>NC_073692.1:289966152-290284902 GCF_029784155.1 Uranotaenia lowii
TTCAGGAATAAATATAACTTTGGTTCCAAGAAATACTCACGGTTTCAATCCCTTTTCCGTAGACCTTGGGCAATTGCCGGTGGCTGTTTTTTTTTCAATTTCGAACAGCTTGTTACTGGTGGCCAATCGGTGGAGCACGGCTAGAAAATACCAACTGTTTAATTAGGTTATGCAGGTGGAGCTGCCAACTGAACAAGATTTGTTTTGTTGTTTTTATTTTCCTTTCCGCACGCCAGATTCCGTTTTCTCAAAGTCGATGCGATTTTCTATACCTTGATTTGTTTCGGTGTTATCTCCTTCTTGCTTCCCAAATAAAATAGCTTTCGCTCTAGCATGTATTCATGCATCTGCTTGAAAGAGTGGGTTATTGAAGATGTTTGCAAATCTCGCGTAACATTTCAAAAGGGCAAATCTAGTACTTGATTCGATACGAGAAATACGAGAAACTACTTTTTGCTCATGAAAATCAACCAAAGTGGTGTTTTTTCGAAAAACTGTTTTTGTCAAAAATCGACTTTAAAATTTCAAAAATTGCAAAAGGGGGAGAATTCGGATAATCGAAATTTTAGTTTCGATGCTAAATGACTGAAATGCATTTGGAATTCAAATCATGCATTTTAATATAAATTCGGGACTGAAGGATGGTTTTTGAATTTTAACTGTGACTCAGAATTATAAGTCTGCATCTAATTGGAGTTCTGAATTTTGAATCCCGATTCTAAATTGTAAATATGAATTAAATTCTTTAACAGAGTAAGAAGTAAGAAGCAAACAATTGCAGTAAACAAGTTTTATTTTATTCTGAATCTAGATTCTGAACATGAATACTAAATCTGAATCCTGAATCTGTTATCTGAAATTAAATTTTGAAACTGAGCTTTGTTCCTGATTACAAACCCTCTTATCATACTGCCGATAAAAATGTATGTTCATGCAGCAAAAAATTCGAATGGTTATATAAACAAAACGGTTTTGACTTTCCAATTCAATGATGTATGAAATCTACAAAGAAATTTTTAAAATGTAGGTATGTAAATATAAAACAGTTTATAACAACATACGATTTCAACGACTAATGCAAATGTTACTTTGAACGGAAATTGCGCTCTTAGAAAGTTGTTTCTGTTGTAACAATGTTAGAGAATAATCCTCTCATGATATTATATCAAACTCCCGCCACACACTACACAACTCAATCCAAAGGGCAAATGGATTAGGTCGTCCAGCATTTCATCAGAGTCATGCAGTCGTTTCTTTACTGCCAGCAGACAGCCTGCCTAGCCACGCCAAATCGCGACGCGGCATCCTGAACTCTCATCAACCTGTGAATCCCTGGCAGCGTGATCACGCATCAATCGTCATCAAGGCACCATTGAGCATCCACCCGGACCGCATCCAGTTGGAATATTCTAATTCTTTCTAATTTTGCCTCCGTTAGGAGTTGTTAGCAAGCCACAACAACACAGTCAGACACACCTGTTCTAACTGCGCGGTCGTCGGCCGCACCAAAAATGAGCCTCAACTGTAACCACCATTACCACCAGCCACCCGAAGCCTAGTAAGTATTAACTAGGGAAAGGAGTAGCAGTGGCAATTTACGGCCATACAGCGGACCAGGGGCAAACGAGCATCATTCACCCCGACGAGACTAGAGATTTACAGATGTACAGACTATATGACAACATGTTGCATAAGTGATCGCTGTACAGTTTCAGCTTACTGCCCGCAACATTGCCGACATACGCGAGCATGTGATATCTGTCCGAAACATTATAAATCAGGACTGCAAAGCTTGATTGAGACTTGCGAGACGTACAAAGTAGCCTCTCTATCCCCGCGAGCTTAAAGCTCCGTTCATCAAAACCTGTTATAGATTGGGCAACTGATATTGACACAAAATTAAAATAAGTAATCTATTGAAATTATCAACGGATTCGATTAGACTGCACCATTTGAAAATCATTTGAATCTGATTCTGCAGCTACAACTAGAAAAGATAGGAAACAAAAATATAATTCTAAAAACAGAATCTGTAATTTGAAACCCGTTCATTTTAGTATAAAATCATAAAATCTCATGAATTAACCCCATGACATTATAATATGTAGAGGTAAATTCTAAATTCAAATTGAGGCGCTTGGGATCAGAGGGGTAGAGGTGCCTAAATGACAGTTTCGAAAAACGCGCTTCAAAGTTGGGAAGGTGCTCGGGTTCTCATATATTTTTCGAATTCGAGCAGTTTTAATTCACTCAAACAAGTGTTAAAAAATTATAAAAAATCTGAGTTTTGCACCGTTAGGTATACTTAACTCAAAACTGATGATTTTGGCACTTGCACCCCTCTGATCCTGAGGGCCTCAATTATTCTATTTTTTATCAGAAATATGTACATTTGGAATCTTAAACCAGAATTTGAATTCACAACTTCGAATTACAATTCCAAAATCAGATTTGAATCTGATATTATTACTTTAATATTATTTTGAACTGAATGATGATTTTTTAATTTGAACTGTGATTCTGAATTGTGAGTCTGCATTTAAATTTGAATTCTATTTAGATGCTGGTTTTTTGAACCCAAATTAGGAATTATAAAATGTAAATTGAACTTGTATTCCGCGTATGGATTTGAATTCGTTTCACAATGTTTAGTTAAGCGAACAATTGGAGAAATCAAATGTCAAAAGTCTATTACCCGTGTAGCGGTGTAGTTCCTTATCGGGATCGCTTATTTTCAGCAACTGTACGATTGTTATCTAGAAACAATCAATAAAAACCATTATTTTATTGACATTTCATAAACAATTGAATCTTTTTTGTACCATTTAAGCTATGTATGGGAAGCCGAGGATTGAAAGGAAAATTAGGTGATAGGCTAGGGGAATAAATTGATCCAAAATTTGTTTTTTGTTTGGCATGTTATTTTCATCAATTATCAAATATTGATTTTATTTAATCAAAACTGACTTTTAAACGCCATATCATTATAAAAACACAATCTGACTAAAGATTCGAATTTACAACATAAAAGTAAAAAAAAATCAAGAATTAAATTAATTTTAATTTCAAGCTTATCATCATTTGAAGACATCTACTTTAAAATAAGAAATTTTGATAAGTCTTGAATGGTTACAAATTTAAATGTAAAGGTAGGTAAAAAAAATTGCTCACCTGCACAGTGGACTGTGGATGTCTCGTCGCACTGTGCTTGTTCAAGGCGGGTGTCTCGCCACGCCTAAGTGGATGACCAAGTGTCCAAGACAAAATCTCAAAAAGTTATTTATATATAAGCAACCATTGTTCCTGATCTAACTACGAAACAAAGTACATGTGTACATTACTGTCTTAATACGATACATAATCATGGAAATGTTAAAAAAAAGTAAATGTATAGAAGAGCCCATCCAAAAGAATTCGTTTAGTAATTGGAATGATTTCTTTTAAAAGACAATGAAAATTGTGTTAAAATATTGATTTTGTGTCAGTTATTTTTATTTGATTTTATCTCAAACTCTCATCTTTACGCTTAACATTGGTTTTGATTGAAACAAAAAGATTTTTTAAATATGAAAAGACATTTAGTCTGTTTGTTCTTGCGTAAAAGTAATATCAAAAAATTCATCCGGAATCGAATCAATTGAAACATTTCTTTTTTTCTTCTTAGGTGTTTTAGTTGTCTTCAAATCTTGGTTTGATTTGTTGCTGTCATCCAGAGATTTTTTGGTAGCTCGAACGCTACGTTTCTTAGGTTTGCTCGCATCAATTTTCGGTTGATCAGTTTCTGACCCAGTTCGAGTTTTATCTTCTTCATTTTTTTCAAAAGAAGGCTTTGTTTCAGATACTGACTTTTTCAAATAGCCTCGTAGAGTGTTCATGTTGTACATACACCTGAAATAAAATTAAACTCTTGAAAAAGTTCTTTTCGATTCGCTTCGTTTGTGACTTTTTAGAAATTGTAAAAAATAAGACAGCTGACCTATAATTTAGATAATAGAGCAACCGATAAGCTATCCATTCCAAACAATAATTATGAAAAGAATCAAAATATTGGTCAACACAAATTCAAAGAATAAACATATTGGTTGTTGTTAAAGAATAACAGCACTCATGATCTCATATTGCAATTCGAAGTGCGCAAGTAGTATTATTTGAGTCATGGTATTAAGTTGTTTCGAAACTAAACGAAAATAGATGCCCTCTGAATGATTCCTTTGAAACTGGGGAAGAACTTCGTTCTTTGATATTGGTATTAATCAACAAAATTTCAACAAATTCCATGTCGGAAATAAAAATCCTAATAAATTGACAGAATAGATGCTGTAAATATTTGGAACAATACTTTTAAATTAGTTATCATGACTATATATTTTGTATGGTTACATTAAAACGACGTAATGTAACCATACAAAATATATAGTCATGATAATCATAACAATTGCTTTAAATCTTGAAGCTTCAACAGTATTCCTGTAAAGTGTTCGTTATTGAAAACGTGAAAGAAAATGTTTTCTTTTTATGTTCCAAGTAAAATTATCCTGCCATTCGCTTCAGGACGCATAGAGTATAAAACTGCTGATTAATATTGAAAAAAAAAAAAACTTACCGTTTTAAACTATATCAGCAAGTACAACTGCAAGTGAAAGTTTTTTTTTTTTTCTTCCGGTTACCTATAGCACAGCCTTAGATGAAGCAGTCCAGCATGCACCAGTTGTGTTAAATTTTAGAATTACAGAAAATTCCAGAACTATTAAAGTAGAACAGTGGCGGTTGTTGTGTGCTGTGGTGTAGAATTGGTACACGGGTTCCTCCAGCCACTCTTGCGATCAGTACACTGACCAAATCAGATTCTGGTTATCTTGATACTGTATAGAACGGTGGATCTGTAACCTGACGAAAAGCTTTGTACTCTACCTTCTTGACTTCTCGGGTTTATTATTTCGCTCGAAACGCGTGGATGCACTTTCCAAAAATGCGGCCGTTCGATTTCGCGGAAAAAAAAATCTGCAATATTCAATGTAAACAACACGAAAAAATAAATTTCCTTGAATTGAGTTTGAATTACATGCCTGGTGATATAATGTTACATGTTTCCATGTAATTATGTACCAAATCGAAGTTTTGAAATCAGTTATGTGACTTCATAATATGTGATCTAGGGGTGGCAGCCTATTGGTTCATGTCGAATTTCGATGATCGACTAAATACATTTAGTAGATTGGTCCAAAAAACTGACCTGTGTAAAATCTCAATCGGACTTGGTTTAGGGGTGCCTCATAGAGCTCAAACTTAAAATTTTTCGATTCATTTGGAATTTGGATCTTGCATTTAAATATTAATTCGAGGCTTAATGATAATTTTTGAATTTGAACTAAGTCAAGAGCTAGAAGCAAAAAATTCAATGCCTTTGAGAGTATTTTTATTTTAAACCTTACTTAGAAGTAAAGGCTAACTATTTCATATTTGCATAAGTATTTACACACTGTAACCTTAAATTGAATTAGCGAATTTGAATTTCAAATCTAAAATCTGAATTTGAATCTTGTATATGAATGACTTAACGATGAGTTTTGAATTTAAACAGTGAGTCTGCATATAATTTGAATTCCGTTTCACAGTGTTAAGTTAAGCAAAAAATTGCAAAAATAACAACATCGATTTTGTTCTGAATCTGGATCCAGAATCTGAGTTTTGAATTTGAACTCTGAATTCAAATTCAGAACCCGAACGCTTATTATGAATTCCGAATCTGAATTCTGAATATGAGTTCTGAATCTTATCTAATCTGAAATCTGCATCTAAATTCTGAATTTGAAATCTGAAAGTTAATCCTAAACCTAATTTTGAATCTGAATACTGAATCTAAATCTGAATCTGAAACTGCAAACTGATTCTCAACAATTTTAGGGACGAATGCCTCCTGTGGAGTTAAAATCCCTTTAAAATAAACAAACAAACAAACATTCTCAACAATTTTTTATTCACCTATTTTAGTTTCGCTTCATTTTTGGCTTTTTGAAAATGGTAAAAAAACAAAATAGCTAACTTTTATTTAGATAATAAAGCAACCGATAAGCTATCCGTTCCAAACAATATTCACAAATCAAATTAAAAATATTTGTAGAAAAAATTCAAAGTATTGCATTTCGTAGTGAACGACCAATTTTATATTAACAGTATTATAAGAGTGCTAACAATAAGTTGTTTCGGATCGAAACTGTACGAAAATAATAATCTCTTTGGAACTGGGGAAGATTTTGGTTGATTGATATTGGTAGAAATCAACAAAATCTTTGAACAAACCTAATGTAAAAGAATTACACTAAGAATCGCTATTCTCATTGTATGACGTTACTAAAAATTCTTGTAAATTGACGTATCTAATATAAGCTGCAAATGTTTGGAACAATACATTCAACGTAGTTATAAAAAAACGACGTAATGTAAACGCACAAATATATTTAAACTCTTAAATAAAATATTTAATTCTACACACTTAGCTGTAGTTTAGATGATTGTTACATTTCAAACCATCTGGACCAATAAAGGTAAAGTTGTATGAGACTGATAACAAATTACAGACAAACTGAAGAACTTGATGTGTGGCTTAATTGATTGAGATTTGAAAGAAATTCTCGACCTTAAAGTTGATTTCTTTCTAACTGTCATGATGAACAAGTGCCATAAAATTATGAAAAAGCTTCTTAAAATGAATCAATAATCAACATGTTTCTAATATATGATATGAGCCTACAGGGTTGAATAATTATACTGAATGAAAGCAATCGAAAGATTCTTTTTAATTCAAGCACAGTATAAGAAAAGTTCATCTGAACTTACTTTTGAAATACCGGTATCTACCGGTATTTCAAAAGTAACTTACTTCGTTTTGGATTGAAATAGCAATATCTGAGCTTTTCTTATACCGTGGTTTAATTAAAGGGAATCTTCCGATTGCTTCGATTCAGAAGTTTATAATATTTTGTGTTAATTTCACATATAATAAAATTATTACTAATAAGTGTTAGAAGAATTTTTCTTCTTTTTATGTTCTATGTATAATCTTTCTGTACCGCGGTTCGGAATGCGTTGAACATAGAACTGTTGATTAAAATTCAATAAAACTTACCGTTTGAAACTGTATCAGCAAGTCGAAAACAACTGAAAGTTGACTGGTCTTTTTTGTTCCGGTTACCAATGGCTCAGTCTTAGACGAAGCGGTCCAGCATGCACTGCTTGATGTGGTGTAGAATTGGAGCACGAGTTTCTCCAGCCACTGCCGTTTGTAATTGATACTTAATGCACTTTCGTTGATCAGGTTTAAGCCTTGGAATAATACACAGACCAAATCAGATTCAGATCGCGTGGATGCACTTTTCTATCCAAAAATGCGGCCGTTAGATTTTGCGCGAAAAAACACGAAAACGAAAAACACGAAAACGAAATAACACGATAAAATAAGTTTCTTTAAATTGAGTTTGAATTTCATGCTTGATAATGTAATGTTAAATGGTTTCATGTTATTAAAAACCCAAATCTAAATTCTTAAACCTTTTTGAGATTGCATGATATGAGCAATGTATGTGCTAATTTTACAATGTATCATACCGAGTGTTATATCAAATTAAATATTACATGAAATCTTAAGTTCATCTTTATCTTCCGATTATAAATCATCTTATTTTACTGCTGACATAAATATATGTTCACGTTGAAAAAATTAGAAATGATGTGTAACAACGGTTGGTTTGGTCGGTGCCACAAAATAATATCAACAAGCTTTTGCGAACATAAGTGTTGATTAACTTCAATCGATAGGTGCCATTTTCTCCCCAAATATTAATAAAAGTTAGCGACTTACATTTGGTTCTGCTTAGATGCTTCGGCTCTCCGGTTGCATACCTTCCAGGCGTTTATTAGGTGCTGGCAGACCTTGCTTGAGCCTCGCCCAATCCCTTCGCCGCACCGTATCATCCTCCCACATCGGGTGGGCTGTTACTTCCGCCGTTGAGTACGACAGACCTATCCAGTCCTCCACACTGCTTTCATGCATTGACACTGGACACCACCATTCACTTTGAGCACGCGTGATATAGCTGACAACAGCTGCAATTCCGCGCACTTCAGCGCGTCCGAAGGACGTTCGATGTTCCTGTCCATTCTGTGGACTTTCTCTGGTGCTCCATTCTCTTGTCATCTGTTGGCCAAGCGATTGAGAGGGTATTTCCGCACCGGTGACCCCTTCTCGTACTCCGAACCACCGCATCGATCCTAGGGAAACGAAACTGTCCTGCAGTTGGCTAATCCCACAAAATGGACTTCGAAAAACGTCTTTGACCACCAGTAGACACGAAAAAAAACCGGCAAATGTGTCCTCAGCTGATGGTAGGCGGTGGCCCTATTGGACTTCGGAAGGTTTTCGAATGACTCACCCCTTTAGATCGGCACGAACATGTGCTCCGGAAGAGGGCGCCGAAACTTGCTTTCCTTGGTTGGCTGCTTGTCCGCCGAAGCACTAGGTAGCGGCGTCTGAATGTGATTTCAGTCAACAGGGAAGTGGCGAGTTGCCCTCTCGGATATCGGAACCGGAAGTGCACAAGGTGGTCACTGGTGAATCTCGAGAGCTTGATCAAAAAAGGGGTCCTGTCAGAAAAAGAGTTTCCGTTCAGGAATAAATATAACTTTGGTTCCAAGAAATACTCACGGTTTCAACGCCTTTTCTGTAGACTTTGGGCAATTGCCTGTCTGGCTGTTTTTTTTTCAATTTCGAACAGCTCGTAACTGGTGGCCAATCGGTGGAGCACGGCTAGAAAATACCAACTGTTTAATTAGGTTATGCAGGTGGAGCTGCCAACTTAACAAGATTTGTTTTGTTGTTTTTATTTTCCTTTCCGCACGCCAGACTCCGTTTTCTCAAAGTCGATGCGATTTTCTATACCTTGGTTTGTTTCGGTGTTAGCTGCTTCTTGCTTCCCAAATAAAATAGCTTTCGCTCTAGCATGTATTCATGCTTTTGCTTGAAAGAGTAGGTGATTGAAGATGTTTGCAAATCTCGCGTAACATTTCAAAAGGGCAAATCTAATACTTGATTCGATACGAGAAATACGAGAAACCACTTTTTGCTCATGAAAATCAACCAAAGTGGTGTTTTTTTCGAAAAACTGTTTTTGTCAAAAATCGACTTTAAAATTTCAAAAATTACCAAAGAGGGGAAATTCGGATAATCGAAATTTTAATTTTGATGCTGAATGACTGAAATGCATTTAAAAATCAAAACATGCATTTGTGTATGTATGTATGTATGTATGTATGGTTCCCCCATCGGTAGCAAGGTTCAGCCTATGTCTGTGTGGCTTGGCCTTCGAATTGCTTCTCAGGCTTCCACGGCCGATGGTTCGTCGAGGGAAGGCATCCAACCTTCAGAGACCTACAATGGTTGGCAATCCACTCCGCTTGCATTAGTCTCTTGAGATTAACCACAGATGCATTCCCTCTGGAATATTTAGTTATAGGTATAAAGTAAGTTATATATGGAAACAAATCTTACTTGTCGGCAACTATTATGGGATACGATCCCAAAAGTTTTTCTTGCCGATACCGGGAATCGAACCCAGTACGCCTGGGTTACCAGACTCGCGCCAGCCTATCCACTAGACCACATCAGCGCTAAATTTGGAATTCAAATCATGCATTTGACTATAAATTCGGAACAGAATGATGATTTTTGAATTTTAACTGTGACTCTGAATTATAAGTCTGCATCAAATTGGAGTTTTGAATTTTCAATGCCGATTCTAAATTGTAAATATGAATTAAATTCTTAATATGAATTTTGATTCTGTCTGGCTTCCTAATGCGTTAACAGAGTAAAAAGCAAACAATTGCAGGAACCAAATTCAATTTTATTCTCAATCTAGATTCTGAACATGGGTTCTAAATCTGAATCCTGAATCTGTGTTCTGAATTTAAATTTTGAATCTGAATACTGAAGCTGAATGTTGATTCTGAATTCCGAATCAGAATTCTGAATATGGGTTCTGAAAACTGCTTCAAAAATCTGAATTTGAATTCTGTATCAAAATCATAAATATGTATCTTATTTGGAATCTGAATACTGAATCTAAATTCTGATTCTGCAAACACATATTGCTTTCTTGAAAAATGTTTTCATCACTTATGTCGGAATGTAAAGAAACCTTTAAGCTATACAAATTCAAAGAATAAACATATTTTTTTTATTAGGAAACAAAAATAGAACCCAAGATCTCGAATAACGCTAAGAAAAAGTTTTCTTTTCATGTACTAAGTAAAATATTTCTGCCTTGCGGTTCAGGATGCGTAAAGCATAAAACTTCTGATTAATATTGATTGAAATAAACTTACCTTTTAGATCTATAACAGCAAGTAAAACTGCAAGTAAAAGTTGATTGTTCTTGTTCCGGTTACCTGTCACAGTCTTGGACGAAGCGGTCCAGCGTTCACCGATTGAAGTGTTCAAATTTTAGAATAACACAGCGGTTGCTGTGAACTGTAGTGTAGAATTGGTACAAGAGTTCCTCCAGCTCAGAATGATTTTGTCTCCATATCTGACTTTTAATTCGTCTCAACCTTTAGCTTCACTGGCCAACAATTTGGTGCTGCCGATACATGCAATTTTGTAGTTTACAAAAAGCGAAAGAGATAAAAGAACATACCTCTCATTTCAACTTTTCAACTTTTTTGCAATTATCTGAGTCAGCTTGGCAAGTACCGGGAAGCTTGGCAAAACTCGCATAAGAATAATCAGCTAAATGCAAATATGTATGTAAACCTTGGAATCTAAGCAAAACACCATCGCTTCGGTAATTTTGTCATGCCAATTGTGGCAAACGTGACGATAGATTTCGTTTGCTTGATTGCTCACGCGGAATTTTGTTACTTAGCCTGGATAATTGCAGCACTCGCGACTGAATGTGCTCTAATCGGCATGTCATCGCATAACCATCTCCAACATAGCGCACAGGAATCTCCCGTAATGTGTGGCTTCGTTTTCGGGAGTAAGTGGTGTTGCAGAATATTCGATAGTAGCATAGGAAGGTAAACAAATTGACCGTCTTCAAGGCTGTGTGGCAAAGTTCAACGCATCCAAGGCTGTGAGTCTGCACCGCGAGAACAGACAAAGCTGCAGACTCGGGATAGGCACCAGGAATCATCTCGCTCGTCAGTCGATGCATGATCTTGTCGACGTGTTCATGATGTTTCTTTCTCTCGTCCTGTGACTTATCGATCAGAGAATTGTGGCGCTCCTGTTCCTTCTTGTTCTTCGATGCATTTTGTTCTTTGGAACCCATTGATGACTTGGTCAGCTGCTTTAGCTTGTTTATTTCCTTCTGATAACTCTCAATATGAACTTGCAGATCACACATTTTCAGGGACCAGAAGGTAACCAAGAACTGGGGGCTTATGTCTTCCCAAATCTTGGGCGGATGCAGCGGTCGCATGGATTCGATACATTTCGAAACAGGTGGCTTCCAGATATTTTGCCATTTTCTGGGAGTTTGAAAGTTTTCCGAGTTTTGATCCACCATCCGAAGCTGATCGTACTTTTGCTGTTGGAAAACAATAATTATGAATATTGTCTCTATAAATTAAACAAGATTCAACTTACGCTAATGGCATGGTAGAACATTGGTTTGTCTGGAAAAAAAAACAACGTTCGAGTGGATTTGGTATTCTTGCAACATATTATGGATACTCGGCAGGCGGTCGGCATACTCCTCGACGCAGTAGTTGGATCCAAGGGACAGGTACAACAGATCGTTACTTGCCAAGTAATTGTCGTTGCGATGACTTTTTAGTTTAGTATTGCACCAATCTGTTCGGCTGTTTTTGCTTTCGTTACGCGCCCGGAACGTGGTGGATGCGTCATTGGAGTCCAGTTCCAACTTTTCACGGTATTTTTCGGAAAACTTCTCTCCTTCCATCTTAGGTTAGCCAGAGTGATGTAAAACTTCTTCTTGATGTGATTATGTTCTGAATCCAGATGGTTTGAGTTCAGGTAAGGTTTTGCTTCACCGCAAACATCTTCCACAAACTGGACATAGATTTCTTCAGCAGCCGCCACTGCCGTGAGATTATTTGCTTTAGCCGTTGCAACGAGCATACTTTGGGTTCGGGCAGATCGTTTCCCTTGTAAATGGATGTATGATTTGAAATATTGAACTAAATCTCAAGTTCTGACCATTGATATCTTTGACAATGAGGTTCTGTGGGACTAACAACATGGGAACCAGCTCCTTGAGATTTTTTCAACTCTGGGGTAATGTCAGCCAACGAATGTTTGATTCGTAGCCACGGTTAAGCCGGGGTGTGGCATGAGAAAGCATACAATTTCCGTGAAATTCTCCTAATGCACCAGCTTCGTACCAGTCTTCGGCTAGAAACTGAAGTCTCTGGAACAATTTTTGCCATTGTTTTCGCCTTTGTAAACGCTAGACGTCCATTTTCAGGGATAGCTGTAATAGAAGAGAGTTTAGCGTATCTACAATTCTAATTATTTAGTCAGAAGATCTCTATGGACAGTACTCTACGCAAAAACTGAAGCACAATCCCGTGATGTGCTTGGGCTTTCGAAGGCACCCCGTGGCTCCATGAGCAGAATTGCCAACTTTCCTCCTTTCGGCATGTCGTGCAGAAAAATATCCGACCACATAAGTATACCGGTTGTGTCCCGTTCACTTCTACCGCGCCACAAAAATCGGGTTAGCGGCTTGTTTCCGTCATCCAATCAGGCTGAGGCAACCTAATGACATCCGTACTTTGAGTACATTAGCGCAGCCACAAATTCAGAAAACTTTCGCCCTTTCGAAGATCACCGGCTACCGATACAACACAGTTCGGTCCGGAACCTATTCCTAAACAATATTTCGTTCAGTGCATTTTCGTTTAACACAAACGTGTGGTCGTCTCCGGTTTCCAGCACTTGAACCGGTTTTCCTTCCATGGTTTCCGAATTACGGAGATTTTGTTCCTGTTTGAGCACTGTAACAGATCCACTCCGTTCTACTACCGGAGTAATTTTCTGTTCCAAAACTGCTCTTCGACTGCCCTCCAGAATCGAAAATATACACCGGTTTTTCAGTGCAGGATGCAGGTATGGGAATCCCGTTCGCTGCGATCTCGTTTGCTCTGCAAGGCTCGCGACTCGCGCTCCGTGACAGCCTGCAGCTCGTATTCGTCGGCCGCTGCTGCAGTTAGAGCAGCTGAAATATAAAAAAAAAACAAGTTATCGAACAGCTCTTATTCGGACAAAAATAAAATAACACCTCTGATCGATTTTTCTCGCCGTTTCTCGGCTTCTTTCTCGAGCTTCTGTTCGGCGGCTGCTTCTTCCCGTTCCCGTTTTCCACGTTTGATTTCCTTCGTCGCGGTACCGCTACTGCTTACGGCGGAAGTCTCCCGAGTGGACGATTCCGGTGTTTCTTTCTTGATCCATCACCTTCGATTCTTATCGAGCGAAGCATTTCGATAAGATGTACCAAACCTTCCGGGGCCCTCGGGTGGACGGCCAGACGCGCAAACAAATCGATTGTGTTGAGAAGATTGTTTTCCGTAATCACCGAATTACACACTCGTACACGTACACGTACACGCTCCTTTTTTTAAACTCAAAATTAAGTAGTTTTGGTTCAAAACAGCACTTCAGTGGCAGCCCTCAACTTTGAGTTTGACTGGGCAATCGCCAAACTAAGTTCTGAGAGGCATACTCAATACTCGGCAGCCGTACTCAAATTTATCCTTTTTATTCGAGGGTTGTTTATTTTCACATCTTCAACTGAATGTATTGCTTCAACTGAATGTATTGCTTAGCACGAATTAAACTGCTAATGCTACGATGACTAAATGACAATTAAAAAAAAAAGTTTTTTTTACGAATTGAAGTGAAAAGGAATTTAAGTATTTTGTAAACCTTAGTTGAAATGTCGAAATGTGAGTAATTCAAAACCTTAATTATGTGAAAGAAAATCGAACCATAATTACGTATTTTAGGCTCTAGTGAAGGTACTTTGTCGATGAAATCCTCAAACAGGTATCCTTTAATCGAAAAACTAAAATTGAAATGTTAGAAAAAGCCTTACTAAAAGCATATAAAAAGCAACAAAATGTGTTCTTGTTAGCGACAAAAACAATTTTGTTTCGATAGAAAGATTTGGAATCGCAACAAATTATTTTTATCTAGTAGCAAAATTATAACTGGGAGCTGAAAGAAATCTAAAATCTCTATCTGAGCACCGAATCTATATAAAGATACGGGTCTGAACCTCAAACCATTTCATTAAAACGAAATATCTCAACATAAAATCATAATCATTTAGAATTAAAATAAGCAGCTGCCATTCAAGTAGGATTGCATAGAATGTCAGTTAACACAAACGATGCCTACTTTATGCTACTTTATGCTGTAATGTGGAACACTGTGATGTGGAAACCCTTAAATCGTTAAAGCAGTTAATCGCTTTCAACCAAGAGCTAGTATTCTAGCGATAGAATATTTTAAAACTTTACAGATGTCGATGATAATTTTTTTTTAATGCATTTTCAAATCAAGTTTAATGTCAAATGACCAAAAGCTTCGTTCAACCGTTGGTAAAAATCGGTTTCAACTGGTATCGGTCAAGTGATAGATGTTCAACGAGCCAATGTTTTGGTCGAAACAAGTTGGGTCGTTGTTCAATGGAGCAAGTGGAAACTAGTCGAAACCAATCCAGCTCGGCAGCAGGATTCGTTTCGACCTGGTACAAATCGGTCGAAGTCAATCGGAAAGAGACGATGATCAACTGTCAATCCATTTCTACTTGTTTCGACCCGTTTCAACCAAAGTCCATTAAACAGACTAAAAATTAACATAGAAAATTTTAAAATATACGAAATTGAAAATAGTGGATTAAAACATACGATTAGATTATCTGATGTTTCAATTTTACTTTCCATGAAAATCCAGCTTTTTGAAAAAAAAATTGTTGTTGTAATTTTGCCTCCGTTAGGAGTTGTTAGCAAGCCACAACAACACAGTCAGACACACCTGTTCTAACTGCGCGGTCGTCGGCCGCACCAAAAATGAGCCTCAACTGTAACCACCATTGCCACTAGCCACCCGAAGCCTAGTAGTATTATCTAGGGAAAGGAGTAGCAGTGGCAATTTACGGCCATACAGCGGACCAGGGGCAAACGAGCATCATTCACCCCGACGAGACTGAAGATTTACAGATGTACAGACTATATGACAACATGTTGCATAAGTGATCGCTGTACAGTTTCAGTTTACTGCCCGCAACATTGCCGACATACGCGAGCATGTGATATCTGTCCGAAACATTATAAATCCGGACTGCAAAGCTTGATTGAGACTTGCGAGACGTACAAAGTAGCCTCTCTATCCCCGCGAGCTTAAAGCTCCGTTCATCAAAACCCGTTATAGGTTGGGCAACTGATATTGACACAAAATTAGAATAAGTAATCTATTGAAATTGTCAACGGATTCGATTAGATTACACTATTTAAAAATCATTTGAATCTGATTCTGCAGCTACAACTAGAAAAGATAGGAACCAAAAATATAATTCTAAAAAGAGAATCTGTAATTTAAAACCCGTTCATTTTAGTATAAAATCATAAAATCTCATGAATTAACCCCATGACATTATAATATGTAGAGGTAAATTCTGAATTCAAATTGAAGCGCTTGGGATCAAAGGGGTACATGTGTCTAAATGATAGTTTCGAGAAAACGCGGTTCAAAGTTGGGAAGGTGCTCGAATTCTCATATATTTTTCGAAACCGAGCAGTTTTAATTCAATCAAACAAGTGTTAATAAATTATAGAAAAAATCTGAGTTTTGCACCGTTATGTATACTAAACTCAAAACTGATGATTTTGGCACTTGCACCCCTCTGATCCTGAGGGCCTCAATTATTCTATTTTTTATCAGAAATATATACATTTTGAATCTTAAACCAGAATTTGAATTCACAACTGTGAATTACAATTCCAAAATCAGATTTGAATATGATATTATTATTTTAATATCATTTCGAACTGAATGATGATTTTTTAATTTGAACTGTGATTCTGAATTGTGAGTCTGCATTTAAATTTGAATTCTATTTAGATGCTGGTTTTTTGATCCAAATTATGAATTATTAAATGTAAATTGAATTTGTATTCCGCGTATGGATTTGAATTCGTTTCATAATGTTAAGTTTAGCGAACAATTGGAGAAATCCAAATTCGAATGGTAATCGAATGTAATAGTATGAGTAATTAAAACTAAGATTAGTGTCATAACAATCAAAAAATTTTTTGAACAAATAAATTTATCATGAACCATGAACCACTAATTCACTAGCAGGAGGTATGGCACTGCTTGAATGAGCGCGCAAACGGTTTGAGTAAAATCAGTCTGGATCGAAATATTTTGTACAAACCACCCTCTGTGGCATAGTGTATGGTGCTGTTTGTACAATATTCAGGAAATTTACTCAGCCCCAGTAGGGGTGGCGGTGGTTTTTTGTTATTACTGTTATCGCCAGCCATCGTTTGTGTTCGCGCTAAATACGTTTGTATCGTGTGTGGGCGAGCATAGATCAAACAATCGTCTTGGAATCATCGAATTTGCACACGCCATTTGTGTTGTCTATGGCATGGTGTATGGTGCTGTTTGTACAAATTTCAGGTCATTTACTCAGCCCCAGACGGGGTGGAAAATGGTTTTTTTTGTTGCTGGTACTGTAATCGCCAGCAATCGTTTGTGTTCGCGCGAAATTTGGCGAGCATAGAATCAAACAATCGCCGTGGAATCATCGCATTTTATACAAATGTGATGTAGTCTTTTCCCCGTGCAGCGTTGTAGTTCCATATCGGGATAGTTGATTTTCACCACCCGTACGATTGTTATCTAGAAATAACCAAGCAAAAGCATTATTATTATTGACATTTCATAATTAATTCAATCTTTTTTTGTTGCATTTAAACAGCTATGTATGTTTAGAAAGCCGAAAAGGATTTAAAGGAAAATTAGGCGATAGGTTAGGAGAATAAATATATCTTAAATTAGTTTTTGTTTGGCATATTATTTTCATCAGTTATCAAAGATTGGTTTTATTTACTTAAAACTAATGAATTTTAAATGCAATGTCATTATAAAAACACAATTTGAATAAAGATTCGAATTTAGAACGTAAAAGTAAAAAAAAAAAATCAAGAATTAAATAAAATTTAATTTTAAGCTTATCATCATTTGAACACATCTACTTCAAAATATGTGGCTTGTGATATAGCTCAGTTGGCAAGTCAGTTGCTTTCTGAGCCGATGTCCGTGAGTTCGAGCCCAAGAGTAAACATCGATCAAAGTTGTACCGGATAAGTTTTTCAATGACTTGTCCGCCAACTTCATCGTTGATATAAGTCGCGAATGACATGAAGATGTTAAAACGACTATAATCGAAACAAAAAAAAAAAAAAAATACTTCAAAATAAGAAATTTGGATGGATGAGGTAACAAATTTAAAAGAAAGTTAAAAAAATTGCTCACCTCCCTTTACCATTAACGCTTGCGACGTATCATTCAGAACGCTTATGCAGCTTAAGCATAAAGTCGGCTGCCAAATCATGTTGCGTAGTTTAACTCTTGGGATATATCCAGAAAATTCATTCGATGCACTGCGGCCAATCTCACTACTCTGGCAGGTATGGAATCTTCGACTCGATGTTGAACTTATGGTTACTCAGAAACAGCTAGTCTCCTTTCTCCGGCAGATTAAAGGCGGTAGATAATTACATTTTTCCGACCGACATCTGGTGGTAAGTGAAGGTATCCGGCCTCTGAGAGCGTCTAAAAACAAATGGGTGTTCGCTCACCAACGCTTATGCATTCATCTGTAGCATCCTTTCGTCAATTTATGGAAAATAGGATATGTCTCAATCAATAGAATTAGTCATAAAATATATTAATAAAAAGATACCCACCAATGAAAATGTGACCATCACAAAATGTCCTTGGGCTGATCAATACGCCTAGGAACATGCACATGCACCTTCGATGATTAATTTTGGCCTAGAAATGACAAAAAAATTTTTTAATTGATTGATAATGGTTGGAATAATTGCTAACTTACCACTTGAAATCGCTGATGGAAGCGCCGTTAGCTCGTAACTGAAAAACGTTGAGTATCGGTCCACCTTTTGAGCAACACAGCCTTGCCGTGGGCTATAATAATTCCCCCCTCGTCTCAGGTGACGGGCATCAAGCACCAATCCGCGGCACGTTACGCATGATGCCGAAGTTTTTGACCGTCTTGATCAACAAACCAGCACCGCGTGCCACCGTTGCCAAATTTTTCGTAAAGGACTCCGGCGCTGTTCAAAGACACAAAATATAAGGTGGAGTAATATTTGTAGTAAATACTGGGTACTTACGGCAAGCGCGGAATATCAGGATTTTCGATAAAGGTTCTCAGATGCAGATTATTAGTTGGATTCCGACCAATAGCTATCGAAATTTGCTGCATAACCGCAAACTTCCTCGATTTCCGCTGTTGTAGCTTCGGTCAGCATGAAGTAAATCAAACTGGACTGCGCTCTTCCCTGGTCGTAGGATGGTTTCCATTCCGGTGAATCTTGGATAATCGTATTCGCTTTTAACAATTGATGTCTCGTCGCACTGTGCTTGTTCAAGGCGAGTGACTCGCCACGCCTTAGTGGTTGTCCAAGTGTCCAGCCACACTGTGCAATGCAAAAGTATTGAGAATGTTATCTCGCTTCAAACAGTGGATGTCTCGTCGCACTGTGCTTGTTCAAGGCGGGTGTCTCGCCACGCCTTAGTGGTTGTCCAAGTGTCCAGCCACGCTGTGCAATGCAAAAGTATTGAGAATGTTATCTCGCTTCGAACAGTGGATGTCTCGTCGCACTGTGCTTGTTCAAGGCGGGTGTCTCGCCACGCCTTAGTGGTTGTCCAAGTGTCCAGCCACACTGTGCAATGCAAAAGTATTGAGAATGTTATCTCGCTTCAAACAGTGGATGTCTCGTCGCACTGTGCTTGTTCAAGGCGGGTGTCTCGCCACGCCTTAGTGGTTGTCCAAGTGTCCAGCCACGCTGTGCAATGCAAAAGTATTGAGAATGTTATCTCGCTTCAAACAGTGGATGTCTCGTCGCACTGTGCAATGCAAAAGTATTGAGAATGTTCTCTCGCTTCAAACAGTGGATGTCTCGTCGCACTGTGCAATGCAAAAGTATTGAGAATGTTATCTCGCTTCAAACAGTGGATGTCTCGTCGCACTGTGCTTGTTGAAGGCGGGTGTCTCGCCACGCCTTAGTGGTTGTCCAAGTGTCCAGCCACGCTGTGCAATGCAAAAGTATTGAGAATGTTATCTCGCTTCAAACAGTGGATGTCTCGTCGCACTGTGCAATGCAAAAGTATTAAGAATGTTATCTCGCTTCAAACAGTGGATGTCTCGTCGCACTGTGCTTGTTGAAGGCGGGTGTCTTGCCATGCCTTAGTGGATGTCCAAGTGTCCAGCCACGCTGTGCAATGCAAAAGTATTGAGAATGTTATCTCGCTTCAAACAGTGGATGTCTCGTCGCACTGTACTTGTTCAAGGCGGGTGTCTCGCCACGCCTTAGTGGTTGTCCAAGTGTCCAGCCACGCTGTGCAATGCAAAAGTATTGAGAATGTTATCTCGCTTCAAACAGTGGATGTCTCGTCGCACTGTGCAATGCAAAAGTATTGAGAATGTTATCTCGCTTCAAACAGTGGATGTCTCGTCGCACTGTACAATGCAAAAGTATTGAGAATGTTATCTCGCTTCAAACAGTGGATGTCTCGTCGCACTGTGCTTGTTGAAGGCGGGTGTCTTGCCATGCCTTAGTGGATGTCCAAGTGTCCAGCCACGCTGTGCAATGCAAAAGTATTGAGAATGTTATCTCGCTTCAAACAGTGGATGTCTCGTCGCACTGTGCTTGTTCAAGGCGGGTGTCTCGCTACGCCTTAGTGGTTGTCCAAGTGTCCAGCCACGCTGTGCAATGCAAAAGTATTGAGAATGTAATCTCGCTTCAAACAGTGGATGTCTCGTCGCACTGTGCAATGCAAAAGTATTGAGAATGTTATCTCGCTTCAAACAGTGGATGTCTCGTCGCACTGTGCAATGCAAAAGTATTGAGAATGTTATCTCGCTTCAAACAGTGGATGTCTCGTCGCACTGTGCAATGCAAAAGTATTGAGAATGTTATCTCGCTTCAAACAGTGGATGTCTCGTCGCACTGTGCTTGTTGAAGGCGGGTGTCTCGCCACGCCTTAGTGGTTGTCCAAGTGTCCATCCACACTGTGCAATGCAAAAGTATTGAGAATGTTATCTCGCTTCAAACAGTGGATGTCTCGTCGCACTGTGCTTGTTCAAGGCGGGTGTCTCGCCACGCCTTAGTGGTTGTCCAAGTGTCCAGCCACGCTGTGCAATGCAAAAGTATTGAGAATGTTATCTCGCTTCAAACAGTGGATGTCTCGTCGCACTGTGCTTGTTCAAGGCGGGTGTCTCGCCACACCTTAGTGGATGTCCAAGTGTCCAGCCACGCTGTGCAATGCAAAAGTATTGAGAATGTTATCTCGCTTCAAACAGTGGATGTCTCGTCGCACTGTGCTTGTTCAAGGCGGGTGTCTCGCCACGCCTTAGTGGATGTCCAAGTGTCCAGCCACACTGTGCAATGCAAAAGTATTGAGAATGTTATCTCGCTTCAAACAGTGGATGTCTCGTCGCACTGTGCAATGCAAAAGTATTGAGAATGTTATCTCGCTTCAAACAGTGGATGTCTCGTCGCACTGTGCAATGCAAAAGTATTGAGAATGTTATCTCGCTTCAAACAGTGGATGTCTCGTCGCACTGTGCTTGTTCAAGGCGGGTGTCTCGCCACGCCTTAGTGGTTGTCCAAGTGTCCAGCCACGCTGTGCAATGCAAAAGTATTGAGAATGTTATCTCGCTTCAAACAGTGGATGTCTCGTCGCACTGTGCTTGTTCAAGGCGGGTGTCTCGCCACGCCTTAGTGGATGTCCAAGTGTCCAGCCACGCTGTGCAATGCAAAAGTATTGAGAATGTTATCTCGCTTCAAACAGTGGATGTCTCGTCGCACTGTGCAATGCAAAAGTATTGAGAATGTTATCTCGCTTCAAACAGTGGATGTCTCGTCGCACTGTGCTTGTTCAAGGCGGGTGTCTCGCCACGCCTTAGTGGTTGTCCAAGTGTCCAGCCACGCTGTGCAATGCAAAAGTATTGAGAATGTTATCTCGCTTCAAACAGTGGATGTCTCGTCGCACTGTGCTTGTTCAAGGCGGGTGTCTCGCCACACCTTAGTGGATGTCCAAGTGTCCAGCCACGCTGTGCAATGCAAAAGTATTGAGAATGTTATCTCGCTTCAAACAGTGGATGTCTCGTCGCACTGTGCTTGTTCAAGGCGGGTGTCTCGCCACGCCTTAGTGGTTGTCCAAGTGTCCAGCCACGCTGTGCAATGCAAAAGTATTGAGAATGTTATCTCGCTTCAAACAGTGGATGTCTCGTCGCACTGTGCTTGTTCAAGGCGGGTGTCTCGCCACGCCTTAGTGGATGTCCAAGTGTCCATCCACACTGTGCAATGCAAAAGTATTGAGAATGTTATCTCGCTTCGAACAGTGGATGTCTCGTCGCACTGTGCTTGTTGAAGGCGGGTGTCTCGCCACGCCTTAGTGGTTGTCCAAGTGTCCAGCCACGCTGTGCAATGCAAAAGTATTGAGAATATTATCTCGCTTCAAACAGTGGATGTCTCGTCGCACTGTGCTTGTTCAAGGCGGGTGTCTCGCCACGCCTTAGTGGTTGTCCAAGTGTCCAGCCACGCTGTGCAATGCAAAAGTATTGAGAATGTTATCTCGCTTCAAACAGTGGATGTCTCGTCGCACTGTGCAATGCAAAAGTATTGAGAATGTTATCTCGCTTCAAACAGTGGATGTCTCGTCGCACTGTGCAATGCAAAAGTATTGAGAATGTTATCTCGCTTCAAACAGTGGATGTCTCGTCGCACTGTGCAATGCAAAAGTATTGAGAATGTAATCTCGCTTCAAACAGTGGATGTCTCGTCGCACTGTGCTTGTTGAAGGCGGGTGTCTCGCCACGCCTTAGTGGATGTCCAAGTGTCCATCCACACTGTGCAATGCAAAAGTATTGAGAATGTTATCTCGCTTCAAACAGTGGATGTCTCGTCGCACTGTGCTTGTTCAAGGCGGGTGTCTCGCCACGCCTTAGTGGTTGTCCAAGTGTCCAGCCACGCTGTGCAATGCAAAAGTATTGAGAATGTTATCTCGCTTCAAACAGTGGATGTCTCGTCGCACTGTGCTTGTTCAAGGCGGGTGTCTCGCCACACCTTAGTGGATGTCCAAGTGTCCAGCCACGCTGTGCAATGCAAAAGTATTGAGAATGTTATCTCGCTTCAAACAGTGGATGTCTCGTCGCACTGTGCTTGTTCAAGGCGGGTGTCTCGCCACGCCTTAGTGGATGTCCAAGTGTCCAGCCACACTGTGCAATGCAAAAGTATTGAGAATGTTATCTCGCTTCAAACAGTGGATGTCTCGTCGCACTGTGCAATGCAAAAGTATTGAGAATGTTATCTCGCTTCAAACAGTGGATGTCTCGTCGCACTGTGCAATGCAAAAGTATTGAGAATGTTATCTCGCTTCAAACAGTGGATGTCTCGTCGCACTGTGCAATGCAAAAGTATTGAGAATGTTATCTCGCTTCAAACAGTGGATGTCTCGTCGCACTGTGCTTGTTGAAGGCGGGTGTCTCGCCACGCCTTAGTGGATGTCCAAGTGTCCATCCACACTGTGCAATGCAAAAGTATTGAGAATGTTATCTCGCTTCAAACAGTGGATGTCTCGTCGCACTGTGCTTGTTCAAGGCGGGTGTCTCGCCACGCCTTAGTGGTTGTCCAAGTGTCCAGCCACGCTGTGCAATGCAAAAGTATTGAGAATGTTATCTCGCTTCAAACAGTGGATGTCTCGTCGCACTGTGCTTGTTCAAGGCGGGTGTCTCGCCACACCTTAGTGGATGTCCAAGTGTCCAGCCACGCTGTGCAATGCAAAAGTATTGAGAATGTTATCTCGCTTCAAACAGTGGATGTCTCGTCGCACTGTGCTTGTTCAAGGCGGGTGTCTCGCCACGCCTTAGTGGATGTCCAAGTGTCCAGCCACACTGTGCAATGCAAAAGTATTGAGAATGTTATCTCGCTTCAAACAGTGGATGTCTCGTCGCACTGTGCAATGCAAAAGTATTGAGAATGTTATCTCGCTTCAAACAGTGGATGTCTCGTCGCACTGTGCAATGCAAAAGTATTGAGAATGTTATCTCGCTTCAAACAGTGGATGTCTCGTCGCACTGTGCTTGTTCAAGGCGGGTGTCTCGCCACACCTTAGTGGATGTCCAAGTGTCCAGCCACGCTGTGCAATGCAAAAGTATTGAGAATGTTATCTCGCTTCAAACAGTGGATGTCTCGTCGCACTGTGCTTGTTCAAGGCGGGTGTCTCGCCACGCCTTAGTGGTTGTCCTAGTGTCCAGCCACACTGTGCAATGCCAAAGAATTGAGAAGTTTATCTCGCTTCAAACAGTTATTATTCTTTCAACGATTCTATTAGGATTGAAAATTAATAAGATCAACTGCGATTATGAAATTTGAATAATAAAATCATAATGATAATGATGATGATAATGTTCCCACCTCATTCCCCTACACATATTTGAGCGGATCGAGTTATATTTTTGAAAAGATTTTTTTTTAACAAATCACATTCATTTACTGCTACAATTGTACTAAGAACCATCTCAGATTTGGAACAATTCATGTAAATACCGCGCAGTGCTCAAATATATGTAGACTTCTCTTAACTAATTTCAAGTTGACAAAAGGCCAATGAATATTCAACAATCTTAAAAATTATCACTATTATTATCATCATCATTATCATTATCATCCATGAGAATTTAGACGAACCATCGCTGACTGTTTCAATTTCGCTACAATACACAGATACTAAGGAATAACTGAATATCTGCAGTGACTTGTCTCATCAATGTTGACATCTTACTTAAATTTTATTTAAATCTAAACTGAATTGTTTCAAGCTCTTCGCATTTCATTTTACCTTTTATTGATTTATCTGATGCACTGCGATCGCGAAGGAAGCTCAAATGAAAGACTCGCAAATTGATGCCACATTTTTTCTGATCCTATTTAGTAACCAGAGAACAACATCACAACTATTATGAACTGTACTCAATATTAATTCAATTACCAATGTGTGAATCGTATTAAAAACAAAAAATTACAAGAACAGTTCACTTTCTCTTACATTAATTACACTTGTATTCGGAAACTCATGTTTAGAATTAAGTTTTTTAGGGAGAAGTACATTATAATGTGATGATCCGTAAATCATAACAATTGGAGTCAATGATACCACTGGTGGTCTGATTTCTAAACAATTAACTGGGGTTCCCTTGATAACGACAAAAATACTTCGTTTTAAAATAATACTTAATGCGTATAAAGTATCTGCATTACCCCAGGCACTGTCCTCACATGAAATACAAAGAAGATTGAAAAATGATCCCGATTCAAGTAAATTTTCTCTACCTTCAAAATAGGACTTATTTTGTAAAACACTTCTGAATGCGAACGTTCGGAGAACATTTGACAAAAGTGTATTTCCAATCAAAGAATATGAAATCGAATGGAACTGACAATTTCCATCTCTCGGAATTTCAATTTCAACAAATTCTTGAAAATACTGTTCGTTTGCCATCCTGTCAAGATCACGTAAACGGTCAAAAATCTGAATTGGAGAAACATTCATATGCGTATGAACTAAATCTAGGGATTGAGAATAACTTTCTAACAATGACATAACGCGGTATTCTGTATCTAGATTAAAATTCATTGAAGTAACCAAAATGTCTAATATTGCACTATTCAAATTTCTAAAAAGCTCTTCGTTGAACCATTCTTCATTTTCTAATATCTCTGTTGTTGAATTTTCAATCAAAATATTAGCTTCATTAAATAATTCTTCTGGAGGATCATTGAAAAGTTCATTATGAATGTTGTCATTCACTATATTTGATGAAGAAGTATCAAAATACTCACTTCCTAGAATTTCAGCAGATTCCAATTCCAATACTGTTTGAGGAATTATCGCAAAGATTGGTTTGTGGTCAGAAAAATAAGACTCATATACACCAGCTGAAATATTTCTTATGTTAGAAAATACAATATCTAATCTAGAACCAAGATCTGTTGTAGGTTCATAACAAACTAACTTATCATAAAGATGCATTCTATTCAGATTATTTACTAATTTTTTTGTTTCGTCACATGTACTGTTGAGATTAAAATTGAAATCTCCTATGAATACGATTGGTTCACTGTAAGCCTTATAAATTAAATTGAATACAGATATAAATTCATTATAATTAATTTTCGGTGATTTATAGCCTGTAAGAAGTGAAAAATTTCCATGTTTTAGAAGAACTAAGTCAGTATGGCCAACATATTTATTCTGGTTATTGGCTTTGAAAACCGTCTTATGACTTTCTACTGAAACTATTAAACCAATTTTCGCATAGCATATTATACCTTTGGCAATGCCACTCTTAACAAAAAATGGAAATTTTTGTCTATCTGATCGGTAAACAATATGGAAATTGGGTATATTTACTTCATCGTTTGTAAGGATCCCCGTTTCAGAAAATACAATTATGTCACATCTCGAATACCATGCATCCGCGGATATGTACTTGAAATTTTCTCTCAAAGATCTAGAATTCTGATAAGCAATAACCAATCCTGCGTGAGTTGTTAAATTATCAAACGCTAAAGTTAATTGTCTGTATGTCTTTAATCTTTCCGTTTCTTTCAAACAAGCTCTTATGGTAGGATTATCGGCCATATTTCCCGGAAATTTTCCTAATATATAAAGCCCAGATAGTTTCGAAACACGACTCAAGGCAACATAAATTAACTGACGAGTTGAGTTACCTTTCTTGCGTAGATCAACGCACACTTTGGAATATGTTTGTCCCTGACTTTTATGAATTGTAAGCGCTTCACAGGGAACTAATGGGAATTGATTCCTAATAACTTGATAGTCACGTTGAAAATGATTAGTCAAACTATATCTTTGCCTTTCAATAGGTGTCCAGTTTTTGTTAAGATTCAAATTTTCTGTAAATTCATGAAATTTAAGTCGAGCTTTTCTGCCAACTTTCTTGCTGTCAAAATTAAGGTACACCACGATAGGTTTATTCGATTGTGGATTACAAAAAACAAATTCCAAAACTCCAGTTGCACCGTTTACGATGCCATCCGATACATCTAAATTTGCAGTTACCATGTACTTGATACCTTTTTTGAATTGTATAGAATATGGATACCCTCCACAATCCCGGGTAGTTTTAGCTTTCCAAATATCAAGTTTCTTTAAAATTTGTTCTTCTTTCAAATTGCCTGTCAATTTATCTTCAGCCAAACTTAAAATTTCGGTTTCAGTCGACTCTGCAATTTTTATGGCATTATATCTGTCAACATCCAAATTCGTATAATACAACCTTATAGCGTCACTAGGTACTTCACTTTCGGAGACTTCTCTACTTTTAAAAACGTTGATATCTGCTGCGTTCATAGTTCCCTGGGCAAAATTATTCAACGCATTAACAAAGTCTAAGTCGTCTTTCTGTCTCATGACCTCAGTTAATTCATAAAATTCAAAATCCGCCCATAAAGGGGAAAGATCCAACGTCACCAAACAATCTCTGGGAGGGTTAAAAATGAATCTATCTTTGACCGGCGGAAGCTGTCGGAAATCTCCTACGGTTATTACAGATAAACCACCAAAACTTTCATCCATTCCTGTAATTTGGCGCAATCTTGTATCTATACGACTGAAAATGGTACTTCCAACCATTGAAATTTCATCTATGACTATCAATTTACAATGTAACAATTGTTGGCGTAAATTATTTGCGACGTCCATAGGTAAATCTGGTATGTTTCTAGTTTCGGTCAATGGTAAGGCAAAAGCTGAGTGCAAAGTATTGCCTCCAATTAAAAAGGCAGCTTTTCCAGAAAACGCACTTAATAACACTTTGACAGAATCTGATGATTGCCAAACTGAGGTTTCAACACAGTACTCCAGAAAATATGTAATCAATTGATAAATTGTTGATATAACTAAACTTTTTCCAACACCTGCTGAGCCGGAGATGAAAATTTTTAAAGGTAACTTGTTCAGTTTAAAGCATTTGTAAATATGAATTACAATTTCTCTTTGTCTGTTATTAAGCTTCCTTAGATTTTCAAGAAGATCGCGTTTGTTTACTTTCGGAGGAGCCGAATACACAAATGGAGTAAACGTTTTTGGTCTATCAATACCTCCTTGTACAAGAATATCGATTTCATGATCTTTAGACAGCTGATTTTGTTCGAATTCGGAAATTTCTTCATTTTCTAAATCTGCTCTATTATCATTTGCGGCTTCTATTGCTTTGTCTATTACATCATCTGACAGAATTTGAAATTTGGAACGATTTCTAGTAATCACACCGAGGTTATTATTATACACTTCCAACCAGTTCACTGTTTCAATTTCATTGATTTCATTTCTCCAAGGATAGAATAGAAGTAATTGCTCTCGATAATAATTGTCGGGATCTTGTTCGATTTTGTATCGATTATATCTCAGAATTCGAGCTGTTTTCCTTCTCTTATGGTTAGGATTTTCTCTATCTACTTCTGTTTCTTCAATGTCCTCTTCTTCGTCAGAAATCTGTGACCTGTTCTTATCAGGACGACTTTTTCCTTTAGCTTTAAAATAAAATGCAGCGTACTCAGCTAAACAAATGTTTTGTAAATCTACTCGTTCCGCATAATATGTTATGATATCTTTACCAGCGATATCGGTACTATCTTTGCTCATTGATCTTAATTGTTTTTCTGATTTAAGAAAAACTACCCTATCTTCAGATTTACAGGTGCTGATATATATATGAGTTCGACTGAAATGGGACAAAGGAATACTTAAACAATGATAAATAGCTTCGCTGACGCTCATTAGATTCGAATTGAGAAATTTGTTAGCAATTGTCCTCAACTTTTCAAGATAAGTAGTATTTCTTTTATCTAATTCATTTTGCAGTTCCTTCAACTGCTTCGAGAGTCCCGATTCAGACTTAGCAATGTAATCAACAATGTATGCTGCAACGCCATATTCATCTAGAATTAGCTGCAAATCTGTATTTGACTCCATTAAATTCAATATTATTGGATTATAAGAATTGATATCAACTTCACAGCTCCTGCGTTTATAAAAAATTGTAACTTTACTTATAGAAGCTCTTAAAGCGGTTATGTAATGATCTTTAGTCAAATGCAAGCTTTCTAAAATTTCTTCAAAACTGAGATTTGATCTTTCTCTACTTGAATATAGAACTTCCATCGTTTCTTTTATTTTCTGTAGATTTCTCTTAACCGCTGCAGTAATTTCGTTCTTGGGCAATGGTTTTAAAATTTTAGTTTCTGATAGAACAAATTTTGGAAAATTAAATCTACATGTGTTTTTATTGCTCCGTCCTTTTGAACATGTATCAGTGTGCTTGTGACGCAAATATTTACAAAGTGGATTATCAGCATCATACTGACATGTGATAAATGTATCAGCAAACTTTTCAAAAGCTTTTATACTATCTTCATCATTTAAATCTAGACAAGGTGCATCTTCAATGAACAGTAACATATGATCATGGGGAGATCCCCTCATTTGAAATTCGCGCCTTCGGTAAAAATCTGTTATTTTATACGGTTGGAATGGGCCTGAGCTTTGTTTCATTAATTTCATTAGCTCAGTAATTTTAAAATCATAATACAATGCAGAGTAAACAGGATTTTCTTTAATAAGATCGTGTTTTTGTTGTTCCGGAAGGTTAAGAGCTTGCAATAACGAAATTTGTTTCCCTGTAGTCTTCAATACCAACCCTTGTATCAATTCAGGCCATTTATTTTCAACTGCAGACACGGTTAAGAAAAACATTGGTTTTCCGCACTGCCGCAACATCGCAAAGAGATTCTTTTTCTTCGAGCTCCAAAAACTTGGAGAACATCTGATGTGCTTTAAAAAATTCAACCCATCATTATGCTGCCTAAGCTCTGTAATAAACTGGGGATTTAATGCTTCCTCAACTGTAACACCATTAGCATTAGATTTCTTTTTTAGTGTAAGTGTAGTTGAACTAAGAACTTCTGATTCCAATTTCATTTTGGCCAAATATAAAATTCTGAATGCCGAAATTTTAACTGTATGGCAGCGTACTTCCCATTTAATTAAATCAGATCTTGTAATATTTTTGTTAAGTACTTGCCTTTTTTTTCCAGCGAAAATTTTTGGAAAACAAAAACATTCAACATCTGGTTGAATGTGAACTGAAACAGGCCAGTGATTTTGACCTGGAGCCATAACAATAGTGGCATGTTGTGCCGTTTGTTGATTGAAGTCGAAAAGTAAACATTCATCATCATCATCAACCAAATGTTCATAAAATTCATCATCGACCTCTAAATCGTCTAATTGTAAATTCGAATTCACTTCTTGTTCTAATCCAGAACAAAGTTGATTATCCCGAATATTACCGTCGTCGCTTGTAGCAACTTGATTTTCACTGGCATCTAAATTTATGACATTGTTCCGATTGATTTCCTCCGTGAAAATTCTCATATCATGAGAAGAAACTTGTATGTCATGTTTTTTGTATAATTCAGTATTTTTCAAATAATCAAGAGCTTCTGATACATATGACGCACGGACCAATCCACTAATATATGTGGAAGAGTGACCCATATGTCGTTTGAATTCCACCGGTATAGGTATAACATCAAGATTATTTAGTTGTCTTGGCAAAGACGAAACCATAAGTGGCACACTACTAGGCACATGAATTGCACTCCCTTTCATTCCATGCTGTGGATTACAAGCACGTTTTGACATGAGAACAACCTTTTGGAAAGCAACATAAGGAGAAACTATTCTTTCTTCAATATCATTAAGTCTTGTAATGCATTCGGGAACCGGCGGTAATTTTAATCCCCAACTTGAAGCAAGCTTGGGAATTTTACGTTCTTTTACATATTTAATGCAAGTTTTACACAGAAAATTGCAAGAATTTTGAAAATAATAATTCAAGGTGCGTGAATCGCAAGTATTTTGAACGTTTTCGTTTTTCAGAATTTTATCAATTATCTGTTCAGAAATTTTTTGAACACTCTTATAGAAAAATGAACCCTCGCAGCTTGCGCATACATAACTGGGCATCTGCTTTCTATTCTCAATGAATTCCCTTATTGATTTCGATTGAATATCATTCGAACGAATTAGAAAGTTGTAATATTTGTCTCGATGAGCTATGAATTCATTCATTCTTTGCTCCCGTCGTGATAATCTGTTGCGTGCATTTTCATTAACATTATACGTTTCATTGCTTCTCTGTAAACGTATATTCAACAAATTTGAATGATTCGACGCAGCTTGGACGTTTTCGTGTCTTAAACGTTTTTCTGCCAATTTACATAGAATATTATTCTTCTCTCTTGCATAGTATTCCATGTTTTCATTTCTTATCTTACGCATACGAAGTCTGTTCATCGTTTTTTCATTTTCGTAATAGCTCATATCTGCTCTTATTTCTCGAATCCTTTTAGCATTTTTTTCTCGCATGATTGAAGAAATTTCAATATCTCTTCTTTTCCTCTGGATTCTTTGTTGTTCTTGCTCTTTATATGAGTTATCTTCGTTTACAATAGTATTGGCATAATCATCAATTGCTTCTGCATGATTCAGGGTTTCTCTTTGTCGATTTTCTTCACTGTAACAATTTTGATTTGTTTGTATTTCTTCCAAAATTGTTACGTTTGGTTGATTAGAAAAACTGACATCTGATTTTCTGTTTTGCTCATTTATAACAGAAGCGAGTTTTTTAATGTACTTTTGCTTATCGTACAAACGAAGTTTTTTCGCTTTGTATTCCGACGAATATTTTTTGGTGCGAGACATGTTTAAAAACTGAAATAAAAAATTTGAAAAAGTTTCAAGTTTAATATTTAGATTCGATTTATTCTAACCAATGTTCATAAAAATTCAATCATTACTTTAAATAAATTTAATTGATTATTATAAAATAAGGCAATCGTGATTAATAAAGTTAATTAACGAACGCCTTGAATTCTATCATTTTTCAGAAAAAGTGTTGATCTTTATTGATTATTTTGGAACGAAATTTGAATAAATAAGTTTGAATTTTGGTAACCTTAACATAACCATATTTCTCATCAAAATAACATCAAACAGAAATAAACACCATTGCTGTATCCCAACAAAGTAATCTTATAAATGAGTGGATGGAAACTTTAAATTAAAGGAAAGCTATTAATACTCAATAAAAATACAAAAACAAAAAAGTTATTTACGACCCTTAGAGCCGAAGGGGTAAAGCTGAATAAAAGAATAATTCGAGAAAACATGCATTTAAGTTTTTTGGTCATATTCCATATATTATTCAAAAATTGTTATTTTTGTAAATAAACTTAAAATAACCCGATAAAATTACCAAATACAAATTAAAATATGAAAAATTGTTAAGTATTACTAACTCAAAATCGATCATATTTGCACTTATACCTCTTTGGCTCTGAGGGTCTTTTTTCAATCCAAATATTGGATATCAATCGATAATGTCAATATAATTTGTTCCGATAGTACGATTTTAAAATAGAAACCAATTGAGGCGCCAGGATCAGATGAACATCATTTTCATAGGAATAATTAATTTTGACAGGTTTCCAAATTTAAATCAAATACCATTTAAAGTACACAAAGGTAAGTACGACGGTTTTTCGTATAGTACAACTTAAATCTTTTAAGAAAATCAGCAGTGGATCTATTTAGGCAAACGATCAATTTGATGCAGAATATTTTTTTTTATTACACTGAAGATATAAGCATGATCGAGATAAGTTTGTCGCCCCTCTGCTAGGTCCAGTTTTGACACAACTCGCTAAACTTATCACTAAAACTAATGAACTGCTGTTTTCTTTACTTACTTCGCTTTATAAGGTTAAAGAAACTATAGTAAACAAAGAAGCGCAATCTGATACCTTTCGAAATAATGTGCTTGCAACCCTGCTGTAGGTCTGCCTTTAAGACTGCTTGGTTTTGCTCGATTGGAATGACACTGACAGAAAATCCAAAAATTCCAATCGTGACATTTCGTCTCTTTGTTTACTATAGGCTCGTTATATAAGGTAAGTAGGGACGGTAGATTTTCTCTAACCTTCTGAATGTTAGTATTGTTTCAATGCAAAGTTTGTCGTCATGAACACGCTAGATTAAAAAAAAAAAAATGCAACTGAAAATGATGCACATCATCTCGACATAGTAGTTATAATAAAAAGTATACCAAAAAAACGCTGTAAACATCCGTTATTGTCGAGATTCCAGAACAGAATCAGAACAGAAAATAGAAATAACAGTTTATTTCCAAAAACTTATTCAAAAAATTGATTATTTTATCATGTTTTCGAATCTCCAAAACACATAGAAATCCACAATAAAAACACCATGGATAAATTCCTTTGACTAGAGTATTTGTTGTGAATGTAAATCATTAAAAGAATTCACACCTTTTCGAGATATTTGGAATAAACAGCAATGCTCTCGTGACCTACCATTACGTCAAATAAAACAATATTTGAAAAACTGAGAATTTCACTTATACTGTATTTGTTTTCTCCACTCGATCAGTGTTCCACCGTACCCGACAAAAACAAACACAAATCGTCGCCAGTGTATTGCTACCTCACGCACTCACACGCTCTCTCGCAACACTGGCAAAATTATCGGTGGGCCACCGTCCGTAAGCAGAACTTCACCAGGTCAAAACCAGTGCAACACCGTCCGAATAAACAAACAGTTTGACAGCACCTAGTGGTGCACTAGGGCAACACGAGTGCAACACTCGGCATAAACAAATACACTATTATTATGCTGTATTATTGCATGATTGGATAAAGCTTGGCAAAGTTTCGGCTGTCCCTGGAACCAACAAAACAGTCTGACCTCGCGGTCGTCAGCCGCACGCAAACACGGTCTCCACTGTAACTTCTACCACCAGCCACCAGCTTGATTCCCAGACTAAGGAAAGGGATAACGGTGACTAACTTGGTTCAAAAATCGGATATAAGGGGCAAACGAGCATCAATAGCCCCGAAGTATTTCGAAATTTTCATGTGTACTAACAATAAGACAACATGTTGCATAAGTGATCGCTGTACACTGTCAGTTTACTGCCCGCAACAGTGCCGACGCGAGCATGTGATATCTGTACGAAACATTATAAATCCGGACTGCAAAAAGCTTGTTTTGGACTTATGAGCCGTACAAAATAGCCTCTCTATTCCCGCAAGCGAAAGTTTCTCTGAACAATATACTTGTAATTGAATACCTGTATTGACATTTTCAATGAATCTAATTAGATTTTTGAAATCGAAACCAATCGTATGAATTTTAATATCAAGTCTCATTTTAAAAACAGAATCTGTAGTCTGAAGTACAAGTCTGAATAATTTTAGTTATAAATTACTCAACATTAAATCTTATAACTGAACCCATTACCTTATAATATATCATTTGAGGCACTTGGCATCAGAGGGTTGCAAGTGCCTAAATGATAGTTTCGAAAAAAACACGCTTCAAAGTTGTGAAGGTGCTCGATTAATCATATATTTTTCGAATTCGAACAGTTTAATTCAATCAAAAAGTGTTTAGAAAAACTATGAAAAATCTCGGTTTTGCACCTCACTTTCATTGAAACATGAAGAATCTTATAGGTTTACTTAACTAAATATTGATGATTTTGGTACTTGCACCCCTCTGATACTGAGGGCCTCATTTATAAATTTAAATTCTCATTCTAAATCATAAATCTAAATCTGGATTAAGATATCTTAGTTTTGACAATATGTACATTCTGAATAAAGAACCTGAAATTTATTTATATTTATTAAAACCTGAAATTTGTGAATTCCAAATCTAAAATCGGAATTGAAATCATGCATTTGAATATGTGATTCTTAATTAGAATTCCATTTAGATGCAGAATTTTGAATCCCAATTCTGAATTGTAAATATGAATTATGAGTTTTATTCTGAATATGAATTTGAATTCTGTGATTGGATTCTGAATCTGTTCCACAGTGTTAAAATAAGCAAACATTTGCAAAAACATCAAAAACATGAATCTGGGTTCTGAACCTGAATGGATATTCTGAATCCCAAATCTGAATACCAAATGAATCTAAAATCTGAATCTGAACTTGTGAAATGTACATCTTAATTTTGAATTTATATTTATCATAAATATGAAACTAATTTTGAATCTGATAACTGATTCAAATTCAGAATCTGCCAAAACACATTGTTTGCTAGAAGAATTCCTTCATCACCCCTTTTTGTTTCGACTCGTTTTTGGCTTTTTAGAAATAATACAAAATAAAAAAATAGTTGACTTTTATTTAAAATAATATCGCTAATGTTGGAATGTAAAGCAACCTATATTAACGGATAGCTCCAAACAATCATGATAAAACAAATAAAAATATTCGTCGAAACAATTCAAAGAATAAACATAGATATTGGTTGTGTTTTTTTTTAAATCTTTAATTGAAACGGCTCATATTTTCAGATTTTAAGGAGACAAACAAATTTGTTGATTGTTAAAGAATTATTGATGTCCCATAAGTTCCGAATGTTATGATTGCTTCAAGTACCCGCTAGATTACGAGAAAATACTCTCCAAATTTCATAAGCACTTAACTCGTTTCGGTGTTTCTGTTTCATTCAACGTAATGAAAGCTCACGTGAGAATGTTGTTTCATAACAACTATTTACAATGAAGTATTCAGGAATATGATAGTGACATACTGAAGACCTAAATCAAAATTTAAATTATTTCAATTTTATGCAGCTCATAAAAATACCAATGAATGCATATCCTGTTTCACTTGGAATCATAAGGGTCGATTGCACGATTTATTAGCTTAGCTCATAAGGTACACCGGGGTAAGTGTGGACGATGGCTATTAAAACAATACTGTGCACTATTTTCTCAAACTTTTAATGCAGAATGTTCAATTTACTAGTAATCTATCCAATAACTGTAAAAAAAATAGAATTCAGACAATAACGGATGTTTACAACGACTTTTTTGAGAATTTTCTATTTTCACCTACGATGTCGAGGTGATGTGCATCTTTTTCAATTGCCAATTTCTCGTAAACTAGCCGGCTCTACATTGAAACAATCCTTATATTCCAAACAACCAGTTAGGAAAAGAAACGGCGGTTAAAGATGAAGAAAAAAGTGTTTATTTACAAAAAACTAAAATCTTGTCTCCAACCCCTGCCTGGGGTAAGTGTGGACGGCTTTAAAAAGACTTGATGTTTACACATTTTTTCAATTTTCTGTCCTTCATCCTTCATGAATTGCATTTTTTAGCTAAGTTTAGCATTCGGTTGATGAAAAGTTTGGTAAAGTACTTGTTTGTTCAGTGTTTTTTGATAAAATCGGAACTCGTGTGTTGTAGCATAAATTACACAAAATAATTATTGAAAGATGCCTTACTAATAATATCATGAACTTTTTTTTTCAAACTTTTGGACGGTTCGAGCAATAAAATAACGTATTCAACCAAGAAAACACAAATTGTTTGAAAATTTCCTGAGAAACCAAAAAGAAAATCTTCCGTCCACACTTACCCCATAAATCGGGGTAAGTGAAGACACCAGCAGTCCATTACAATTTACGTAATAACTTTTTTCGCTTTGCTTCTATCGAGCTCATCTCTTCAGCGTTTGTAAACAACATGTTCTGCATTACACTGAATGTAATTTTATGAAAATTGCTCCACTGCTGATTTTTGAATGATTTTTTAAAGTTGAACTATACGAAAAACCGTCCACACTTACCCCGGTGTACCTTATACATTTTGAAATTAGCAATTATGAAAATAAAATTAATTTCCTCATAATTTTCACCTGACCGGTTTCTAACACCCCCTCCCCCACCAATGATGACAGGGGACAAATGAAGCGTCGTTTATGTAATATTAAATCCTGAAAGGGCGATGATCCCTGGTGAAAAGATTCACTTCCCGTAAATAAAAAAATCACAATTACTTACCCCGATATTGTTCGCACTTGTCCCACGGCAACACCTAATTTTTTCTCAAAAATACCTTCTTCCACAATCCACTTGAAAAAAAAAAAACCAAACACTCGATCACGTATGTATGTATGGCTTTGGTGTTTCTTGGCCGAGAGTTTTATACTATATGTCTGTTCAATCAACTCTAGTAGAAACGGGTCGAAACAAGTAGAAATGGATTGATAGTTGATCACCTGTCTCTTTCCAATTGACTTCGACCGACTTCTACCAAGTCGAAACTAATCCTGCTGCCGAGCTGGATTGGTTTCGACTAGTTTCAACTTGCTCCATTGAACAACGACCTGACTAGTTTCGACCAAAACATTGGCTCGTTGAACATCTATCAGTTAACAGAAACCAGTTGAAACCGATTTTTACTAACGATTGAACGAAGCTTATATAACCACGACTTTTCCACTCGATCACTTTTCAACGAAAAAGCTGTTGAAAAGGCTTTTTTGTAGACTAAAAAATGCTCAACAAAAACCCATTTCTTACACGCTCCTTTTTGATTACTCAAAATTAAGTTTGACCAAAATTCAAAAGTTAGTTTAATTCTAAGAACTTAAAGTTGAGTCTCGTTTTCCTCCTTTGTGTTGATGAAAGAACATGTCACAAAATTTGAATTCACTTATCCGGAACAATTACCGGAAGACAGTAAGAACGAACGTCATAATTGAATGTCCACCGTTGTCAGCGTGAAATTACGTCCGTTATTGTCAGCATGTAGTGTGCGGCTTGGAATGTAATTTCTTGTGGGAATCATCCGGATGTTACAATCAAACGTACATTCGAGCAGAGTATCTTAGCATCATAAGATTTAATTTTGATTCGCAAAACGTTTAATTAAGTTAATTTGAATTGTAAAAAATAACTTTGCTCAAATTTGAGTATAAAGACATAGGCGACAATTGCGTGCCATTTGGAACTTAATTTTTGCACAGTTAGTTGATCGTGTTGTTTTGGTTGCATGTGTTATTTTAATTCGATCCGCTGAAAACTGTCCCGAATCCCGACTTTCAAATTCCGGCTCAAATGTCTCGACTTCGATCCGACTGGAGGATGTGGGCTATTCCTGGAGCCCGGTGGTTGTGTCGAAGACAGAATGCTGACATTGGAAGGTGCTTTCTGGCTGCTGTTGGCTTTCAGGTGAGTTTTTTCTTGTTCAACGCTAAGATAATATTTTGTAGTGAAAATTTCACCTTCTAGCTATTGGAAAAGGTTCCCCGGGCGATGCGATTCAGCCGAGGACTAAATAAAAGCCTGTTTTTTGGAGTGTACCGATATAACATGGACAGAAATTTATTTTTAAAATCTGCAAGATGTTGAGGTAAGATGCTTCTTGAATTAGTTTGGCTTGAGGTTAATTTTTTCTTGAATGTGTATATTTCTAGGCTGTCGTGATATATTATATTCTCGTGGAAACTTTTCATGCGCAAAGGTTCCGGCGTTCCATGGCTGAGACTTTCGGAGCAGTGCCGCTCCCGGAGGCTTTTGGATTCCATCGCTGCTGTTGACTGTGATGGCAGCCCAAACGTACCATATAGCGGTGCCCGTTCGGCTGAACTCGGAACGGCCTCTTTCCGTTTCTATTGTCGATTTACGGGGTGCTTTCGAAACACGCTGCGTATACCAGTTCAAATCTTTCTTCGTGTTGATGTTCCAGATTATGAAGTTTTCGAGTAAGATACGATATATGTTCCGATAAGTGATTGTTATTTTTTTGAGTAACGATAGCCTTCTTTAGTAATACATAAGGTTAAGGATAGATAATAAGTATTACCAAGTATTATCATGTTTGTATTGACAGTAGATTAAACTGATTTTGTTGTACAAAATTAAAACAAAATCGAATAAAAGTTTGATGCGATTTGATTGTAGTATTGATATGTACGAAAAAAAAAACATTTTTTGTTACTTTTCGAAAATTACTCCTATAAGAAAAAAGCGATCAATTTTGAAATTTTCACCCTAGTAGATGGTTTGTCGGCCTGGTCTACATGCGTAGGTATATCGATCATAAAAAAACAAACCGATCAAAACCAATTATGAACATGAATATAAAATTAATGATTACAAAATAAAAAAAGGTTCCCAACCATGTGTTTCAAATAATGCAAAATTTGCTTCGGGTAACCTATGGAGTGAAGACAGCGAGACATGAGTATCAATGATTCTACCATAGAATCCAATGATCGGTAAAACATATTTTTAAATTTCTATATAAGGTCATTTTTGAAATTTTCAGTTACGTAAATGGTTTATCGGCCTGGTCAACATGCATAGGTATATCGATCATAAAAAACATACCGATCAAAACCAATAAAGAACATGAATATAAAATTGAAGATAACAATATAAAAAACAATATAAAAAAAAGGTTCCCAACCATGTTTTCCAAATAATTCAACATTTTTCTGGGTAACCTATGGAGCCAAGACAGCGAGAAAATAGTATCTATGATTCTAACATAGAGTCAAATGATCGGTAAAATATATTTTCAAATTTGTATATATGAGGCCTTCAGGATCAAAGGGGCGTAAGTTCCAAAATCGTCAATTTGAATTAAGTATAACCAACGGTTTTTTTTATGTTTCAATGTACATCTGGTGTATTTACCTATTTATAATTTTTTTCGAAAACTTTTTGATTGAGTTTAAACTGCTCGAATTCGAAAAATATATGAAAAATTGTGCAACTTCACAACTTTGAAGCGGGTTTTCTCGAAACTATCATTTAGGCACTTGTACCCCTTTCCCGACCGTCTTATATGATAATTTTTGAAATTTTCAGTTTAGTAACTGAAGGGCTTGTCTAAACGCATAAGTATATCGATCATAAAAAAAAAAACATACCGATCAAAATCAATTAAGAAGACGAATTTAAAATAAAGATTACAATATAAAAAAAAAGGTTCCCAACCATGTATTTCAAATAATGCAACATTTGCTCCGGGTAACCTATGGAGTGAAGACAGCGAGAAATGAGTATCAATGATTCTACCATAGAGTCCAATGATCGGTAAAACATATTTTTAAATTTCTATATAAGGTCATTTTTGGTCATTTTATCGGCCTAGTCAACATGCATAGGTATATCGATCATAAAAAAACATACCGATCAAAACCAATAAAAAACATGAATATAAAATTAAAGATTACAATATAAAAAAAGGTTCCCAACCATGTTTTCCAAATAATTCAACATTTGTTATGCATAACCTATATAGTCAAGACAGCGAGAAAATAGTATCTATGATTCTAACATAGAGTCAAATGATCGGTAAAATATATTTTCAAATTTGTATATATGAAGCCTTCAGGATCAGAGGGGTGTAAGTTCCAAAATCGTCAATTTGAATTAAGATAACCAACGGTTTTTTTATGTTTCAATGTACATCTGGTGCATTTACCTATTTATAATTTTTTTCGAAAACTTTTTGATTGAGTTTAAACTGCTCGAATTCGAAAAATATATGAAAAATTGTGCAACTTAACAACTTTGAAGCGGGTTTTCTCGAAACTATCATTTAGGCACTTGTACCCCTTTGATCCCAACCGCTTTATATGATAGTTTTTGAAATTTCCAGTTTAGTAAATGGTATGTCGGGCTGGTCTAAACGCATGAGTATATCGATCATAAAAAACATACCGATCAAAATCAATTAAAAAGACGAATTTGAAATCAAGATGACAATATAAAAAAAGGTTCCCAACCATGTGTTTCAAGTAATTCAACATTTTTCTGGGTAACCTATGGAGTCAAGACAGCAAGAATAGAATATGATTCTAACATAGAGTCCAATGGTCGGTTGAATATATTTTCAAATTTGTATCTATGTTCATTTTTACAATTTTCAGTTTAGTAAATGGAATGTCGGCCTGGTCTACTCGCATAGGTATGTGTATCGGTCAGAATCAATGTATAAGGCGAATATAACATAACGAATACAATATCTAAAAATTTGGCTTAAAAAGTTTTCTCTTCAATAAGCTTCGAAAACGATGTTTTTTCACTCCTCGATAAAATGCGTGCTTCTTCAAAATGGATCACTTTGAAAATGGCAACGAATGAAAAAAAAAATATCTCAATTTCAACTTTTTTAACCATTTTATAATTTTGGCATGAGAACTACCATCATGATTGCAATTTTTCCAAAAATTGATTTAAAAGCAACAGTATTAAATTATTAATTAAGTAACCATATAAAAGGGTTAATGAAAATAAGCGTATGAAGAAATTGATATGGTGTGCTTCGTTCTCCCGCACGCGCCCCTTCGTCGTTTTGTCCTCCACAGAGCAACCTGAATATAATGTTATGGGAAGTCTCGAAGTAACAATCGCTTTCATACCATGCAGTGTGGGCACGACGTACTCATCAACGACTTCATTAATTTGGGGGTCGTACCCCTTGGTGAAAACCATAAATATGTTTAATGCATCGGAATTTCGGTTCCGATGCTTTTTTGGATTGGTTCGGATTTTAACTGAACCAAAATAATGAAAAAAAAAAAAAACTTTGACAGGGAAAATATGAAACAGTCTTCTTCCCCTCACACGGTTTCTGTCATGATGACATCAAACCTGAGTGGGAATGAAGCCTGTACGTTTTCCCTTGCACACATCGACAGATCCAAACTTTCAAATAGCAAGCGCGTAACTATGACGTCATGTATAATTTGACGTCATATTATCGATCATCTTGATTAGTGATAGCTTGACATTGCTGGCAAGCCAAATGGCCACGTTTTTTGGAGTGATGATTTTTGATATTTACTATGAAAAAAAAATTTTCAAACTATTTTGTATTTTTTTCTTTCTTTTATAGGTTGAAGAAGAAAAAAAATCAAATTTTTCAAGATAAAAATCATTTTTATTGTACTGCTCAGTTTCACAAAAACGTCGAGAACAAAGTTTACAAAAATTCACACAAATACACACAAATACACAGACATCATCAGAACTCATCGAGCTGATTCGATAGGTACCTATAAAGGTATATCTAAGACCCATAATTAATGATCTCCCAAATCGACCGATAACTATACCTTTCTGTAAGAAAGGCAAAAAAGGTTCCCAACCATGTATTTCAAATAATGCAACATTTGCTCCGGGTAACCTATGGAGTGAAGACAGCGAGAAATGAGTATCAATGATTCTACCATAGAGTCCAATGATCGGTAAAACATATTTTTAAATTTCTATATAAGGTCATTTTTGGTCATTTTATCGGCCTAGTCAACATGCATAGGTATATCGATCATAAAAAAACATACCGATCAAAACCAATAAAAAACATGAATATAAAATTAAAGATTACAATATAAAAAAAGGTTCCCAACCATGTTTTCCAAATAATTCAACATTTGTTATGCATAACCTATATAGTCAAGACAGCGAGAAAATAGTATCTATGATTCTAACATAGAGTCAAATGATCGGTAAAATATATTTTCAAATTTGTATATATGAAGCCTTCAGGATCAGAGGGGTGTAAGTTCCAAAATCGTCAATTTGAATTAAGATAACCAACGGTTTTTTTATGTTTCAATGTACATCTGGTGCATTTACCTATTTATAATTTTTTTCGAAAACTTTTTGATTGAGTTTAAACTGCTCGAATTCGAAAAATATATGAAAAATTGTGCAACTTAACAACTTTGAAGCGGGTTTTCTCGAAACTATCATTTAGGCACTTGTACCCCTTTGATCCCAACCGCTTTATATGATAGTTTTTGAAATTTCCAGTTTAGTAAATGGTATGTCGGGCTGGTCTAAACGCATGAGTATATCGATCATAAAAAACATACCGATCAAAATCAATTAAAAAGACGAATTTGAAATCAAGATGACAATATAAAAAAAGGTTCCCAACCATGTGTTTCAAGTAATTCAACATTTTTCTGGGTAACCTATGGAGTCAAGACAGCAAGAATAGAATATGATTCTAACATAGAGTCCAATGGTCGGTTGAATATATTTTCAAATTTGTATCTATGTTCATTTTTACAATTTTCAGTTTAGTAAATGGAATGTCGGCCTGGTCTACTCGCATAGGTATGTGTATCGGTCAGAATCAATGTATAAGGCGAATATAACATAACGAATACAATATCTAAAAATTTGGCTTAAAAAGTTTTCTCTTCAATAAGCTTCGAAAACGATGTTTTTTCACTCCTCGATAAAATGCGTGCTTCTTCAAAATGGATCACTTTGAAAATGGCAACGAATGAAAAAAAAAATATCTCAATTTCAACTTTTTTAACCATTTTATAATTTTGGCATGAGAACTACCATCATGATTGCAATTTTTCCAAAAATTGATTTAAAAGCAACAGTATTAAATTATTAATTAAGTAACCATATAAAAGGGTTAATGAAAATAAGCGTATGAAGAAATTGATATGGTGTGCTTCGTTCTCCCGCACGCGCCCCTTCGTCGTTTTGTCCTCCACAGAGCAACCTGAATATAATGTTATGGGAAGTCTCGAAGTAACAATCGCTTTCATACCATGCAGTGTGGGCACGACGTACTCATCAACGACTTCATTAATTTGGGGGTCGTACCCCTTGGTGAAAACCATAAATATGTTTAATGCATCGGAATTTCGGTTCCGATGCTTTTTTGGATTGGTTCGGATTTTAACTGAACCAAAATAATGAAAAAAAAAAAAAACTTTGACAGGGAAAATATGAAACAGTCTTCTTCCCCTCACACGGTTTCTGTCATGATGACATCAAACCTGAGTGGGAATGAAGCCTGTACGTTTTCCCTTGCACACATCGACAGATCCAAACTTTCAAATAGCAAGCGCGTAACTATGACGTCATGTATAATTTGACGTCATATTATCGATCATCTTGATTAGTGATAGCTTGACATTGCTGGCAAGCCAAATGGCCACGTTTTTTGGAGTGATGATTTTTGATATTTACTATGAAAAAAAAATTTTCAAACTATTTTGTATTTTTTTCTTTCTTTTATAGGTTGAAGAAGAAAAAAAATCAAATTTTTCAAGATAAAAATCATTTTTATTGTACTGCTCAGTTTCACAAAAACGTCGAGAACAAAGTTTACAAAAATTCACACAAATACACACAAATACACAGACATCATCAGAACTCATCGAGCTGATTCGATAGGTACCTATAAAGGTATATCTAAGACCCATAATTAATGATCTCCCAAATCGACCGATAACTATACCTTTCTGTAAGAAAGGCAAAAATCATCGGACGACACAATTAATGGCTTCAGGCCCATATCACTGCTAAACTTCGATTACAAATTGCTGGCCCGAATTTTAAAGCAACGTTTGGGAAAAATCATGGAGGAAAACAATCTGTTGAATGCCAATCAAAAATGCTCCAATATGAAGAGGAATATTTTTGAAGCGCTTGCCGCAATTAAGGATCGGATAGCTGAATTAGTCTGCCGCCGAAGGTCAGGGAAGCTTATCTCTTTTGATTTTGATCATGCTTTTGACAGGGTGAATAAATGTTATTTGTTGAATGTTATGCGTGAAATGTCTTTCCATCAGGGTTTGGTTTCCCTTCTTGATAAAATTATGTTAATGTCATACTCCAGGCTCCTCGTCAATGGAAATCTCTCACCAGAATTCCCTATCCAACGTTCCGTGCGACAAGGTGATCCTTTAAGCATGCACCTTTTTGTTCTTTACCTTCATCCACTCTTAGAAAAACTTCTCACTATATGCAATCACCAATTGGACCTTGTAGTAGCTTATGCAGACGACGTTTCCGTCATAATCACGGACACCACCAAGATTTCCCTTATCAAGAGTTCGTTCCAAAGCTTTGGTCAATGCTCAGGAGCACTATTGAATATCCCAAAAACCGTAGCAGTGGATCTTGGTCCCGAACAAAACAGAGGCTCGAATCCTAATTGGCTTAATCTACACGACTCAATCAAAATCCTTGGGATTAATTTTTTCAACTCTCACAAAAAACCATCGACTTCAACTGGGACCAACTGATAAGGAAAACTTCACGACTCATGTGGATGTATAAATCAAGATTACTCAGTCTCCATCAACGAGTGGTTCTTATCAATACTTTTATCTCGTCAAAGCTCTGGTTCTTGGCAACCATATTGAGTATCCCGAATAGTGCTGTAGCCCGTATCACATCTCAAATTGGAAATTTCTTATGGGATCGCTATCCCACAAGGGTCGCAATCCATCAACTAGCGCTTCCAAAAAATCAAGGCGGGCTTAACCTTCATCTCCCGGTTTTAAAATGCAAATCTTTGCTTATCAGTGGATTTCTGCGTTGCCTGGAGTTTACTCCTTTTGCTGCTAATTTCTTAGATCAAATGACTAATCCTCCAAACATACAAGGAATTCCGTCTCTGTACCCTTGCCTAAAACATATCGCCAAAGAATTTCCATATCTTCCATCAAATATTATCGAACATCCTCATTCGGCTTCTGTACATGGATACTTTCGAACATCTCTTCAAGCGCCAAAAATAATGGACGAAAACCAGACGATAGATTGGAGAAGAGTGTGGAAAAACATCCAATGCCGAAAATTATCTTCCAAAGAAAGATCGCTGTACTACTGTTTAATCAACGGAAAAATACCTCATGCTGCTTTAATGTTTCGAACCGGAAGAGCAACCAGCCCAAACTGTCTTCAATGTCCAAATGCTGTAGAAGATATAGAGCATAAATTTACTACGTGTAGCAGAACATCCGGAGTTTGGAGTCATCTTCAACATAAATTGGAAACATTTATGCAGCGAAGAATAAATTTCTCCATGTTCATGATCCCTGAGTTAAAGAATGTCCCAAAACGGAAAAAAGAAGAAGCTCTAAAATTATTTATTTTATACATAAATTTTGTGTTAGAGACCAATAATGTGTTAGATATTACTGCTTTAGATTTTTTCATAGAATGTAACTTTTAATATCTATAAGAAGTGTGCTAAATAAACATGTTTACAAAAAAAAAAAATTAAATTATACGAAAATGTTGCAAGTGGAACTGAAGTATAACTTAACGTAAATATGCGCATTTAGCCCACCTGGTTTCGAAAATCGGCTATTTTGACTATATTTATTATAAAATCATTTTCTCAAAATCTTTCTTATTTCAATTTTCAGACATTTGAACAGAAAAATTGCTCTAACGTTTACAAAACATATGTCCGATCATGTACATACAGTTTTCATACTCCTGTGTATTTGAATATGTGAGCCTCTCCCCTATCTTGTTTTGTCAAGTTTATTGTTTTTGTTATTTAATATCATATTTAAGTTTTTTTTTACAATTTTCAATACTTTTGCTACATTTTATCAACATTAAACGCGAAAACAAATTCATGACGTTTTTCTAAATTGTATTGTATTCTAAATTGTAAAAGCGGAAAAGATTGTTCCTAAAATCGAACCGTGCCAATATCGTTCGGGGTTTGAATTCGATATTCGATATTCGAAAAATTCTATATCCATTAATTAACCTACCAGAAGCGTATTCCAACAAAAAGTCAAATGCGCCAAACCACGCCAATGACCTGAAAACTTCTGATCACGTAAGCCGTGGACCGTACTTTTGCAAGAAAAACAATATCGATCAAAGCAAATGTTCTGTTAGAAACAGAAAATTTATTTAACCAAACATCTGTAGATGTTTATATAAATAGTTATTATGTGTAAAGCACCAAACCGAATAGCGACAGTAGGACTAGCGACGCTTTTTTACTAGCGAGAATTCTGTCATTCGCAGGTTTGTTTTTCTTTTTTCAGTCCAGTAGGCGATTTCGATGTAGTACTCGAACATTGTTTGAACATTTTCCTTAGGCCATCAATCGCATGCTCCAGGTATCCTAGGAAACTTGCGGTGCGTCGTTATTATTTTCAACGTCGCGACGTATGTGACGTGTCGCTAGTAGGCAAAGCTGCTTTGATTATTAGCGCTCATATTTTGGATTTTTTCTGCATGTATAATACCTAACAAAAAGGAATCAGCTCACTTATTTTTACAGCAGCACCGCATCAGTCGATTCAAAGCAAATCAGATGGAACATTCACTAGACAAACCGTGTTTTTTTTCCTATACATAAACTATTTCACTCTCTCACCCACAATCATCAATTTCACGGTAATTGTTTGTAAGAATTAAATAAAAATCTTTTGATTTTTTTTTTTTGGAAAATTAATAGGTACAGCCAAAAAAAAACACATTTTGACAATCTTAACCCAAGTAACACCGATAGTTTTATTGAACCCATGTGGTTTATCTATAGGTGGGGACAAGACTACCGTTGCACGAGTGTGAGAATCAGTTTTTTCAATGTTTTGATTGCTACGTCACAAACGTTCACGGGCGTCTCGACGTTGGAGTCGCTTTGCGACGTCAATTTTCATACGTACATATTACCATCTAGCTTGGGTATCGAGTGGATGTGATAATTAAAGTAGGCGCTTATGTTCAAAATTGAATTTCATTATCCTTCCTTGCAAAAGAAATCTAATACAATCCAAATAAATACTAAAATATCTCGTACTGTTTGTACATTTGAAGTAGTTCAATTATGAAAATTTTGATAGAAATTCGAGAAACTGGCACTTAATTTTATTTAAAAAAAACTTTGTCTTCAAACTGAACCTGAATACTGTGTGTGAAATCTTGATTTGATTATCAAATCGGATATGGGAAACGTGAAATGTGCAGTTTAAAATTTGAACTCCTAATTGAAAAGGTGATCTTACTTTTTGCATTCTTTATTGGCATTTTCGGATTTTTTGAACAGAAGATATTTATAAAAATGATAAAATAATTTTAATTATTGTTCCCAAAAAATGAATACGGAACAAGGATTTCTATTTGAAGACTAATTTCGAACGGATTTCGCTTAAGTCCACCAACATATTCTGCTCCGTCTGTCAGTTTCTTCTAAGAACTTTTGACGTACCAAAAATCAGTCCTAGTTGCTGGTTCCTATTTCAGAAGAGTTTTTGCCGGAAGAAATTTGGGAGCATACTAATCCTTTTGCAGCGGAATCCGTCCAATTACTTCAAGAATCCGAAAAATGAAATGAAAAACTAAATTTTAAAACACACCAAGAATCATTACGCTTTCACAACACGACGGCATCTCGAAAATATAGTAACATTCTTTCATAGTAACGTCAATAACAACCATTCTGGGACTTTGCTACGGTTTCCTTGGTGCGTTGAACGTTCGCCACCGCGACGGCGTCGTGTTACGTCACAATCGTTCATAAACAACTGTATGGATACAACAAACTAACACTAAAGTTTTTGGTTGTCCGCACCTATAGATAAACCACATGGTTATTGAACTACTCAAGCCCCTTATAAAACCCAAACTTAAACTTGTAGCCTACTTTAAAACTTTAAATGTTACTTGGGTAAGTTTTGTGAAAAACATTTCTAATAATAAATTGCTTTGAAGACTTTTACCTGAAATCGTTCTTATGTTAAAATTAAAGAAAATTAAGCTTTGGTAGAAGGTTTGCAAGCTGACATTCAAAAATACAGTTAAAGTAAGAAACTACATCTCTTAGTTTAAAGAAAATCAGAAACTTGCGAACCCGTCGTGGATAGTACTGACAACGGCTCGCACTATACGGGTTCAAATTTGCAAATTTCAGTCCTTTGAGTTGGCTGGTTTTTATGAGCCAGCATCCGCTTCCAATCAATTTCTTGCTTCCGCCAGCTTCCGTTTCGAGAAACCCCTCGACGGATTATGTCGCTCTCGGATGATGACCGGAGGCTCAAAGAAAGAAACCCCGAATTATGCTCCCATTCGGAAACCACCGGGCACAATAGAGCGGTATTATTATTATTAGGGAGAACCGAACCGGACCACTTTTTCGTCGCTTCTTGTCCTTCAAGTCTAAGGAAAACTTTTCCCAATAGAGGAAGCAGATTCGTCTTTTCTGTCACATACAAATCAAATGAAGAGAAAATATGCTACGGGTGTCTCTTGATTTTCCTTTTATGGTAGGGTTGTCAAAATAGCCAAGAGGGGAATTAAATCAAGTGGATTGTTGATTGAGTGTAACTAAAAGATAAATCAGATTTGAACTGGTATGCTGTGGGAAAGATTTCAAAAGAAAATTCAAGAATTTAAATTATTTCAAATTTTTATTTCAAATAAAAACAAAATGCAGCCTTCTATATAACTTCCATGTGTATCATTATTTATTATCCAATTCAACTTGTAGCTATTAAACACTATTAAGAAAATCTTATACATATACTAAAGATAGGGGAAAGTCGGTTAAGATGGACACCCATTAGAATTGCAATAGAAAATCAGATATTGCTTTTCTCATAGCAGTTTTTGTGCAAATAGGCAGTTTAGGTTGTTTGCTATCGCATTAGCCATTGGAATTAGTAAATTTCCTCCATCAAGACTGTTTCTATAGCAATCTAAAAGATTATTGTAAATTACACTTTTCAAAAATGGTCGGGAAAAACGGACACTGCGTTGAAAATGTTTGTTTCCGGAAAAATTGCTGTAAAAGTATTCATTTTTTGAGTTAATTATTTGAGAACATTTTTTAACCAAAATGGAACCTACTGACCCAAGTCCAGAAGCGAAACAGTGTGATTTTCGGAATTCCGTTTTTATATGGGCTCTTTTCACCGGTGATTCAGTTTTTGCAGCTGCTGCTCTCCCTATGGATTCCCATTCCTGCTGATGGTTTAAGAGAAGCCTGATAAACATTCTACCTTTAAAAATGGTTAAAACTTTCGAAAATATTGCGAGTTTTGAACTATTTTCTGAGTAGAGAAAATTTTTTGTTTGTTTTTTTTACTATTACAAGATTTCGCTCGTTGTAAATAAACAAAGGATCTCGAACGTATTGATTGATACACTTAGGCTAACATATTCCCATCATCAGATTTGAGCCAAACATCGTAATTTTCGAAATATTGAAAGTGTCCGTCTTACCCGACTTTTCCCTACATAGGTATTTATCAGAATAAGATGTCCAACATTCTCGGATAGTCACCCTACTCAGCGGAAGGTAAATAAATGGAACCTAGAAAAACTCAGATCGCATCCTGATTCTGATGACGTGGAGCAAAAACGCAAAAAAATAAAGAAAACTCCACAGAGACAGAGGACGGTCGCTCAAAAGAAGAAACCTGATTATCATCACAAATTATTCGGTTTATCAGACAGAATAAATTTAGGATTTATTTGTGGTAGCTGAATGCTGAATAGGACTCAAAATCATATCCCTAAAATCGTTGGGGGTTGAGAATGTTGCAAGATGCTCAAGAAGGATGCTGAGACAAGTGAGAAGGTAGGGGGATGTTTCTGATCGAACGATTACTTTCGGAGGAATATTTTCGATTTCAGGACTATCGGTACGGTTTATCCCCGAGGTCAGTTTTTTCTAATCGAAAATTGGACGGGCAGATTGTGGTCGAAATTATAATAACTAAAAGCTTTCCAAGTTTAAACTTTTATAGTCGGAGCTTGAAAGTTCATTTTAGATTAAACGTGTTTTATCATTTTTATCAACATGAATAAATTGGAACCCGCACATAAAACTTTCATCATAGCCATTCTTATTTTGAGTTCCAAAAGTGCTAAACAGATGACACTGTTGACACCAAATCGGTTCTCAATTTGAATCAAACTATCTCCGGCTTATCGAAAAAAAAAAATTAAAGATCTTATCGAGAACAAGCTGATCTGTTCAATAATTTACAGACTTTACAAAATCTGAGTCGAAAAGATCAATTTTCAAAAGATCGATCCAAAACCGCTTAATCTCATTGTAAACAAACATTCAAGTGATTCGTTTCCGCACGCTTGAACATTTTCGTCTAGCAGTAATCGTGTGCAGTAAAATGTCATCAGTGCAATCTTTTGATTTTGAGATTTTATCTAACTTGGTAAGCAAAATATTATTTTAATAATTTTAACCCCTAATGTATGCAGGACATAGATATATCATATTTCTTAAAGCAGCTTCAATTACAGAGAAAGTATACAATGTTTTCGGGCAATACAAATCGTGAATTAGTATGTTTATGCCTAATGGCTCAAAAGCATGAGTTATTGTTAAAGTTTAATGCAAGTAACTACATTTTCTGTGTAAAAAACTAATAGCTTTTCTGACTCTTGGCAAAAATCAAACAAAATCGAAAGATCAATGGTCTGTTGACTACTTCTGGCTGCATTTTTTTTCATTGAACGTTTTATAAATGTCTGAAAAATAGAGTTTTAAAAGTTTGTTTTCAACCTGTATACTGTTGAAAAATGTAAACTGTGTATACAATTTTGCCACTTTTTCCAGCAAAAAAAAATTGCTGGAAGAGTCCAGCAATCTAAATTTTTGCTTTAAACCACCAAATATTCTCCTTCTAGCTGATTTTTCCAGCACTGGATCTTTATTGTTGAAAATCCAGCAATTGATCTGTCAAACTCGAATTTGTTTTCGTTTTTGATCATTATTTTTCATTGTGCGTGAAGATTTTGACTCCATATTCCTGTGATGAAGCATTTAAACCAAAGGTTTTTTTTTTGAAAAGATAATGTATTTCGTCAAAGAAACTATTAATTTTTATTTTTATTTCAGATGGAGCATGATGTCCAATACTTGGAGAAATGCGGCCAACCCACTGACAAAAATTATTTAATTTAAATAAATGTCGTCCAAGAAAAATTAACAAATAAATTTCTTTTTATAAATGACTAGAATGGGGGTTTAAATTTTAAGTCTTATTTTTATCAAAAAAATCTTATTTCTAGCAATTGAGATAGCTGGTTTCCAGCAATTAATATTGCTGGATTTCCAGTAATTTAGATTGCTTGATTTTCCAGCAGTCAAAATTCTTGGAAATTTTGCAGGAAACCCAGCGGAACAAAATCCAACAAAATTGCATACCTAAAGGCGCTATTTTTAAGTTTAAAAATCAAATTTTAGTCCTTTTTGACATGCAATAATTCATTATGTATGTATTGCTTATTGGAACGAACATTTTGGGAAACAATTCTGGAAAAAAGTTTTAAGTTTACCATTGCTTTAAAAATTTGGCATTATTAAATTCATTTTATACTATAACGATTAGGGCTTATGTAGGCTTACCAGACGTCTACTTTGGTAGGACATGTCCTACTTTTCCTACCCTTGCCCTATCGTCCTACCCTGGCCCCAAAATGTTCTACTTTTTGACTTTTTTAACTGTGTCATAAAAGTCCTTGTTTAGTTCTGGGTCAGGCAAACAGAAATTCGCTGCAGCATTTTTTTTTCTTTTTGGTAGAAAACTGAGCCCTTTTTAAAAAGAGTTGAAATCGTTTATGATGAAAACTCGTGCCGGAACCAAACAAAATAAACAAAACTATTGTTTTATAGATGAGACATGCTGAGGTTAGTAAAACTTGTTAATCTGTTCAATGCTACACTCTCTCAAAGACTCTATAAAAGTTTTAATAATGATCATTCCAATGAAACAAAAATTGATACCTTTTTGCTGAAACCAATTTGCCATTCAAGCGCTTATTTTTTTATTTTTTTTTTCTGTTTCACCCCTGGGTTTTGTTTACGTTTTGGTACGATTACTTTTTGGTGGTAATTCAACGCTTTGCAGTAAAAAGTGAAAGTTTGAAAAACGATTGATAAATATGTAGAACCAATAATTGTTGAGAACTGTGATTTTGAATCCTTGTCGTCAGGTTATTTAAAAAAAACGTTTTAAATTTCAACACTCGAACAATGGTTCAGAGAGAGATTCTTTTAGAATGAATTTATATTTTAAAAAGAATTGGTTTACCAGCAAAAAATCAGGTCTGTTACCTATGCAAAAAAAAATGGAAAAATGCATTTTCAACTTAACTCAACAGCAGATTGATTGTTTAGTCCAAATAAAAAGCCAACCATTTAAATTTATAACATTTTTCTAGCTCAAGTGATGAACTTAATTCCTGTAACCTACTTGACATCAGCAATTGGAAATTACGTTAGTGTTAAATTCAATAAATTGTTTTTTTTTTCAGAATGAAAACAGCTAACAAACGTAAATGTAAATAAACGGAAGCAATTCGATCAAAATATCCAAGATAAATCAAAGGGAAAAATGACCATATCGCCAAAGCCAAATCTGCGAAACAAACGTTGATATCCATTCCTATTGGTTGAAAAATGAAGAGTAGCTAGAAAAAACAGGTTTTTCAGAGAAGTATGCTCCAGAACAAGAATTAATTCCTTTTTTTTTTTTTTTAATAGCTACATACATGTACATACGATAAAATATTGAATTAAAAAAAAAAAGATTTACATAAAAATGTGAAAAAAAAGTTTTTGATCTTAATTTGTTGTGAGATCATCTTATTTTATTAAAAATTTGTGTTAAAACTTTTTTTTTAAATCAAAATCACAAAATAAAGCGTCCTACTTTTCGTCCTACTTCAGATTGAAAATCGTCTTCCTTTTTCACAGTATTCTGAGCAAATTGTCCTACTTCCCGAAATTTTATTCCTGTAAGCCTAGGCTCATGATATAGCCAAGTTAGCAAATCTGTTGCTTCTTGAACCGATGTCTGCGAGTTCGAGTCCAAGAGTAATCATCGAACTCAGTTGTACCGGATAAGTTTTTCAAAGCTGTCCACCAACTGGAACATTAATATAAAGTCGTGAAAGCCATAAAAAAGCAAAACGGCTATAAGAAAAACCAAAAAAAAACTTTAGGGGAGACTGGGGATACTTGATCCCATTTTCTTGTTTTCTTGTTTCTTTTTGGAAAAAAAAATCGTAGATCGCCGTTTTTTGTCTTTTCTGACAGCACGCAATTTAAAGTTAATATGCTCCATAATTTAGAACGATAGATGAACTAGAAGCATTATCGAGGGACTAAAGAATTCTTATATTTTGAAAGCTCATCTAGACTTGATCCTTTATTAAAGGAGATTTGATCTTTTGTTAAGGAGCCCTTAGTTTTGGCAAAAACTAAGATAAATTCAAAGATGAAAATTCTATTGACTTTTTTGGCCTATAAGATTTCATTCTACAGTTTGTAAGTGTCTGACAAATGGAATTCTAAAAGTTTATCTACTACCCTATGTCGTCGCGTACTTTAAGGTGCAATTTTCTTATTTTTAGATAAAATATTTTTTTTAAGATCTTCTTCAACAGAAAATTATTGGATAAATACTAATAATTTTGTGCTTAGCGATAATCAACATCTTTTATACAGAAATCTACAGGGATAAGTGAATCCACAAAATACATTTTTAAGAACTTTTTCACGAAAAAATTGAGAGTTTATTATTACTTTGTAAATATGGCATTTAGGAGTTCGCGTTATAAGGAGTGTATATGAAAAAAATGCAAAACTTTGTAATGTGAATAATTATTGAATGAATTAATGGAAATGGTTTTTCAGATAGCATCCCATGAAGAAATTTTTCGACTTAAATTCTCGGGCAACACGTGTGTCTTCTGTAATACATACCATGAGCCACCTTTTTTCATTTAAATCAAGCCTTTTTTGATTTCGTTTTCTGTTTATTAAATTACTTAAAATTTTTGATTTGGTCGAAGTTATAATGAATTTAGCCGATTATCCTTCTTCGGCACAAATACAAGATATTTGATTTTTATCACTCCATAACAGTTTTTGCGTGATGACACGATTGCAGATCCAACTTAAACAGAGTATAAATTTATTGGGACCTTTTGACTGCTTTCAAAGGAAACATTCGCATTTTAAGGAAGTTTTCTTTGAATATTTATCCATTATCTTGTCAATCGTTATGAAACACTGAGTGATTTGCAGTCTCCAAAGATCGTTAGCCTCCTCAAGTACTAGAAATCAAATTTATCATATATTTCTCTTTGTTTATCTCCGGAAAATACTTGTCAACGAAAAGTTTCTGGCTAGAAACCTGCCACCTGGCCGCTATAGAGTTCGTTTGGCTGTCTTTTACGATTTTTTCCAAAATTTCTCCCCGCTAGCAGTCCAAATACTTTGCGCACGATTTGACCACCGTATTTTGTTTATTTACCGATGGGCTGCTTTTCTACCTTGTAGAAATGAACTAAGGCCTGTTAATAAGTCAACTAGACGAACCAGTCAGAAAAAGGTATCTTTTTTTATCACTTCCTCAATTCTAATTTTCGAAATGGGATATAAAAAAAACCTCTCACATTCCTTAACTTTATGGATTCAATTATCATTAGTTTTATTCAAATTTCACCTCACTATTGGATCCTCTAGGACAGGTATGTCAAACTCGTTTAAGTGTCCGGGCCGCATTAAAAATCTTTCATTTCCAAAAATAATAGGGTGATTTGCCAATCGTTGAACAGCTAAGCACATGATTTAGGTTCTTAGGCTGTATTTTAGTCGTTTTAATCGAATTCACTCGATTTTTCTCGTCGATTGCACTCATACAGGATTGGTCAACAAGATCCAAAAGTTCAAATAATCGAGAAAGTGACATACAAATTAAAAAAAAAAACATTTAAAACAGCTTGTCTGTGCCTAATAGTTGCACAGGCAAAATTAACATCGTGCCTAATGTTGTCCATTTTTTCCAATGGTTGAACATTTTAAAAACCTTCTTAAAGCTCAGCCAGATATTTGTTAAAGAAGCTCATTATGAGAACTTCTAGTTTAAATGAAATCCAATTAAAAGGCGGCCTCTTTCGAGGGGAGGTCTTCCATATAAACCGTTCAATGCACAATGGGAAAAGTCGGACCCGAAATCGGAAAAAAAACACGAAGCCGCCGGTTTGAAAGTCTGTAATATCTTTTACCACACGTGAAATTTTCTCAGAAACTTAAATCTGCCGCTGAATTTAACCGTAGTCATCTGAGTGAAGTGTTGTTTGACCTTATTTGCCAAGTATTGAGATTTTTTTTTATATGTCCTACCAAAATATAATTTTGTGTAGTTGAAATCCCACAGAAGGAACTGAAAGGAATTTAAAACCTTTTTTAACGTGCTCCTTTACATGTGAAAGGATAAAAGGACCCATTCTGTTTTGCCCCCTTTACCCCTATGAAGAATATGGGATTTTATTAAATAACTAGCTGACCCGGTAAACTTCGTTTTACCTTCTAAAGTATAAATCGTCATAAATGTTTAATTTCATCTACACGTCCTTAACTGCATTGTGCTCGCCAATAGATTCTTATGGAAATCGGGACCCCCTATCATCAAAAGTGAGATCCTTGAAACTATTATACATACCATCTCTGACCCAAAAAACCCTCGGATACCAAATTTCACTTCATTCCGACCGACCATTCATACGTGATGTTATCACAAAGAAAACGCCTCCATTTTTATATATAAGAAGATGTGAAGAAGAGATAACTTTGTATGGGGCCCCCCCTTTCATAAAAAGTGAGATTCTTGAAAGTATTATACAAACCATCTCTGACCCAAAAAACCCTCGGATACCAAATTTCACTTCATTCCGACCGACCATTCATACGTGATGTTATCACAAAGAAAACGCCTCCATTTTTATATATAAGAAGATGTGAAGAGATAATTTTGTATAGGGCCCCCCTTTCATAAAAAGTGAGATTCTTGAAAGTATTATACAAACCATCTCTGACCCAAAAAACCCTCGGATACCAAATTTCACTTCATTCCGACCGACCATTCATACGTGATGTTATCACAAAGAAAACGCCTCCATTTTTATATATAAGAAGATGTGAAGAAGAGATAACTTTGTATGGGGACCCCCCTTTCATAAAAAGTGAGATTCTTGAAAGTATTATACAAACCATCTCTGACCCAAAAAACCCTCGGATACCAAATTTCACTTCATTCCGACCGACCATTCATACGTGATGTTATCACAAAGAAAATGCCTCCATTTTTATATATAAGAAGATGTGAAGAAGAGATAACTTTGTATGGGGCCCCCCCTTTCATAAAAAGTGAGATTCTTGAAAGTATTATACAAACCATCTCTGACCCAAAAAACCCTCGGATACCAAATTTCACTTCATTCCGACCGACCATTCATACGTGATGTTATCACAAAGAAAACGCCTCCATTTTTATATATAAGAAGATGTGAAGAGATAATTTTGTATAGGGCCCCCCTTTCATAAAAAGTGAGATTCTTGAAAGTATTATACAAACCATCTCTGACCCAAAAAACCCTCGGATACCAAATTTCACTTCATTCCGACCGACCATTCATACGTGATGTTATCACAAAGAAAACGCCTCCATTTTTATATAAAAGAAGATGTGAAGAGATAATTTTGTATAGGGCCCCCCTTTCATAAAAAGTGAGATTCTTGAAAGTATTATACAAACCATCTCTGACCCAAAAAACCCTCGGATACCAAATTTCACTTCATTCCGACCGACCATTCATACGTGATGTTATCACAAAGAAAACGCCTCCATTTTTATATATAAGATGTGAAGAGATAATTTTGTATGGGGACCCCCCTTTCATAAAAAGTGAGATTCTTGAAAGTATTATACAAACCATCTCTGACCCAAAAAACCCTCGGATACCAAATTTCACTTCATTCCGACCGACCATTCATACGTGATGTTATCACAAAGAAAACGCCTCCATTTTTATATATAAGAAGATGTGAAGAAGAGATAACTTTGTATGGGGACCCCCCTTTCATAAAAAGTGAGATTCTTGAAAGTATTATACAAACCATCTCTGACCCAAAAAACCCTCGGATACCAAATTTCACTTCATTCCGACCGACCATTCATACGTGATGTTATCACAAAGAAAACGCCTCCATTTTTATATATAAGAAGATGTGAAGAAGAGATAACTTTGTATGGGGACCCCCCTTTCATTAAAAGTGAGATTCTTGAAAGTATTATACAAACCATCTCTGACCCAAAAAACCCTCGGATACCAAATTTCACTTCATTCCGACCGACCATTCATACGTGATGTTATCACAAAGAAAACGCCTCCATTTTTATATATAAGAAGATGTGAAGAGATAATTTTGTATAGGGCCCCCCTTTCATAAAAAGTGAGATTCTTGAAAGTATTATACAAACCATCTCTGACCCAAAAAACCCTCGGATACCAAATTTCACTTCATTCCGACCGACCATTCATACGTGATGTTATCACAAAGAAAACGCCTCCATTTTTATATAAAAGAAGATGTGAAGAGATAATTTTGTATAGGGCCCCCCTTTCATAAAAAGTGAGATTCTTGAAAGTATTATACAAACCATCTCTGACCCAAAAAACCCTCGGATACCAAATTTCACTTCATTCCGACCGACCATTCATACGTGATGTTATCACAAAGAAAACGCCTCCATTTTTATATATAAGATTGCTTCAGGTCTCACTTGAAAGTCGATCGATTTTTACATAATGAATATCAATTTAAAGCCTGTACTCAACAACGCCCAAAATTTTAGGTCGTTCGTCTGATTTATTGAATATATCTTTTCAAAAAGTTAATTTATTTAGAATATCTTTTTCATGAAAGTGGGATTATCTATATATATAAAACAGGGACAGATTAACAGAAATGTGCGAACACGCAAAACTCTTCACTGGATCATCCGATTTGCATGCGATTGTTGTGTTCGTCTTCACGTGAAGAATAACACAACGGAGAGATAATTTCGAAAATGTTTTTTGTGGAATTTGAAAATTAATTGTTAGTTTTTATTCGTATCAAATAAAAGTCATGGCACCCATTTTCCATTTTTTTTTCATTCATCACCCAGAGTAGTAAGGCGCCAAAAGCAATCGCTTACTAATATGCATCCTTTTATCAATAGGAAGTTTTGGCGCCCATTTTCATTGCCAGTGTACTTTTCACGTGGCACCAGTAAAATGGATACTTGGATGTGATTTTCCCTATGGGGTTCCGCAACTACGAAGCATAGCAAAGCCTGTACGAAGAAAATTGACAAAATTTGTTATTTTTTTGCATCACAATCAAGGCAATTCTAAGATTTTTTTTAGATGTTTGTTCGTTCACCGTGAATTTTTTTGAAATGTCATATTATTTTAGCAACTCAAACAGTATTGCTGTGAAATTTCCAATAGACTCAAAACAACTTAATGAGATTGAATTGAAGCATTTCATTATCAAATCATTTTTTATGAGTTTTGGTAACACCAATAGAAAGTCACATAACTGGTAAAAGATCACCTTAATTTATTTTTTGTTGATTTTATCCAGTTAGTTTGTGAACTGAAGGTTATTAATTTTGTGATTCCAAGTAAATTAAATCATTATCATAAAAACGGATTGGAGGATCAGGAAACATTGGAAAATCCAATAATCGGAACTTTTGAAAATTTTAGCTATATAGGACTTTATCTTGATATAATATTCAACTCTCAATTTCTAAAGTCAGAAAAAAGGATCGTTATCAATAATATCATCAAGTACTAAAAACTTGAAAGAATATAAAAATTAAATTTTAAGTAAAAAGCATGCCACCTAAAATTTCGAACATTGAAGTATAGAGAGAAATCTGAACCAATACACAAAAATACAAAAAAAGTTTCGTACCAGATATAAGATCTAAAAAAAAATCTGTCAAGCATAAGTAAATTAAAGAATATAAACACTATTCGACCAAAACAAAAAATGAAAATCTACGAAAATCCAGCTTTTAAATTAACATTTTAATATAACTGAAAATCCAGATTCATAAAGCCAAATTTAGAATATTGATTAAAATTAACATTAAAATTCAGAATTAAATTTAACTGTCTGGATTACAGATAAGAATCTAACGATCATAAACTATAAATTTAAGTAATTTGTGAATATTTTGAATTTTTATTCCAAATACTCAAAATAGATTTGCTTTCATTCAGTGTTTGTCTGTTAAGAGAAAAATAATCTAAATACAAGAAAGTTTAAACTCTTTTTTTTCTAAATTCTTTAATTCTTAGTGCAATTTACCAATCCCTAACTGAAAATTGAAAAAAAGGTAATGATGATACAAATTTTGAAGACATTTTCAAACACTAAATTGATTCTTATCAAGTGTTGCTGTAAAATGAAATGAATAGTAACTTTTTCTGAATTGTTAAATATTTGTCAAACTCAGCTCTGTAAATTCATAATAAAATTCAATGAGTGTTTTTAGTGCAAATTCAAAAAAAAAAGACATTTGAAATAATTAAAAAAAAATTATTTTATATTCATTATTCTTTAAATGTTCTGGGTCCAATTGTTAATTTTTCTATTCTGACGACCATGTTTAAAGAAAACTGTAATTTATTTAAATACAGAGGTTAAAACAAATCGAAATACAACTCTATTTATGACGACTCCAGCAAAAAAGATCCATTATCTGTTGAAATCAATCTGCAACATTTTTAAAATACTTTATCAAATAGGAGTTTTTGAATAGGAATGATGACTAAACTAAATTGAAACTTGATAGATTAAACGTTCTTAAGTTACCGGAACTGATCATTAGCAGAACTTTATTATACGCTACTTCAACAAGAAAATAAGTTCGCAAAACAAAAGTTAGCGAACTTATTAGAGAAAATCGTATGAGCGTTTTTGTGTCACGAACTTCCGGTTTTGAATATAAATTTATGTATGATATTTTCCATTTTTGGGCTTGTGATATAGCTCAGTTGGCAAGTCTGTTGTCTCCTGAGCCGATGTCCGCGAGTTCGAGCCCAAGAGTAAACATCGAACACAGTTGTACCGGAGAAGTTTTTCAATAACGATCCGCCAACTGCAACGTTGATAAAGTCGCGAATGCCATAAAGATGGTAAAACGACTATAATCGAAACAAAAAAAAAAAAAAAAAAAAAAATATTTTCCATTCCATTAGCGGTTTTTTGAATGAACTTAAAATGATGAAATTCGAATAACGAACCATAATTCTGGATTTTTTTCTGATACAAAGGTATCCACTAGCTTTTATACACTTAAAAGGAAGGCTGACTAAGGAACAGTGCTTAAATATATAAAAATACTCAAAAATTACAGGCATAAATGTCAAGAAACAATCATTTCACATTGCAACCCTTCAAAACAATTTTCCGGCTGAAAAACTGTTTTGATCAAATTAAGTTTCAGTTCTTTTAAATTTCTCGTCTCGAAACTTGAGAAACAGGATTTTTAGGGAAACATTTTAGATACTTTAAATAAAAAGTTGAGTGAATGGTTGGGATAAAAGAGTTCAAAATAAATCTGATGAAAAAGTTCTCCCTCAAAGCCAAAGCAGTTTAAGTGACTTTGACACTTTTCGGACATAGCAAGTTGTCCGACTTTTTAATACATAGATATGTTATTCAACGAAAATAATTATTTCAAAATTTTTATTTAAATATTTGAAGATAGAAACAATATTTTCATGGAAATATAAAGTGTCTTTGAATAAATGTTGAATTATTGAAAATCAACATTGAGTGCACAAACAGTGGATTTGAGCATAGAAATTAATAAAATCAATAGTTAAACGTAAATATCCACTTAATTAGAAAATAAAAGTCATATTAGAAGACAATTCGAGTTTTTTTTCACTTGCATGTAATCAAGAACGTGTCAATTATGTATTGAAATCTGTATGCAAAATTTTTGCAAGAAATTTTTGCAAGTAAAACCATTCAGAATATTCAAATAAGCTTGAATGGAAGTTTGTCTTTGATAAAATATTGATTTTACCTATTCCTAATTCTTAACTTCATTTTTTGTCAACATGAGCAGATGCAAAGAATTTCACAAAAAACGTCAAAACCATTCCAAAACAAAAATTGAAATTGCATGTATTGCTTGCTGGAGCTTTCAATAATTTCATGATATGGTTTTGCGAAGGTTTTTAAATCAACAAACTCATTGGCTATGAAAAGTAATTAATTGCGATTTTTTATTTCCATCCTACGGATGAACAGCTTTCAAATAGGCAAACAAAATCACTTAAATTGAAATTTTTATTTTGATTTTTTTGTATGATAGCGAAAATCATTACTATAGTACTAGTGAAGATTTGATTTTGTTCACATAAAAGGTTTTACAAGTACCAAAAAATATTTCAAAAATCAAAAAATTAAGCTTTTGAATTTTTAGTACATCTCTGGTGATTTTTGAATGAAAATATTCATTTCCTGTACAAATCAAAACACGTTGCGCTGAATCAGAACTAATTTTCCGAAAAAAATTATTGCTATTTTTGGCAGTAATAACAAGCAAACGAATTTTTCGGAGGATACAAATAAATAAATTTGAAATTTCCATACAAATCTAGCATTGGACTTATGCACAACAGTAGGACAGAAGGGGATTAAGCGGACCAATTGTTGCACGATCCGAAATTTTCTCTGGTTATGTATGGATCGTTATTTTTTCCCAAAATCATGGTGTTAAAATTGTCCAACAAACGTTTCATAAAGAACTCGATACGAAAAATGCTTTGTTCTGACGCAAAACCTTATTTGCCGTAGAAGGAATCTTAAGGTTTTGTTTAACAATTAGCACGAAGATCGTGCGAAAAAAACATGAAAAATTAAAACTGTGGGAAGATGCATATTTAACAGCAGAAAATATCGTAAAACGCCTCAATTTATCAGTAAACATTCCAATTAACATGATTCAGTATTATTTTCGGGAAAAAGTTAAAAAAAACAGCTGAAATATCGACCATTTAAGGGGGGGGTAGGGTCTAACGGGTATAAAAAAACACCATTTTCACGATTTTTTTCTAGAGCTATCGTTCAAACAAATGTATTCAAATTTTTTGCATTATACAAAGCATTGTTAAAAGAACATTTAGTAATTTTTTCGTAGAAAAATATTGAAAAATGAGCCGGTGACGGAGCATTTTCGAGGATGCCTTTTAGAAAACAGGATTTGCGGTGGACACTGTATCTCAGCACAGAATCATCTGAAGTCAAAAAATCGGAGCAAAATATTTTTAATAGATGTTTTTCTGTACCCCAACGTTTTTGTTTAACTTAAAAATATTTTTATGAAATTTTTGTGGCTGTTTGAAGTAAAAACTACGATTTTTCACTTAAAAATCCGCCATTTTTCACCTCTAAAATCTCCCCAAAGTAAAAAAAATCAAAAAATAAAAACGTTGGGGTCTGGTATTTGATATGTAGAATATATGTTCCAAATTTGAAAAGAATCGGATAAGTAGTTTTCAAATGACGATGTCCACGGACTTTAAAAATGTGCTTTCGAGAAAAACGCGTTTGAAGTTTCTGCTCTTGCATTCTTGCAGTATTAGATAGGAGGGGATAAAGGCCTATAACTTCTACAGTTTTGCTTCAATTGACTTGAAAATTTGACACAACATTCTTGAAATGTTTTGCAATAAGAAAATAAAAAAATAAAAAAATCGATTTTTTTAAAGTGTTAGACCCTACCCCCCCCTTAAGTTATGCTGTGCAACAATGGGTAAGGGGACAACGATTTGCAAATCACCCTGTTATTTCCTCTCGTAGCAAAAAAAAATCTTTTTAATATTTTGTGGCAAGAAAGCCAGAGTACTTCTGTGTAGTATGGAATGTTGTGATAATTTAAGACGGGGCTACGCTGGCCGCATTGACCAAAACCGCGGGCCGCATGCGGCCCGCGAATTCCCAGTTTGACATGCCTGCTCTAGGACTTCTTAAACGATTTGCCATGTGAATTTTTGTCGAATAATTGAGACATTTCTGGATTTTTCTCGATTCAACCAGAAAAAAATTTGTTAATGAACTTTAGTATTGGACGCTATCTCGAAAACCATTTGACAGATTTTCTTTAAATATACTGTTTATTACCGTAAAACGGGGTAACTTTGATCACTGGGGTAAATCTGACAAACAAAAAACTTTTCCACATTATTATTAATAACACTAGTTTACAGCATTTTTGAACTCAGTAAACTGAAGGTCATTTCCAATGTGAAATCGGGCGTTGAATCCGAAAATGAAATTCAAAAAAATCTCAGTAGAACCGTTTTTGAGTTATGCTCCAAATATGAAATTTCGAAAAAATTAAAAAAGTTCTTGTACTTAGATTAAAATATCTCGGACAGCACAACAGTGATTTGAAATCCCTCTTTTGCATTTTGAAGGTGAATAAGTTTTCTATCGATTATCTGAACACTGCTTTTGCGTTTGACCAATAGTATTGTTGATATTAATGACTTTATGAGAAAAAAAATTATAAAAAACGCATTTTTTTAGAGAAAATTTTGTTTCAACGAAAGTTTTAGACTCGATGGTAGCATTTAAAAAATCTGATTTTATTTTGCGCTTGAATGTCAATGTATAACAAAGATTTCAAATGGTTATTTATCAAAATCGGTTGAAAATTGAAGAAGTTATGGCTGCTGTACCATAACTGAAATTTTTGGAGTTTTTAATAATTTAACGAACCGCAGTACACTTATCATAGTATAGGAAGAATGAAACATGATAAATCTCACTCGCTCCAAGTCAAAATTATTTATAAGCTTACTAGAAGGTCACATGCCAAGTTTCAGGAATATCTGACCATAGGGAGGGGTTGCTTAAGTCTCAAACGTGAATAAAGTTTTGAGGTATTTTGCCCGGAAGGAATGAAAAATACTGGTTTTTCATCAATAACTTTTTTCATCACTAGCTGATTGTTTTTTATGGTTGATTTTCTTAAAGCCTAAGTTGAGACAAATATTTCACCCGAAGACTGTAACTCGATTGGATTTGAAACTGAAAAGTTATTGCGATTCAAAGATGGTATTTTGGTCGAAAATTGTCGTATAAAACGCAATGCGTAAAAAGTACTCATTGCGTGTTGGACAAAATTTGCGGCCTTTGAACCGCAATAACTTTTCTGTTTCAAATCCAATCGAGTTACAGTCTTCGGGTGAAATATTTGTCTCAACTTAGGCTTTAAGAAAATCAACCATAAAAAACAATCAGCTAGTGATGAAAAAAAGTTATTGATGAAAAACCAGTATTTTTCGTTCCTTCCGGGAAAAATACCTCAAAATTTTATTCACGTTTGAGACTTAAGCAACCCCTCCCTATGGTCAGATCTTCCTGAAACTTGGCATGTGACCTTCTGGTAAGCTTATACATAATTTTGACTTGGAGCGAGTGAGATTTATCATGTTTCATTCTTCCTATACTATGATAAGTGTACTGCTGTTCCTTAAATTATTAAAAACTCCTAAAATTTCAGTTATGGTAAAGTAGCCATAACTTCTTCAATTTTCAATCGATTTTGATAAATAACCACATGAAATATTTGTTATAAATTGACATTCAAGCGCAAAATAAAATCAGATTTTTTAAATGCTATCATCAAGTCTAAAACTTTCGTTGAAACGAAATTTTTCCTAAAAAAATGCTTTTTTTATAATTTTTTTCTCATAAAGTCACTAATATCAGCAATACTGTTAGTCAAACGCAAAAGCAGTGTTCAGATGATCGATAGAAAATTTATTCACCTTCAAAATGCAAAAGAGGGATTTCAAATCACTGTTATGCTGTCTGAGATATTTTAATCTAAGTACAAGAACTTTTTTAATTTTTTCGAAATTTCATATTTGGAGCATAACTCAAAAACGGTTCTACTGTGATTTTTTTGAATTTCATTTTCGGATTCAGCGCCCGATTTTACATTAAAAATGTTGGTCAGTTAATCAAGTTCACGATTTTTTTAAATTTTGTAAACTAGTGTAATTAGTCTATAGTTTGAATTCCGGGCAAAATACCTCACGTTTGAAAGCCTATTAATTGAAAATCAAATAGGCAAAATTTTGGTTTGAATATGAATTTTTTTTTCTGTTAATTAAAAAACATAATCTCAAAATCTTCAAATAACTACTTTTCAAGGCAAGCTCTTTTGATGATACCAAAAAGCATTAAGAAGCAAATGGGTTGTTTAATGTGAAAGAACTACTTTTTTTCTTTGTATGCAATTTTTATAGCCGTTTAATGATAAATTCTGATGTTTAAAAAAGGCTTTTTCCAAAAAAAGCCCGTATCGGACAAATGGATAGGAACCCTATCACATCGTTAACTTTGAAGAAAAATTGAAAATGAAAATAGTGGGAGGGCCTAGAGGAATGTGTGAAGGTGAAATTTCATTTGTGTTTTGAAGCTTGAACTATTTAGCAATTATAATTATTTTTTCCCTTATTGTATTCAGCATCATAGTTCTTTTTTCAATTATAAATATTTTTAAAATTAAACGTTAAAAAACAAGGTGAAATGGATAAATTAGCATTTGTGTATATAATGAAGATGTTTTGTGTCCTTTATGATCAAGAATACTCGTTCAAACCGTCAGATTAGAGACTAATCAATGTCACCCCAAGGTATCAAATTCTGAACAGAGACGAAAAGGATTTTTAAATCAAATTTAAAGAGGTCTTCTAAATTTCTGCATTAATGTTTTACGTTCATGGGAGTCCAGTACTGGTTTTAAAAATATAAAACCGACCACATTCCCCTTAACAGAAAAAGTAATCGAAATATATTGAATAAAGTTTTTTTAACTACTAGGTACTAGGTAGCTTCACTAAAAATTTGATCAATTTACAACCATACATTCAAAATTTATTCTCAAAAAAAAGTGTTGCATTTTTTTCGAATACACTCCTTACTCTAACGATTGACATATTGGAATAAATATTGTTCAAGTATTTTTTTCTAATGGGAAACATTTCATAATGATAAACAAAATTTCAAGTCACGTATTGTTATATTTTTCAAACAAAGTGAAATATCTCAATTTTTCTTAATTTTTTTAGAGATTATAGTTTAGTTGTTTTGTTCTATTTGCATATTTTTTCAAGACAATTTGATCTATGTAAGGCGTTCAGTTTCAAGATGAAGCTTTGGAATCAAGTATCTAAAGGGATCATCAAGTACCCTAATTTTCTTCTAAGGATTGCTTTTTCAGAATAAATATTCTTGTTTTACTTTTTCATGTGACACACATGTTGAAGTGATGAAAAGAGATTTTCTAGTCACTTTTTCTGAAATTTTTCTAAATAAGTTCAAAAACCCAAACCTAAAGTAAAAATTTCGAAGTGATGCTCTTATTGATACATTTTGCTAAAACATTTGATCGTTGTCAGAGTTCCAGTTTCTCCTCATTTTCCCTTAGATATGTTTAAAAATATTCGCCTCTCCAATAAAACGGGGATTTACGCTTATCGCTAAAAAGTCCACTAACTTCATATCATTGATTCAATTTTGTCGCTAAATTTAGAAAGAGCTAGCGAATTAAAAACATCCACTAGATTATGGTTCTGCTAATTGAAGTACTTTTTTCACATTCGTTTGTGTCAAACATGCGTTTTTTCTGACATTCCAACAGAGTTTTTGGATTTTTTTTTACAGTGATGCCAGTTATTTCTACAACTGAATGTAGAACTTTTAATATTGTTCACTTAATTATTTTTTTCGATATTCATTACTTGTTCCGAAATATTTAATTTAAAGCTTTTCATCAAAGTACTGCGAATTTTAATTTAATTTAATAAAGAATTTTTATATACTTGAACTTCAACATGTCAGTGAAAGTTTAAAAAATTTACTTGTGAATTTTAATCGCTAATCTTGATAAAAAAAAAGTTGTTCTAAACCCCCCAATCGTTTATTTTCGTGAATAACGCGTTGTTTAGGGGCGAATCTGCTCTATCATGACGCAAATGTTCAGGGATGCAGATTTTTTTTTTCTTTTAATCCTTCCTAAAAAGTCACTGTGAGGTTATCTTAAGCTATGGAAGTGAAATTGAACTTATTGGTTACGGTCAATGAACATGAGTATCACCTAGCAAAACCAACTTCTCGACAAAAGAAATCAAAGTTCGAGTCTTATCAGACTTCTATACTGTTCTTTTGTACTGTATATTATATTTCCAACGGCATCGAAAGTCTGGTTTTCATTGAATATTTTTATACATGGCTTGAATTCTTCACAAAAATAAAAGTAAACTGCCTTACAAAACCATCCTATGCCGTTTATTCTCGTTTTATATAAAGTGTCTAGTTTTCTTGCTGTGTAGTGTACTTTTCGGTATGATTTCCACGATACAATCTGCAAACAATATACATGGAAAAAAGCCCAAGATGCACAACTTTCAATGGAGCACGTTTCTCCATCTTCATTTCGTTCATTCATTCATTCAGTCATTCATCTTCAACATCCTAATCAAGCCCCTTTGCCATCGGAAAACGCCCTTCGGCAATCGATCACCAACTTTTCTATTCACTATTTCATCGGTATCATCAGCAAAAAAAAAAGAAAGACGGGAAATGGAAAAAGCGTAGCAGAATAGAAAAATCTCTTTCATTTCCATCAGATTCTTTCCCGCCATTCATCTTCAACCGCCCGGAGGATCTTTCCGGTCCAAGCACCTACTTAACTCGTCCACCCACCCACATTTATTTTCCATTCCTTCCCTCAATCACCCCTTTTCCTCAACCACCCTTTCACCCACGATGGTTCACCCGCTTTGTATGCATGAATGTCCGGGTCTGGTTGCATTCACAATAAACTTCACAAGGGACGAAGGGCGACGAGGGGAAGTTTCGTGGTCTTTCAGCTGGAAAAATGAAAACGTGATGAACCAGATGCATGGATGGATGCTGATGATCAGCATCCCATCTGGCAGTTCCTGAAGTTTCGTGCGGCACTCGGTGTAGTTGTTGTTGTGTTGATGCGGAAATGTTGGCGTTTTGGGTCATGTTGTGTGTATTCGTGCATTTCCATCAGTTTGGTTGACATCTTTGACAGTGATTGCCTTCTGGTTGTTTAATCATGGCTGCATCAGCACTTTGTACTGAGGAAATTGGGCTTAGTGGAAGCTGTTAGCAGAAAAAAATAGAAACGAACAGAAGTCCCCTGACACAACTACTATTTGTGATCGGAATCCAAACAAAATAATTCATTATAACGGAATTAATGATTTTCAATTACAGTTGAAAAGAATTCGAATAGCTTTCACGGATTAATGATAGGGTAATTTGTTTCGAGAAAGCTTAAGAAAGTTCTACCACGTTCTAGATTGCATGACTCAAATATCAAGTGCAGTTGGAATAGATGCTTAAAAAATTTAGGCTAAATGCAATTTTTTTGTATAGGCTTTCAAAATGCTTTCACTTTGAATATTTCAGATGTGTGTTGAGATAAAAATCTCAATCCAACTGTCACCGTCGTCGCTTTGCGTAAGCATATTTTTCTATATGTTGTAGATTAAAAAAAATGGTCAAAAAAATTTACTTACACATCAAAACAAGCACCCGCTAATTGCATCGATGGGGAACCTAAAGCTCATAAGAAAAATTAGCTCATACGCTTAAAAAGTTTTGTCATGTTCTTTCACGTGGGAAAGGATTTTTGATGAAACATCAACAAGTCACACAAACGCAACCAATTGACAAATAAAAGCTTGTGGGGAATCGTGGGCAACACATCTTGGGCCATATATATTTTTTTATATATATATGGGAGAGTGGGGAATCATGGGCCACTTTTTTCGTTGTTCCATAACTTCTTTATTATAAAAGATAAAATGAAAATAAAAAATGGTATGGTTTTCTACATTTTCAAGGTATCATAAGGTTTTTTTTTTAAATATTTTATAAGTTACTTTCCTCAAATTCTGACTGTTTGAAAAAAAAGCAATATTTTTTGGATTTTGAAAAATGGTGAGGAATCTTGGGCCACCAAATCCAAATTGACCAAATAACATGCAAAGTTTATGAGTTGACCCAAAACTGTGATTTCCTAATTCATTTCGTTATTTTAAAGCAATTTCAGATGATGAAATAAAAAAGAGAGCTGTGTATGATCGCATAGATTCCAAAACCTGGCTCGCGAACGTTTTGGCAAAATTTCTTATATAGGATGGACATAATATTTGTCATAACTCTTTATTTGGCATAAGAAAACTTTACAGATAGGTAAAACGTACTTTAAGTTCTGAATGTGTATAAAAACATAAAAATATAGGTGGTTCTAGATGAGTGGCCCACGAATCCCCACAAGCTATGATTTGCAAATTGGTTGCGTTTGTGTGACTTATTGATGTTTCATCAAAAATTCCTTTTCCACGTGAAAGATCATGACAAAACTAAGATCATTAGCGTATGAGCATATTTTTGTTATGCACTTTAGGTTCCCCATCGATGAAATTAGCGGGTGTTTTTTTAATTATGTAAGTAAATTTTCAAACTTTTTTTAGCTTGATAAATAAAAGCAGCATATGATACGTATTTCATTCAACAACATATAGGAATATATACTCACGCAAAGCGACGACGATGACAGTTGGTTTGAGATTTTTATCTCAACACACATCTGAGATATGAAAAGTGGCCCACGTTTCCCCATGGCCCACGATACCCCACTCTCCCCTACATTGAGAACTCAAAATACGTTTCTCTATCTGTAAAGTTATCTTATACCAATTCAAGAGTTATGAAAAATATTTTGTCCAACCTTTATAAGGAATTTAGCCAAAACGATCGCGAGCCAGGTTTTTGAATATATTCGATCATACACAACTCTATTTTAAATATCATCATCTGAAGTTTTTTTCAAATAAAGAAATGAATTTTGAAATTAAAGTTTTGGGTCTTTGCATGTTATTTGGTCAATCTGGATTTAGTGGCCCACGATTCCCCACCATTTTTCAAAATTAAAAACATATTGCTTTTTTTAAAACACTCAGGACTTAGGAAAAATAATTTATTAAAATTAAATAAAAAAATGCCTTGTGATAACTTAAAACTGTAGAAAACCATACATTTTTTTATTTTCATTTTATCTTTTATAATAAAGAAATAATGGAACAAAGAAAAAAAAGTAGCCAATGATTCCCCACTCTCCCATAATGAGTTTTTTCTGTAATTTAATTTTAAAATTTTTTTTTTGGAAGTAGGTGAAATACGAAATAAAATATTTCTACATTTTTCTAACTAAACATTAAAAGAAAACAAAAAAGAAAACTTAAATTAAAGTTTTAAATCAATGATCAACTTTCCTGATGACTGCAATTCGCCTTCTCCTTATTTCGTTAAATACGCCAATTTTGACGAATTTTGAAAAAAGTTTTGAACCTATGATTTTTAGATGTTTTCAAAGCAAAATTCAAATTGTTCTGTGATCGTCTTTAAATTTGTTCATATTTTAACACTTGAACTTTCTTTAGAAATATCAGAAATTCTTGTAATGATAACGTTTCAAATTTCTAGAATATATTCAAGCAAAATATGATTTCTTGATTTAAAAATAAACTGATTTAAAAATCAGTTTGAATTTCTCATGTGTGGTTCATCAGTTATCAATGATTGATTTTACTCACATCTGATTAGTTTTAAAACTTCAAAACTCCATATCACCAAACAAGCGATTTTAGACAAAATCAGACTGAAGATTTGAGTTCCGGAATTCAAAATCTTCCCAATCAGACATTTAAATATAGCCACAAAAAGGAACGAGTTTTCAATGAATTTTCAAAATAGTATGACGTTGTTAAACAAATCCTTATGGAATATTTGAAATTTTTTTTTATCATCATAATATTTGATTTGATTTTCAAATAATTTAATCTAATTTCATTTACCTTCAAATAAGTTTATGATTTTCAAAAAAAAATTGTCTTGGTTAAAAATGTTGAATTTTGTTTCCTTAAAACATAATCTAAGGTTAACATAAAGTATACATAAGGTTAAGTATAAGAATTATTCTTGTCAATCCGGTGGAAAACACGACCAGCAATCAATGGACACCTAGCCGTTGGACGAAAACTAAATCGACAAACGTACAGACAAAGAACTCCCCTGAAAAGGATAAAAAAAACTGGTCGAAACGTCAGGTATTTATAAAAAACAATCATTGTTTAATCTTTATCCGAGACCGAAAAGCCAAATTCAAAATGATAAATCAAAATTTTTAATAAGAAAAACACTGTTAGCGGAACCTGTCTATTACCGGACATCTTCTATGGCCGGAAAACACCTTCAGCACACTACGGAAACACCTTTCCGGATGCTGGAGGATTTCTATCTGACACATAGACCACCCCACCTTTAGTCCAGGCGTCTGTGTGCGCGTCTGTGTGTAGGATACCTCCAACGTTACCGTTGCGGAGTATCCGAGTCGAACGCGCCCTCTGCGACGGAGGCTGTGAGGATAAGACTAGACCTTCTCCGCAGTCGAACTCGCAGGGGGAAGAGTATTCACGTCGCGGAATACTCTCGGGTAGAGTGGTCTCACGTCGCCGTCGGATGAGCCACTCGAGTTGAGTAGGATGACATCACCTTCGGTATTCATTTGAGTCGCAAGCGTCTAAGATCCGTACGTGTGCAGTGACAGGCGCGAGTCTAGGATAAGATGCTCTTGATTCGGCACACGGCGGGCAAAATTCCTAGGGTTGTCAGCCAAAAAGGGAGGTCGGAGTAGAATGCCCTCTCGGCGGGGGGCATTCGAGTAGTGTGAGCCCGATCCTAGCAGTAAAGCATACAAAGATAAGACTCTACCTTCTGCGTATGCCGAGCTGTTAGGTACGTCGTCGAACTCGTAGGGGGAAGAGTATTTACGCCGCGAAATACTCTCGGGTAGGGTGACTTCACGTCGTCGGCGGGTGAGTCACCTGAGTCGGTGTAAGAAGAATTCTTCGCCGGGAATCATCCGAGTAGTTTTTCGTAAAGCCCCGGACGTGTGCTGTGACAGGCGCGTGTCCAGGATAAGCTGCTCTTGATTCGGCACACGGACAGGCAAAGAGGAGAGGGCCTCGAGCCAAGCCAAGCGGATCCAAGTTCTCGAATCGTTAGAGGAGAGGTCATTGGTCTCTTGCAGTGGACTCTAACAGAGGCGGAGCGCACGAAAGAACCAAGCTAGTCTCGAGTTGCGAGTAAAGGCCAGACCTCGAGTAGTTAGAGGAGAGGTCCTTAGTCTTGAATCGTAACAAGAGGCAGGGTATAAATGCTGGAGTTTGACTCGAACTAGAGTTGCCGATGAGCGCTTAAGCGCGGACTTGGTCTCCCATCTCGTGTATAGCCTTCGTTGCAGGTCCGGATGGGAATTATGGCCAGAGGCCCCAGGTGGAATTTATGGATATTTAGTGGCTTTCGACGCCGGGTGAGCCATTCGAGTCGGAGTAGGATGACATCTTCGTCGCAATCATCCGAGTCGTTGCGTTAAGTCCCGTGCGTGTGCCGTGACAGGCGCGAATCTAGGATAAGCTGCTCTCGACCAGGCACACGACGGGCAAGGAGGCAAACCTCGAATCCTGAAGATAAGAGGTCGGGCCTCAAGTCGTTAGAGGAAGACACCTCCTCATTTGACGGAGGTACCTTTCAGTGCATTTACCTCCAACGCCTCACCCTTGTCCCTGACCCGGTTGGGTTTGGGCTTGGACTTGGGTTTGGCTTTTGCGTTCATGGCCTTTTTCCTTTTGTGCTCAACCGTCTGCCACCCTGTTGGTGATTCGGGAACTTGGCCTCTCTTCTATCATTTTTTTCGTCCAGATCCTGCCGGACCTTAGGATCCCGGGCTCGTTTCTTCACGGCTCCAGGTTTCGTCTCCCCTGGGGACCCTTCGCCATCAGTCTGCACGAAGACGCTGACCTTCTTCGGCTGAATTGTATCCGCCCGTAGAAGAGTCACCACGACCTCACGTGCCTTCTTCCGGCAATCCGGTGCGGTGAGCATGCTCACCACCGCTCGGTTTGCTTTGACGAACATCACCATCACGTTGGCGAGTTTCTCCCGGACCTCCTTGTGGATCTTAGACTTCTTTCTAACACAATCCACAAGGTTCTGCATGCCCGGTATTACCTACTTGCTTTGCGCTAGTTCAGCTGGAGCCTCAGGGTCCTGAAGCTCCGGGGAGCTTATATCGACTGCCTGTTGGACTTGGACGAAGGGATCTTCGCTCTCTTCGCCATCTACAGGCGTTTCAGATTCATGTTTGATCCCACGAGTAGCGAGATAAGTATACGGTCCACTGCCCCAGTGACCTGCTTAGCGCAGCAACTACTGGGAAACTGTAGGGTGTGTCCTGGTGCCACACAGGCTACCGTTGGAGACTGACGTATTTTAACAACCCGCCAGCCTTCCAAGCTTATCGGCACGGTTCAGCATCACAACTTGACCAAACAGAGTAGGTTTTCAATAGAGATTCTTTGGTCATAGTCCTAGTTCTTTTGCAAGAGTCTTCATAAGGGGCGGGGTGTAGTTCTCTCGACCGTACAACTGCAGTAATGCAGATACGTTTCCACTCTGCACCACGGGGAGGTGGCACTTCTTCGCAGAGCACTGATTCACTGTTGGAATATTATGAAGCAGAGCTGCTCTAGGCGGCTTACAAGCTACATGAGTCAATGTAGGATTGGATCTGGGCAGAAGTTCCACCTTCCCGTGGTCCAGGCTGGAAACATCAACTATTGCAGATCTACGGCTAAGAAAATTATTTCTAAACCTACTAGAGGCCACCAACAGTGTGCAGACTGGCCCGGCGTTGGGTAGAGGCATCGCCGGGTCCCTTGACCGCATCCATCCAAGGAAACCACACGCTGTCTCACTTGACTCGCCGCCGGCTGATTGCAGACAAGCGTGCACTGATATTATGGCGACATCACACTAGCGCCATAACTAAGAGCATGGGAATGCAGTTCCATTCAACCCGTGTGGAGCACATCTCTCTGATTTAGGCTGTTTTCTCAGATTGAAGCTTTCATCTCCAATGCTTTCAAGGCAAAAAAAGCTTAAACCAAAAAAAAATTGCCCAAAAACGAGATTCACTAACACTTAGCAAATAGATGTTGGTCACACGATACATAGAGAAGTCCTAAAGCATTGCATCCCCATGATCACGGTTAACAACATACACAAAATCATGGTGTGAGTGAAGAGACGTTTGATATTAGATGTTTTTGTGCGATGATGTGTTCCTATTAAAAGCTTCAATGCAAAGCTCCAATGCTTGAGGAGAAAGCTGCAAAGCTAAGATCCCATTTCGCAGAGCGGCAGCGCCATGAAAATTGTTTTGACGTCGCCAACGATTTGTTCGAAAGAAAAACAGACCGATTATCTTGATTCTTAGATATCTCTGGTTCTATATTACCTCTGTAAAATGAACCTACTTAGCAACTTTGGTACAACCACTAGAGGATGCCCGCTCCTAATGCCAAAAAGAGCATAAGCCATCAGCACAATTATCGACTCCGCTGATGTGGAGAATACCGGAATCTTAAAAAGAATGTCTCCCAAACCGGCGAAGTCCACCAGCGCATCATTAAATGCCAGCATAAAATTCATCTCGCGCATATTGTTTTATTGACACATTCTTGGCAAAAGTTGGCCGTTCCCTTTTGTGGTGCTGGAGTCTTATTCTTTCGTGGTAGGACTTTTTGTTCGCGCTCACTCAATCCAGCTTCCACCCCCAAAAATGTCAATTCCAATAGATCGGAACACTCCGGGAAAGTTTTTTTTTTCCATAATATTTTTTTCTCTAAAGACGATATCCTGGTGCCGTTTTATGGTTAGCTGGATGGAATCTGCTTCAACTTTTCGCTTGCCCGGTTTTACAAGGGCTTCCTCTTTTTTTCTTTCTTGGTAGGAACCCCTCTTCTCTTACCCTTCCGGTGACACATGATAAGTGCAGTGCTTGGAAGTGTGATTCCGGAAAGTTCACAGCAAGAGGCTAAGATAAAATGGCCTTCGGTGTTATTCTTGTCGTGATTGGAATATTTATCTGCTTTGGTTTGGTTTCTCGATGGAGGTTTGAACCTAGTGATGCCAGTTTTTATTGTGATTCCTTCGTATTTCAACTATTGTCCTTCACATTTGTCTATCGTCTTTCGTATTTCGTCTATCATCTTTCGTCTTTCGTCTTTCGTCTTTCGTCTTTCGTCTTTCGTCTTTCGTCTTTCGTCTTTCGTCTTTCGTCTTTCGTCTTTCGTCTTTCGTCTTTCGTCTTTCGTCTTTCGTCTTTCGTCTTTCATCTTTCGTCTTTCGTCTTTCGTCTTTCGTCTTTCGTCTTTCGTCTTTCGTCTTTCGTCTTTCGTCTTTCGTCTTTCGTCTATTCGTCTTTCGTCTTTCGTCTTTCGTCTTTCGTCTTTCGTCTTTCGTCTTTCGTCTTTCGTCTTTCGTCTTTCGTCTTTCGTCTTTCGTCTTTCGTCTTTCGTCTTTCGTCTTTCGTCTTTCGTCTTTCGTCTTTCGTCTTTCGTCTTTCGTCTTTCGTCTTTCGTCTTTCGTCTTTCGTCTTTCGTCTTTCGTCTTTCGTCTTTCGTCTTTCGTCTTTCGTCTTTCGTCTTTCGTCTTTCGTCTTTCGTCTTTCGTCTTTCGTCTTTCGTCTTTCGTCTTTCGTCTTTCGTCTTTCGTCTTTCGTCTTTCGTCTTTCGTCTTTCGTCTTTCGTCTTTCGTCTTTCGTCTTTCGTCTTTCGTCTTTCGTCTTTCGTCTTTCGTCTTTCGTCTTTCGTCTTTCGTCTTTCGTCTTTCGTCTTTCGTCTTTCGTCTTTCGTCTTTCGTCTTTCGTCTTTCGTCTTTCGTCTTTCGTCTTTCGTCTTTCGTCTTTCGTCTTTCGTCTTTCGTCTTTCGTCTTTCGTCTTTCGTCTTTCGTCTTTCGTCTTTCGTCTTTCGTCTTTCGTCTTTCGTCTTTCGTCTTTCGTCTTTCGTCTTTCGTCTTTCGTCTTTCGTCTTTCGTCTTTCGTCTTTCGTCTTTCGTCTTTCGTCTTTGGTTTCTCGATGGAGGTTTGAACCTAGTGATGCCAGTTTTTATTGTGATTCCTTCGTATTTCAACTATTGTCCTTCACATTTGTCTATCGTCTTTCGTATTTCGTCTATCATCTTTCGTCTTTCGTCTTTCGTCTTTCGTCTTTCGTCTTTCGTCTTTCGTCTTTCGTCTTTCGTCTTTCGTCTTTCGTCTTTCGTCTTTCGTCTTTCGTCTTTCGTCTTTCGTCTTTCATCTTTCGTCTTTCGTCTTTCGTCTTTCGTCTTTCGTCTTTCGTCTTTCGTCTTTCGTCTTTCGTCTTTCGTCTTTCGTCTTTCGTCTTTCGTCTTTCGTCTTTCGTCTTTCGTCTTTCGTCTTTCGTCTTTCGTCTTTCGTCTTTCGTCTTTCGTCTTTCGTCTTTCGTCTTTCGTCTTTCGTCTTTCGTCTTTCGTCTTTCGTCTTTCGTCTTTCGTCTTTCGTCTTTCGTCTTTCGTCTTTCGTCTTTCGTCTTTCGTCTTTCGTCTTTCGTCTTTCGTCTTTCGTCTTTCGTCTTTCGTCTTTCGTCTTTCGTCTTTCGTCTTTCGTCTTTCGTCTTTCGTCTTTCGTCTTTCGTCTTTCGTCTTTCGTCTTTCGTCTTTCGTCTTTCGTCTTTCGTCTTTCGTCTTTCGTCTTTCGTCTTTCGTCTTTCGTCTTTCGTCTTTCGTCTTTCGTCTTTCGTCTTTCGTCTTTCGTCTTTCGTCTTTCGTCTTTCGTCTTTCGTCTTTCGTCTTTCGTCTTTCGTCTTTCGTCTTTCGTCTTTCGTCTTTCGTCTTTCGTCTTTCGTCTTTCGTCTTTCGTCTTTCGTCTTTCGTCTTTCGTCTTTCGTCTTTCGTCTTTCGTCTTTCGTCTTTCGTCTTTCGTCTTTCGTCTTTCGTCTTTCGTCTTTCGTCTTTCGTCTTTCGTCTTTCGTCTTTCGTCTTTCGTCTTTCGTCTTTCGTCTTTCGTCTTTCGTCTTTCGTCTTTCGTCTTTCGTCTTTCGTCTTTCGTCTTTCGTCTTTCGTCTTTCGTCTTTCGTCTTTCGTCTTTCGTCTTTCGTCTTTCGTCTTTCGTCTTTCGTCTTTCGTCTTTCGTCTTTCGTCTTTCGTCTTTCGTCTTTCGTCTTTCGTCTTTCGTCTTTCGTCTTTCGTCTTTCGTCTTTCGTCTTTCGTCTTTCGTCTTTCGTCTTTCGTCTTTCGTCTTTCGTCTTTCGTCTTTCGTCTTTCGTCTTTCGTCTTTCGTCTTTCGTCTTTCGTCTTTCGTCTTTCGTCTTTCGTCTTTCGTCTTTCGTCTTTCGTCTTTCGTCTTTCGTCTTTCGTCTTTCGTCTTTCGTCTTTCGTCTTTCGTCTTTCGTCTTTCGTCTTTCGTCTTTCGTCTTTCGTCTTTCGTCTTTCGTCTTTCGTCTTTCGTCTTTCGTCTTTCGTCTTTCGTCTTTCGTCTTTCGTCTTTCGTCTATATTTTTAAGTTATTCTATCTTACTTTTTTACATCGTCTTATTTTATTTATTTATTCCATCTTCCTTTTATACATTGTCCTTTTATTGTTATTTGACATTACTAAGCTTAAAATACACCAAATTATGAATCATAATCCTTATCGCACAATTTAGGGATAACATGTGCCGAAAATGATTGATCATAAGCTTTCCCACCAGCTGGCCCCACTGCAGATTGCTGCTGGGGTAACGTATTCGGTCTTAACGGTTTGTGTGGACAAAAAATTGACATTCCTGCTGTGTCAGGCATTGTCGAAAACCGAACAGATCCTGGGGATTAACGAAAATATAATTTCGGTCGAGAGTGTGGCAGAGTTGCATACATTGAGCTGAGAAGGAATGGATATTATAAGAAGCGCAGAGGAGAAAAAAAACACGGAATAAACTTTCCGATCACACAAAGCTTATGTTTGCAAATGGTGATAATTCAAGTCTGAAAGGATTTCCACCAGCCAGATAAGTAATCGTTAGTATTTTTCTGGAGAACAACGGCTGTCTCTTACAAACGTTCTGCTTGGGGTCTGACAGAAGCAACCACTATCTTTTTTCGTCTTTCTGATGTTTGCATAAAGACTTGTTCTATCACTGAACCAATATTTTATACTGTTTTTGTATTTTGATTTTCAAATAAAGAGATTTTTTCAAACTTCACAACATTTTAATCATTAGCAAATTGATTGATGATTGATTTTAGGAATCAACTTTTGGGTCAGGGGGAAAAAAGGGGTCGTTCATATTAACGGTTCACTGTTTTTGCGATATTGTCGTGATTGTGTATCAGATTGTGATAAAATTTTTGGTCATGAGATTTTTGAAAGAAAGGCTCATGAATCCAATATAAGATCGAGGGTCGAAAAAGGGGTGGTCCATATAAATTGTTTAGTGATTTTCGATATATACAGTAGACTGAGTCGATTTGAGGTCATTTTGGAATTTCTCAAACCCTGGGGTTAAAAAACTTGGTCTTGGTTTAAAACTCATCCATGATTTTTTGCAAAATTTTTAAGTAACGTTTACATGAGTAAATTTGAACTTTTAGGTTTGTATGGGAAAATTTAATATTTTCTACTGAAAAATCAACATCATTTTTGTTTCATCTGTGGAACTGAGCCAGTTGATGTTTTTTGTGCCAATTTATAAAATTCCTAAAGGAAATTATCCGCTGAACAACTTTGTTGAAGAACGTAACTTCGTATCTCATTAGGAAAAAAAGTTATTAGCTGTTTACCAGGGATATGTCTTTTCGCACTGATAAACAATAAATTCAATTGACATCCCTGCAGAGTGCCAAGCGAGGTATTGTGTGACTCCTTTCCATGCAACACTTCGCGAGGCTCAAGCAGTGATGTCAATTGAATTTACTGTTAATCAATGCGAAAAGACACACCCTTATTAAACAGCTAATCACTTTTTTGCCTTATAAGATACGAAATTACGGTCTTCGACAAAGTTGTTCAGCGGAAAATTTCCTTTAGCAATTTTATAAATTGGCACAAAACCATCACCTGGCTCGGTTCCACAGACGAAACAAAAATGATGTTGAATTTTCAGTACAAAATGTTTAATTTTGTCATACAAACCTAAAAGTTCAAATTTACTCATGTAAAAGTTACTTAAAAATTTTGCAAAAAATCATGGATGAGTTTTGGACCAAGACAAAGTTTTTAAAACCCCAGGGTTTGTGAAATTACAAAATGTCCCTAAATCGACTCAGTCTAATGTACAGTTGCGTTCAAAACAGAATGAAATCGCATGAAGCAGCGCACCCACTTCCAACTTTGACAAGCTGCCATGTCTCTCTCGGTTTATATTTTTTCATGAAAATTTCACACAAACTAGTTCAACTATCCAACTAACACTACACAGAATTTGAAGTCTTTTCAATGACGGGAAACAAAGATACAGCTTTTCCCGTAAAAAAGGGAAATTTGGAATTGCTTCACTAAATATGCTGTATCTTTGACAATTTCCATTGAAAAATCTTTAAATTTGGCCCAAAGATGTAAAAATGTTTGATCTAATACCAGGCCAAGTTTCGTCAAAATCGAAGATCGTGATAAAAAATGGTGCCGGGTTGAAGATTAGGTTCCTTATCGCCTAGCAGACGATTTCATTCTTTTTAGGACGGATGTTTGTATGGAAAACATCGTAATTCATGTATTCTTGGTTTTTTCTTTCATTAAACCAAAAGTTATCTCAAAGAATATTGTAAATTGCTGAAAACTTCATTTGTACTTTGTTTCAAAAGAGAAAATGTTTCAACAGGGTTCAAAATAAGAAAAACAGAGTTTCAGAAATGACCTGCTATTTATACCGATAAACAAATTTGATCCACAATTAAAGCGAATATTCTATTCGCTCTTTTGTTTCAATACCAGCTCTATTGGAACAATTTTTATTTTTAAACAAAGCAAGGATGAAGTGCCTATCAATTTACAACATTCTTTGTAATAAGTGTTGGTTTCGTGGAAGAAAAAACCAAGAATACATAGATTACGATGTTTTCCATACAAAAATCCGTCCAAAAAAGAATGAAATCGTCTGCTAGGCGATAAGGAACCTCATCTTCAACCCGGCACCATTTTCGATCACGAACTTCGATTTTGACGAAACTTGGCCTGGTATTAGATCAAACATTTTTACATCTTTGGGCCAAATTTAAAGATTTTTCAATGGAAATTGTCAAAGATACAGCATATTTAGTGAAGCAATTCCAAATTTCCCTTTTTTACGGGAAAAGCTGTATCTTTGTTTCCCGTCATTGAAAAGACTTCAAATTCTGTGTAGTGTTAGTTGGATAGTTGAACTAGTTTGTGTGAAATTTTCATGAAAAAATATAAACCGAGAGAGACATGGCAGTTTGTCAAAGTTGGAAGTGGGTGCGCAGCTTCATGCGATTTCATTCTTTTTTGAACGCAACTGTATGTATAATTCATAAATTGCGGAAAAAAAAAACTTACAAGGGAGTTTAAAGGAACTAAAAATTGATTTCCAAGTCAAGGTTAAGAAAAGGAGTGGTCCATATATACAGATCAATGTTTCTACAATAACAGTATGTATAGAGTTGCAACCACAGGGCTGCAGTTATGGGTGTGTAGTGTAAAGCATATCTCTCAGATTTAAGCTTTTTTTCGGATTGGAGCTTTCATCTCCAATGATCTCAAGGCAAAAAAAAGCTTAAATCTGCAGAAAAAAGTTTAAAAACGAGATTCACTATCACTTAGCAAAGAGATGTTGGTCACACGATACATAGAGAAATCCCTCAGATTTGCAGCCGGGTGGTTGCAACCATCCAGATTTGAAATATTTTTTTCTAAATCTGATTTGACAGTTAGAAAACACTTCTATTTGTCTTCTTGTTATTGAAATGGCTGAAAAAAGGGATAAGCGTTTCCTGATATAAAATAATTTAAAAAAAATTAAAATGTCTAAATTATCATATTTATTACTTGCTTTCAAGTGGCCACTTATTGTTTAAAAATCAACTGGAAAGCTTTGCAATTTTATGATTCTTATTTAGACATTCAATATTTATTCACTTTTAGAAAATATTTTGAAAGTAAGTATGTCCACGTGGACATGTCCCCAACCCCTACTCCTTTCTCTGTGTACAAGCGTGGGCATTTCCATACCCCCCGTTGTCCACGTGGTATTTGAACAGCTCCTATTGTGGGGGATTTTAAGATGGCGTCCGATCATGGAGAATAAAGTATAGTACACCAAGGTTTTTTTTACGTAGTTTTCTTACACGGTTTTTTACACGGCTTTTTTTACACGGATTTCGCGAATAACACGGTTTTTGAGAGAAAATATTCGTCACCTATAAGTCAAAACCTTTCACTTGACCGGTCGAAAGTTGAAATCGGAACTAAACTAAATTCTCGCGGTTCTAACACTCGAAGCTTGTACTAGCGAACTTGCGACACTACTTTTCGTCACCTACAAGTCAAACCCTTTCACTAGAGGGATCGCAAGTTGATATTGGAGCTGAACTAATTGCTCGCGATACTAACACTAGTAGCTTGTCTCAGGTCTCAGGTCTAAAGTCTCGTGTCTAAGGTCTATCGTTTTATATCTCAAGTCTCTATTCTCAGGTCTCAGTTCTTATGTCCCATGTCTAGGTCTCATGTCTCAGGTCTCAGGACTCTAGACTCAGGTCTCAGGTGGCATGTCTAAAATCTCAATTTTCAGGTCTCAGATCACAGGTCTCAGGTCTCAGGTTGCATGTCGAAAGTCTCAGGTCTCAGGTCTAGATATCAGTTGTCTCAATTGTCAGGTCTCAAGTCTCAGGTACCATTTCGCAGTCTTAGATCTCATGTCTTTAGTGTCAAGTGTCAGGTCTCAAGTCTCATGTCTCAAGTCTCAAGTCCCAGGTCTTATGTGTCAAGTTACATGTCATATTGTCTCAAGTTTCAGAGCTTCATATTTTTATTGGTCTTTTTTACACGGTTTTCCGCAATTAGCACGGTTTTTTTCTACACGGTTTTCGGGAATTGACACGGTTTTTTAAACGGTTTTCGGGGATTACCACGGTTTTTTTACACGCTTTTTTATGTTATACGTATACTGCCGCTATTCGCAAGAATGTCCCATATGCATTTTCGTCATTTTTCAGTTTATCTCAAAAATCGTTCAAATACAGTTAGTTCTTCAATTTAGACTAAAAACTTTCATAATTTTGTTCTCAACATATATGAAAAAAATACCAAGTCATGTCTGTCCCATATGAAATATACCCACAAAGCTGTCCCATATGTCTTTTTATACAGAATGCTTCAAAATTGCTCCTCTAATTTACGTTAATTTTACAAATATTCATACAATGTGTACGACAAAATAAGCATTCATTGAAATTGCGAAAGTTTGATTACATAAAACAGTACAGTAAAGTTAAAAATAACAATTTCCATAATTTTTACATGCTAAGTTTAGCCTAATGGGTAAATTCCATCAAACTGTTTTTTTTAATTTCTCATGAAGATTATTGAAATGTTTTTTGTAAAACATGGAAAATAATCAGCTACAAAGCCATTTTTTTTAGGTTTTTGTCATGCTGTTACTTGCTGCTTGAACTTTCATAAAATCCAAATATGAACATAAATACGCATACCTGGTAGCACACGCTTAAGTCATATTGAGTTGATTTTTCTCATCAAGTATTTGCAGCCAAGATACTTTGCTGTTTCTGATTCAGCATTAATTTAATTTGAAGGTTTTTATAGTCTTTCTAAAAAGATAATTGACCGAAATATTTTCCAAAATATGATGGTACAGGTTGTTTTATTCATGGAACGTTGTTATTAATTTTTTTTTAGACCCACTCAATTCTTACGATAAACTTTCTTTATCTTTGAATATCTAAACATGTCATAAACATCATTTCAAACTTATTTTTATCAGTAAACAACTAGAAAAGTGAAAAATACAGCGCAGATAGAGAGAATCAATTGATCAACTGACAAAAGAAAAACCAAATATGGGACAGTTTTGCGGGTATATTTAATCCGCATGCAAAATATACTCGCAAGGCTGTCCCTTCATTATTTTCTCCTCCGCATCAACAACTTCCAAATCAAAAACACATTGGATGAAATTCTACAACAATTATCTTTATATCTGTGAAGAAAGAAGTAGAAAAGGTAAAGTTTCAACCGAGAAATCCACGAAAGTTTTTAAAAATCTTTAAAGCCGTTTTTCTCGGTTCTTTGTTTTTGCATATGGGACAGACTTGCCGGCAGCGGCAGTATATCAGTGTAAAAAAAACCTTACTGTAATTCCAACAATAATCTACTTATATTCAATCATATATCTGATTGCTTCTCAATCAAATATAATTATCAAAATTTCAACAATACATATAATAAACAATCTGATTTATTTCGCACATTTAACGATATATAAAATACATTCAACTATAGTTGTGAAATTAACTTTGTGCATTCAACTATAAATATAATAGATTCAACTTTAATGCACAATTGATGTCATACGTTCAACAATAATTATAGTATATTCTAGTTTAATTATATCATTGATTTAATTATAAATTCGATAGATTCAACTATAATAATACAATTGATTTAATTATAAATATAATAGATTCAACTATAGTAATATGATTGATTTAATTATTCATATGATAGATTCAGTTTTATTTTTATGATAGATTCAATGAAGTCAACTATAATAAATGTAAATTTAAATTCTGTTTACATTGGAAGATATCATATCTAAGGATGTTTTTTCGGATTATTTTTTTGGCTACGTTTTATTTTCATTTAATTTATTATTTCAGCAATTTGCATCTAGTTCGTTTTAGCCACCACGAACCACTCGCCGAAGATTGCACTCGATATCAATATCACGACATCAATCTATTATACGCTGACTTACCATAATGCTAGTTTCCTGTGGAATCCTGTCAGAATCACGTAAAAGAATGTCGAGACCCACGTCGATTTTGCGGGCAGCCAGAGTAGGTGCATCTTTCTCAACTCCAGGAACTGTCGGCCTACTACACGACCGCTACCAGGTACTAGTAGAGAAAAATGTTTGCGGAAGCCGTCATCTTGGATTTACGTATGGTGTCAGACAACGACAATTGACTTCAACTCATGATTTATTCAACAAGTCATTCACAACCAATCCCTTTCATTCAAAAAGTCTGCCTTAATTCACTGTACTAATGATGAACTCATCCTAAGCGTGTTTTTGGTTGGCTTGCGAGAGGAACGTCAAATTATAGCTTTTTCTATGGCACTCATTAAATCATTATAAAACTAATTGGCCATTTATCTGACCATAATAAAGCTACTAAGCATTGAATTGACTAACGTCATATTGGTTGCAAGATCGAAGGGCACAAAATGATGCCATATTGATGAATTCACAATGTCAAGTATTTGAAAATATTTTTTTAGACCATTCTCCATTAATTCCATCATGATTCCTCATCAGATTTGACGAGGCGCATTTATTTCAAAATAATATTTCATACACATTTTACCGAAAATCATGATTGGCAGGAGAAAAGATGCTCATAATATGGTTAAAACATTGGTGTTTTGGCTATTTATTTTACCAGATCATATCTCAAAGAGTGGAAACAAAAATACGACTATTTCCGTAAAAAAGAAAAATTTGAAATTGCTTCACTAAATTTGAAGTTATCAATTTATAACATTATTTGTGATACCTTTTGATTTTGTGAAAGAATAAACCAAGAATTCATGGATTACGATGTTTTCCATACAAACATCCGTCCAAAACAGAATGGAATCATCTGTTGGGCGATGATGCACTTCATTTACTACACAGCACCGTTTTTTGATCTTGTTATTCGATTTTGACAAAACTTGGTCTGGTACTAGAACAAACATTTTTACATCTTTGAATCAAATTTTAAAATTTTTCAATGAAAATTGTCAAAGATACAGCAAACTTATTGAAGCCATTCCAAATTTCCCTTTTTTACGGGAATAGATGTAACTTTTTTTCCAGTCGTTGAAAAGACTTCAAATTTTGTAGAGCGTTAGTTGGATATTTAAACAAGAAGATGTGAAAATTTCATGATAAAATATAAATCGAGAGAGAAATGGCAGCATGTAAAAGTTGGAAGAGAGTGCGCAGCTTCGCGCAAATTAATTCTTTTTTGAACGCAACCATCATGGTTGCTGGAAAAAATAAATAAAAAAAAAACTTCAAGAACTCACAGAATCGAAAAAAACAAAAATATTTAATAAAACCTTTTTGAAAGCTTTGGTGACCAAAATTTTAAAGCATAATGATTGGTCGTGATGACCTTTCTAGGATAGGGCTTAAAAGCGAGAGTTTGGCTTTATTAGAGTTCTGTTATAGAAGGTGGTGTTATTAGAATGCGCTTTTGCTTTTCATGGAGATTAATGCGATAGTCCTAACGTTGACCATAATGAAGCTAACATTGTTACATGGGTTTGGTGTTAAGCTTCTTTAAGATAATTTTAAAAACTCCAGTTCAGTTCCAGTAGTTTTCATGTTCTTGGTAGCCCTCAGCGCTGAGCTCACTTGTTTTGTCTTCCCAGGGTACTGCACAAGGGGAGTAGGTCGAGGGTGTGGACGCATTGGGCAATCTGACTTACATGCAATCTGCAATCTGGCAATCTGACTGGCCATGTTCGAGCCAAGCAAATACGATGAGGCGATGTGGTTTTCTATCACATCTGCCTCCTCGACAGGTAAAATGGGCAGACCGTCACTAACTTTAAGAGAGGGAACTGGTTTGGGGTGTGATTAAAGTACTTTGGCTACCTTCCAGAATGGTCTGGAACGTTCGTCCAAGTTTTGGATAACACGTCCAAAAGTTTCGTTTCGGAGTGAGTTCATTCTGGAAGTGATCAGCTCAAGGTTGTGAAATCTCATGAGATTGAGATTTTTTTGAGTGAGATTTTCCCTTTTTGAATCTCAGTGTGATGTTAGGTAATCTAATCGTAAGCATCACAAACAGTTCTTGTCTTGAATGTCGACGCCTTCTCAGCAAGGTTACCGAAATCACAGAAAAATCTATAATTTCACAGAATTTTGAGCCAATTTTCATCACAGAATCTGTGACACAGAACATAGAATTTTAGCAACATTCAAAGATTTCACAGAATTTTTAAAATTTTGGACGTTATTTTGAAATTTAATTTCTTATGTCAATATAAATTTTGGATGATTGTCTTTGAATCGGAAAAATACAATAAAATTGTTAATGTAAATTGATTTTTCTTAAGTAAATTGTAAAAACGACGCAATTTGACATGACTTTTGAATGAAATTAATGGAAAAAGCATCACAGAAAACCGTCACAGAATTTTTGGTAAAAATCACAGAAAGTCAGAATTTTTTTTCGTCAAAACACAGAATTTTTTTCGGCAACCTTGCTTCTCAGCCTGAGAGTCACAAGCAGAAAAACTACTTTTTTGAGGGCAGAGATGCCATGGAATAATATTTGTGCAAACTCTTAAACAATAAAACAAGTTTTTCAGTTCAGAAAAAGCAGAACATACCACATCTTTTTAAAACACTGTTAGTTATAGCTGATGAATGTTAATGGCCAGTTTTACATTTTCAATACCTTTTTTATAGAGAACATACTATTAAAAGTTCGATTTAATCAGGTTAATGTCAAGAATATCTTTATTTTATTTCTGTTTTAAGCAAGGTTGCAAAATCTCAATAGATTGAGATTTTATCGAATGAGGTTTTTCCTTTTTGTATCTCAGTGTGAAACGTTAACGTTGATTGTGAAGAAAAGTTTTCATTTGAAAATATCTTTCTCAAGAATATATTATCATGACATGTAAGAATTTGATTATAATATTCCAGTCTTAGGTTAATGAAAGTTTTACAAAATGAGCAAAAGGTATTTATGACCATACTTAGTACTGAACTATGTTATTCTGATGTGATAAGTCTCGCTCGGATTCAGACGATTAAAAACAAGCAGGTCATGAAATTATATTTCCCACAGTTAGTACTTTTAAATCTGTTAAAAACGTTGATGCAAAGTTTTTGCAATTTCATCATGGACAAAGAAATACAAACATTGAAATGCCCAAGCTCAAAATTCTTTTAAAAACCCCAATGATTTAATGTGCTTGCCATAATAAAAACATATCAAATCTCCTGGACATAAAAAGACACTAGAAACAATCTGAATAGCTACATATTTGGTTATTATAAATATTAGAACATTTAGCACCGCAAAGACAACTAAGCTAAGAAACACCAAAATTTAGCATTAAAATTTTCAGGATCCACAAGGCCTAATTCTACAAATTAAGTATTTTTGAATTACCGAAAGTGTTATGTCAATTTTACAGAAAAAAGTTTCATGATTTTATTTATAGCATTTGAGCTATGCTTTGCTTCTACTTGTAGCGGCAACCTAACATACGAAGTTGAAATTCTTAGGACACATTCCACGCGCTTGTACCGCTCAAAAGTGATTTTTATCCGTTCGCGTATCAAAAAATCTCAAAATTGTGTATAATTTTGATAATTCAAATTACACAAAACCAACGGAAAAAAGAGAGAAAAGTTTTTTTACACATGTTTTAGATGATTTTGAAAATCAGTTTTTTTTGTTGAAAAAAGTGGTGTTTTTGACAATTTTTACAAAATCATTAATTTTAATATATGGATGACTTTTTTTGGAAATATTTTTAGTATGTTCAGAAGCCAAAATACACGGCTTCATTTTGTAGAAAAAAGAATTTGTTTATATCCAATGTAGTTGGTTTGAAAAGCGAACAAAAACAGTCGCAAATGAGTGAATTCACGTCACAAAAAAAGGGAAGTTTTTAATTTTACGAGAAAACTCAGACTTTTTTTGAAATAAAAAAATGAGATTTTCTTTGAAAACGATAAAAGGATTCCAAAACTCTAAAATTTATAGAAATCGGTTGAAATCTAGCTGAGTTACAACAGCGCGAATGAGTGAATTCACGTCACAAAATATGTTTTTTGTTAAATTTTATATGAAAAATGTGCTCTGGAAGCTGTTTTGACCCTCCAGATGGTCGGATTTTTACAAATCGAGCATAATTTAGTTGATTTTTTTTATAAGTTCATTATTTTGAAATAAAAATACAAAAAGATTGAAAAAAAATAAAAAAAAAACATTTTTTTTGGTGAATCTTTAAATGAAGACAGTAGTAATTTTAACATATGATCCCTCAATATGTTGCTATTTAAGTGCCAATCAAAATAAGGAAAAAGTTAGGTGCTGATAATGAAAATTAATGATTTTTATAGTCGGAACAACAGAATATCGTTTTTGAAAGTGTACATAAAATTTGAAGGCTCCGAAGAATGGTTCAGTATAACCACAGGTATAACTTAATTTTCGTGACGTGAATTCAGTCAACTACCCTGTTCTATTTGAACTGCGTGAATTCACGTCACAACTTCAAATAAGCATAACTTCGTTCGTTGTGGTTCAATCGGAAAGCTACGTACATCAAATTGTGGGTAATTGTTTTCTTTACAACTCATTCGAAGACACCGATATTCTATTTCCACAGAGAGAACAGGAAATCAAAGATGTATGTTCTAAAGTCGGAAATGGGTAATTCTAGCGTGAATTCACGTCACAAAAGTAATTAATCACAACAAAAACAACTTAAATTTTAAAATGACCAAATTATGTTCATTTTGAAGATAATTCAATTTGCGACCGTTTGCTACATTTTTTTTTCTTTTTCAAGTAAATTGGTTGACTTCTAGAATGATAACAGTGCTGAAAAGTCCGGAAAAGCGATTTCACGTCACGGTGGAATGTGTCTTAGGTAGCTATGTAGAGTTTGATATAAATGAAGAAAATCATTTCTTTATCTTGCACACAAATTACTGAGTAAGGAAACAGATTAATAGCATTTAAAAATTTAAAAAAAAAAGATTATAACCAACGTAAAAACCATTCCAATTAAAACGCATGACATCCCAGCATATGCAACCGGCTGGGACCGACCACATGTGAAAAGCATTTATCAACATAATAAAATATAGTTAAATAATATCAAAATTTACCCTTTCAAATGAAAGCGACGGTTTGTAGCTTCTATCTTAACGGTTAAACTTTTTTATTTCTATTTAAAAAAGACATTTTAATGATTTTTTATGCATTTTGAAGAATTTTTTATTACAGCCGGCTCAGTTTTATTACAGCCAGCTCACAAATCTTTTTCAAATATTATCTCGACTCGCGTGATGTTTGAAATTCCCTGTGGGGAATTTCTGAAGTAGAAAACATGATCGTTGCACCAAAAAGTACACAGAAAGAAAAATGTAATCTTACATTGCACGTTTTCACTAGGCTTTAGACACATGCATCGTAAATGAATTGTTCTTTAATAATCATAACTGGACTTTTTAAACGATTTTTGTGTACGTTTAAAAATGCCCTTTAAAAAAAATCGCAAAACCCTTGGAAAAAAAACATTGGCATCTATTATTAAATTTTTCATTTAGTTAATATAAAAAGTAGGTTTTAATTCTGGATGTAAAGATTCATATTTTTTAGAAAACATGATCTTCGTAAATATTTCCAAATTTAGATATCCTACAATCGTACACAACATGCTCTGAAGAAGAGACCTTATGAGATTTGACGACTGTGATCATAATACAGTTCAACATATGTTACTCTTTTGTATTTCAACAGCCGAGAAAATACAAAAAAATATATTTAAAAAACCTGATTTGATTATAAGCACACAATTGTAATCAAACAAAACGAGTTTAGCTCCTTAAAACCTGAAGGTATGAGCCGTTTCAAATAAAGAATTTACATTAAAAAAACTGATTTGATCGTTACTTTTTGTTAAAATCTCAGCCTTTTAGAGTTAAATCAAACATCTTTTTTTTTCATTTAATGTATTCTATTTTTAGCTAACCAAGCATATTTTATTGATTTCAAATAGCCAGAATATCGATTTGAAATTTTGCTTTTAATCCCATATTATGTTTTTGCTTTTAATCTTTGAAAACCAACATAGCGCATACGGCTAAATATTATATTTTTTCCATTTAAGTTGTCTTGGCTATGAAATTATGTTATAAATTGTTTAGTAACAAAGCGCCGTATTTGTAAATAATTTAATAAATCTACTGTGTTGTTCACAAAATGTATAAAGTATTGTGAACACTTTTTTTAAACATAGGTCCCACGAGCCAGGCTTCATTTTGCTCATCTTGAACAAAAGGAGACAGTGAACTTTTTCGCTCCGAATAATTGTGAGCTTATTTTTAATGAGCATTTCATCCTCCGCTGCTGAGAGAGCAGGGAGAAATTTTTTCTCAAACGAATGATCACTCTTCTACTGACAGAGCATTGTTGGTGTGTGACTCTGAAAACAAAACAAAAAAATTACACATGAAATTTGGTCGTTTCACTAAATCACGTGGACAGCTTTAATGTGTGATTTGACCGTCCTCTTTCTACGTGGAATTATGGAATATTGGCCTCAGAATTTGTCAACCTGCTTTATTGTTGGGGACGTTTAATAATTCTGGCATGCTTTTATATCTGATTTTGTTAACAAAGAGGTAATTAAAGATTTACACATTTGTTTCACATTATTTTTAGCATTTTAGCATTTACAACTTTGCTCGGTCGTTTATTTCTCAGCCAGTTACTGAGAAGCTAACGAACATTTCTCCCTGCGAAAATGAGATTGGGTGACTGCGTGATTGAAATGATCTCCAACAAAATGTGGGTTGCTTGATCGTTTAAAGTGCGAGAAAGCATGTTTCTCCCAGGCGTTTGACAAGGAGATGAGAAAAAGTGAGCAAAAATCAAGAGAATCGCAGAAGCCTGCCACGAGCTCAAACACTTTCGTTATTAAAAAGTTTCCATAAACTCCAATCATTAAAGCGCTTTCGTTTTTTTTATATTTCATCACTTAGTTTATTTTATTTTTCAAAAATCACTAACTTCATTGAGGTACTTATATTTCTAATGTTAAACCGGGCGATTAATTCAAAAATTGAAATAGAAAACTATTAGTAGAATAGGGTTTCAGTAATGCTCAAAATATAGCATTTCGCTAAAATAAAAAAAAAACTCGTACATCAATCTGAATATTTTGGGCTACAAATCATCAATTTGAATTTTTTTTTCTTTCATATTAAATGTGGTCGAACATTAAATAAAATTGATCACATTTGCAGAAAATTGAGATGGATCCTTTTTTATATCTGCAACAACAAACGAAGCGCAGGCATTGCATCTGACCATCGCACACAGGAGTACGTAAAAGAAAAAGTTGGCCAAAAGTATTTTTTAGTTTTGAAATCAATAAAATAGTTTATTTTGACTTATCAAACGTTTTTCAGATCATTTAAAATATTTTTTTACCATTTTCGTAATTTTTCATAATTTTCTATTAGAAATATTCTTACATTTATATGACATGATAAATAATCCAGGTTAGAAAAGTTGTAAAATTCAAACAAAATCTAAATTTTTTTATTTGTTTTTGAAAGTTAAATAACATTCGAAAATATTCGAAAAGGAACATTAATTTTACTGAGCTTTAGTTTAAAATAAACGAAGCCCAAGGTGACTTTTTTGTGGAAAAAATCTATCAATATTTTTAAAGTTCAAAATTAAAAATATCAAAAATGCGCGAGTTTGCGCGACTTTTTTCTTTTGCACATGATTAATGAAGTTATCAATTTTCTAATGATATCAAACATTTTGCCGGGACTTGCTGGGAACATAAACAAAAACACTAATTTGTAAAAAAAATCAACGTTTAAAACAAAAAATAAATAGAAGAATTTTCAAAGCACTGCGTACTGTCTCTATAGTCATCGAATTTTGTCTATTATACTTAAAATTATTAAACACCCCTCCATTGAAGTTTTCATTTCAAATTTTCATTTTTAGTCACTAAAGATAGTTTTATTCATTAATATGTCGTTGTCGCGCTGATTCAACGATTTGTAGAAAAATTCTATCTCAGAAAAATACTAAAGTTTCGACAGCTGCAACAGCTTACAAACAAATCAGATGTCAAAAAACTGACCGGTAAATGGTGCTAAATTTATTCAAGAATCAAATAAACATAAAAGTAACCAATGAAATTTGAATTTTTGTTTTGGCCAGGTTTTTGGGTGAAATACTCCTGTGTGCATCGCCTCTTTCATGGCGAGAAACGAGTAAGAGTTGCACGTGTCCAAAGGCGCGATGCGAAAGTTGGATGTCGATACGGATTTTGGATAATCCAGAGATGAAAGGGCAAAATTAGAACAGCTTGAATCCCGAGCCCTGAACTGCTGACAGACGCCATATCTCCCTAGTTTTGTACGGATTGCGAAACTTGGTGCACATATACAGTGACGACGGGAAACCGGTAAGTGTTTGTGAATCGTCGCCTGCGGAATATCATCCACGCTTGTTGGCCTGGCAACTGGATCTCAATCGTGAAACTTAATTACCAGTTTCATCAAAAGGCGCTAGAAATCGAAATTTGAAAACGTAAGTGGAGACATGCTGCAACGAGATGAGAACGAGATTTGCAGAGAAGCCCTCGACTCGAATCCATATGGGCACAGAATCTCTTGGTGTTGTAGTCTTGTCGCTGAAATACGTAGGGGAGAGGCGGGCTATATGCGCATATTAAGGAAAGCACTCATTTTCTCCCATATTCCAGTAGATAGGAGTCTGAAAACTATATGTACATGAGCGGACATCTGTTTTACATACGTTAGAGCAATTTTTCTGTTAAAATCTCTTACAGTTTTTGTGAAAATAATTTTATATTAAAAGAAGTCAAAATAGCTGATTTCCGAAACTGGCGGGCTAAATGCGCATATTTGTTTTTTAAGCCAAATTTCATTTACACTTGCAATATTTTGATTTTATTTAATTGAAAATGTTAGAAACGGATGTTAAGCATACGTCAAGGCTAAAATTTTGGTGAAAATTTTTACATCACTAGTTCTTTTGCATGAAACATAGTTAAGTATGCCATATTTCATGGTAATATTTTGATCATATCGTATTTTTATCGGATCATTATGAAGTTCTTCTTTTTTCGCTGCAAGGTCGTGATTTGAGCGTAGATTTAATGTTTAAATGATAAAAAGTAAAAAATTTATAAGACTAATCTATTTTTCTTGATATAGGCATTTAACCTGCCTTGATATGGGCATTCAGAACCTGTCTCTTATTCCAATATCTTATCATTTACAACTTTGCCGAAAGCTTCAATTTGTTGAATTTCCGATTTCCAGATGAATGAGAAAGAAAAACCATTAAAATTTTTATTCACAGAATCAGTACGCACGATATTTAAAGTTCAATATATTATAACAAAACTGACAAAAATCTTGTTTGAATTTTTAAATTTTTTCGACTTTATATAACAATTTAATTTTTTCATGCCATGTGTTAAAAGCGTATTACCCTCAAACTGCACTGATTAGATATGATGAATCTCCAGCCATATCGTCAATCGGCTGTATGCGCATATTACCCAATATGCGCATTTAGGAACACTTCCCCCTACTGTTAAAGAGACCTTCGGCTGACAGCAAATGAAGACGCTGGCTCCAGATCGCCAGTATTGGAGATCTTTCAATACAGCTCTATGCGGCAATCGACGCAGGACCCTTAAATATGCTTCTGAGTTACAAGCGATCCTTAGTTTTTTTTTATAATGGAAGTTTACAAATGTGCCCTTTCAAAGTTTAAACATCAATGATTGCAATACTGTTTCAACCCTTTATTCATAATTTGTTACGGACATGCATTGGTCTCAACTTCAAGCACTAATAAGGAACGGTACAGCTGTTTTATCGCGTTTAGGTACTAGATAATAATATCACCGCAGAAATCAAACGTATTTATTTAAATACTTATTTACAATGCTTGCACAACGACTGATGGGTAAAACTAGCGGGATTAATCGAATGCACTGTATCCGCGCTAACGGAGATAGAATCCACACTACTAAATGGCAGTAAGATGGGAACGTAGATGAGCAACGGTGATGGCTGCTTCTGCCAACAGCTGGCAGCACAGTTCGCACTCGAACCACCATTCTTCTGAGAGTTGATGAAGGAAGTGATGGTCAGAACTTGACTGTTTAGCGCTTCCATTTGAGCGAGTAGGTCTTGAACGTTCTTCTGCGATGTTGCACAATCTCCTCCGTTGATCGGAAACACGTATCCGTTGAAGTTGCCCGGGTTAGGAACTTGTTCATCATTGTTAGAACTTGTTTGTGAAGCTGAGCTGCTTTCATCTCTGAAGACAAATTCAGGTGTGGTTGGTTGAGGTGGTTGGGGCGTAGTTGTTGTAGTAGTTCTGGTAGTGGTGGTCGTTGGCACTGTGGTCGATGGCACTGTGGTCGTCGCTCGAGAGGTAGTAGTAGTAATTTTTTGCACGATCGTTGTGGCTGCTTGCTGTTTACCGCTGCCATACGGGGTCCAATCTGATGAAACCGAAGCAGAACCGGTGGCAGAAGCAGACCCAGTAGGGTATTGGACACTGCTCGAGGCTCCGGCGTTAGACCCGATGGATCCAGTTTGAACGGTTGCAGAAACCGTAGAAGCTGCAGTGGGTAGGGTTAGCAAGTCGTTGAGCTTACGGCACGATTCGGGTAGATACAGATCAGTCCAAGCCACTTCCTTTGCTGATGACGAACCATCAGATGAGGAACCATCGTGGCTGTGAATAATATTTGAGTAAAAGAAAATTAATTCTCGTCTTCATTCGAATGATTCTGAAATCCTTATATATTACAAATATACGTTAATATGGCAAAAATTCAGAAATTCAAATTTTCTAATAATGATTAAAAACTGGTAACTTCATCTAATTTTTCCCCCTCATGTTTCATTCCTGAAGGAACTCCAATAATATATATGTAATACTAACAGATTCGAAAGGATAATTTAAAATTCAGAGCAAAAATTTTGTAAAATTCAAGTTAAATCCCAACATTTTCATATCTCACCTTGTTTCGAAAGTATAAATTTTGGCCTTTTGGTTTTGTGCCAGTATCCGATAGCCCAACCGATCAGCCACGTAAAACACCAAATGTTTGTTATTATTTGGATCGGCATATCCGTAACACCCGTACGTCACATCATCAGGACCTTTGGTTTTGAATTGGAACTGATCGTTCACCGTTTGCACCTGGTAACCATAATTGAATTCATCTACGAAATTTAGAATTTTTACACTTTAAGGTTTTTTTTTAATAATGAAAGATGAACACACTCACTTTTGGCTGCACTTTGCTCATGGAACACCACTGCGTTTTGTTGTTTAACACCAATATTAAAATCTCCGTTTTCAATGTTGGCCAAAGCCGAATAACTGTAGAAACACGTCAAAGCCTTGAAAACACGAAAAATTATTAGTTTTCCCAAACAAAACATGAATCTTTCTACAACTCACAACAAAACCTAAGAATTTCATCTTAAAATTTATTTGACTATGGTAGAATAAATAGACCTTTTTCTATATTCAAACTGCTTCACCCGCGACGCTCATTGAGCAAACTGATCAAGCATCCAAAACTAACGGACAATAAATATACAAACAGCCAGCCCGAGCATTACATGCCTCGACAAATTTTATCACAATCCCAAAATGTCACGATCGATCTGTGGCACGGTCGAAATTCACACATTTTCGGTAAAAACTGGCTCGAAGCGTGAGATCAAAATAGGAAAAAGATTTGCTTGAAAAACCTCAACTGAGTAAGCACCAGGATGCATATTTTGGTTTCGCGTCATTGTCTATTGGTTAGCGCCACTGGGAATCCCACGAGCCATCGCTTATTTTCCACTATGAATACTTTTTTTTTTTTTTTTTTTTTCTATTTAATAACTATTTATTTATACACATTTTCAATACATTCAAGGTAACAATATTTCTCAAATAACAATGTGTTCCATTTAAAAAAAAAAAATAATTAAAGTAATATTGAATTCTACATATTTAAATACTTCGGAATACCCGTGCGATGACGATTGACATTAATCATCCAGCCCAGAAGCTATGATTTCTTCCGCATAGCGATGAGAAGAGGGGAGAAAATTTTTATTATTTTGCTCTTTGAAGGTAACAACAAACTTTCTCTTATAAGGTATGCGGATGTGACGAAACATCGAAGCTAATACTGGACTGGAAGTCCACAGTTATTGCTCTTTTGGGATGCCCCGTAACGCATAGATACCATACACTGAACCCAAATTCACTCTTAAAATACACATGATTTTTCACTTAAAAACAAGGATCCAGTGATTTTCTTCTATTCAAGTGCGACATATACATTTCACTTGGCAGTCACTTAAATTTCAAGTGAATTCATCCACATTCACTTCAGTCGTCACTTGAATTTGAAGTGAGAAAAAATATTCACTTCCCCATCACTTGAATTTCAAGTGAATGTCAGGTTGTAATTGTGTTTATTTTCAGAGTTCAAAATGGCAAATTCTAAAGAGCAGCGTTTAAAGCTTATGCTGGATTTGGATTTTCCCAATTCTTTAATAGGCGATTTTGGCGGTAGTTTGTGTTAAACGAGATGTAAGAAAAAGTTATTTAAAAGTGTTATCATGTTTCAGCTTGTGGGTTGAACGGGACAGATTTTCTGGTTTGCAGCAGGGAAGATTTAGAAGTCGCACTATCCGCAGTAACCGATCTGCCTTGGGATTACGATAGAATTTTCCTTTCGCCATAAATTTATGGCGAAAGCGTAATGTAAGTATTTGAAATCGTAGTGCTGTTCTATAAATGTTCTTTTATTTAAAAACGCGAGAGATAATTAACTAGAAACTTTCTTAGAAACTCAGATAAATTTCACTCGAACGTCCTAGTGTAATTCACTTGACCGGTCACTTAAGTGAATTCACTGGACCCATCACTTAAAATTCAAATGAAATTACGTATGGCGAGAATTTACTACAGATGTCACTTATTTTTTAAGTGAAAATTATTTTGGGTGTAGAGTTCATAATGTTTATGTTCTTAATACTAGAAGGACCGGCAAATTGAATATATGTACACCCAAAATAATAAAGAAATTAATTTTACGGGATTTTTCACGTAAACTAAGTTTTGGATGCATCCCATCGATTCTACGTACGTCCTGTAGCAACCACATTACTTCCCCGTAACTAATACATATCAACCCTTAACTGATACATGAAATTCACGTAAATTCTAAGTGGGTGTCTTGAATTCCGTTTTGATCAACTTTTTCGTGCGTGTGATCATTTTTCTTATAAGAATAAAAGGCAGCCTTTCGAATCTGTTTACGTTTTAATTTTTTTGTAGCCTCAAAAAAATCTCGATAAGCGCCACAGCGAATCTTAAAATGCAACTATCGGTATGTCAAAATTACAGGAGAGGAAAAGTTATGTCAATCGAGGTTTTTTCTGCTTTTACAAAGACTGCAACAAACGTACCAAGTTCACTGTACTAACAACAGCAGCAGGAAAAACAACAGTTGTTTCCGGAAAAGCAACTTGGCAAATGCGCAACCTTCACCCCCGCTTGAACAAAGGTTCGAGCCAGAAATTGGTGGTGACGAATAAGGAGGAAATCCGGAACAACAAGGGCTTGGTGGCTAGGAGCAGGAGTTACTCAAACAGTAAGTTTTCATATTTTTAAGTAGATTGGATTCTAAAGCAGTGACTATTGTATGTTTAGTAGATTGTGTAATAAACAATGAAAAATAAATTTTGGAATGACTTCTTTATTATGGAAAAAAGGCCATACGATTAATAATTCAAATATCATAATAATTAAAAGGAACGATATAGCTGACTATAATGGAACCTCGATTGTATAAAAATTTCTCGTAACTTTCAGCGTCAAACCATGTTGCAAGCATTAAAAATTCACGTAAATTAGATGTGAGTACCAATTCCAATAGGGGCGCGTTTACTTAACTATTTCGTAGCATTTACGTGAAAATCAATTGGATAAAAATTATGTAGTTTTTCACGTAGCCACGACGTGCAGATTATTTTGGGTGTACCTATTTGGACCGTGACCAGTCAAAATAACTGGTGAAGGGGAAATTTTTTATTACTTATTATTTTATACTTTTTTCTTTTGATATTATTTTGTAACTTGTTCAATAATATTTTTGTTATAAAATAGAAATATTTTTTCACCATGGGTGCACGGAATCACCTCATTTTGACATAGTTGATCAATGCGTGTCTGTCATAAAATAAACATTTCAAATAATTATCAAAAATTTAAAACACATTATTAATATGATTAGAAAATCATGTTAAATGATTAAGGGTATAGACCATGGGTGCGCGGTTTCTCTTAAATTTTGTCGTAGTGGATATTTTCTAGCGCCCATCCCTCTGAAGTTTTTCAACATGTTGCTTATAATTTATACCTGATATTGTTCGTTTTAAAGCATAGTTTTTCTATAAGCAGAGCAATTCATCATGAGTGCAGTGCAATTCACCACCATCCATCAAAAATCAACTTTTTGCATGTAAAGAATAAAGGATTATTTATTTACATAGAATACCGTCTCACGACATAACTTGACGAACATAATTCCTAAAATTCACTCGGTCCATGGCAACCGTTCTCCAATTACTCGGGCACCCCAAGTTCGCCAGATCACGCTCCACTTGGTCTAACCACCTCGCTCGTTGCGCCGCTTTTCGTCTTGTTCCTACCGGATTCGTAGCGAACACCTGTTTTGCAGGACAGTCGTTCGGCATTCTCGCAACATGTCCCACCCAGCGTATCCGGCCAGCCTTCACCACCTTCTGGATACTGGGTTCGCCGTAGAGTCGCGCGAGCTCGTGGTTCATCCTTCGCCTCCACATTCCGTTCTCCTGTACGCCGCCAAAGATGGTTCTTAACACTCGTCGCTCGAATACTCCGAGTGTACGCAGGTCCTCCTCGAGCAATATCCATGTCTCGTGCCCGTAGAGAACAACCGGTGTAATGAGCGTCATATACAGGTTATACTTCGTGCGAGGGCTGAGTCTTCTCGACCGCAGTTGCTTGTGGAGTCCATAGTGGGCACGACTCCGCTGATAATTCGCCTCCGGATCTCATGGCTGGTGTCATTGTCTGCGGTCACCAGTGAGCCGAGATAGACAAAGTCTTCGACTATCTCCGGCTCGTCACCGTCGATCGTGACCTTGTTATTACTGGACAAGCGGGTTCGGTCGGTCTCGGATCCGCAGGCCAGCATGTACTTCGTCTTGGACGTATTAATCATCAACCTAATCCTTCCTGCTTCGCGTTTCAGTTGCGGTAGATCTCCTCCACCGCTAGTGATGATCTGCCGACTATATCAATGTCATCGGCAAAGCAGATAAGTTGACTGGATCTGTTGAAAATCGTGCCCCGCATTTCGCCCACTGCTCGTCGAATAACACCTTCTAGCGCCACGTTGAACATCATGCAGGATAGGCCATCACCTTGTCGAAGCCCCCTACGCGATTCGAATGAACTCGACAATTCACCCGAAATCCGCACACAGCACTGCGTTCCATCCATCGTCGCCTTGATCAGTCTGATCAGCTTCCTGGAGAAGCCGTTCTCGTCCATGATTTTCCATAGCTCGTTACGGTCGATCGTGTCGTATGCGGCTTTGAAGTCGATGAATAGATAGTGCGTAGGGACTTGGTGTTCCCAGCATTTTTGGAGGATTTGCCGTAATGTGTTCCCACGAATATGTTTGCTTGTGGCGTTAGGAGGCGGAGTAGGATTCGGGACAACACTTTGTAGGCGGCATTGAGGACAGTGATCGCTCGGTAGTTCTCACAGACCAATTTGTCGCTCTTCTTGTAGATGGGGCATATTACTCCCTTCTTCCACTCCTCCGGTAGCTGTTCTATGTCCCAGATCCGGACTATCAACCGGTGTAGGCGATCGGCCAACTTGTCTGGGCCCTTTTTGATGAGTTCAGCTGCGATGCTGAACTCATCATCCTTCCCAGCCGACTTGCTTCTATTTAGCAGGCGAATGGCTTCCTTAACTTCACTCATCGTTGGGAGTGGCTCTTCTACGTCGTTGGCTACGCCGGCGATGTACTCCACCGTCTTGATCTCCTGCATGTGCGCCGTTTGGGTGTTCATCGAAGTGCTGCTTCCACCTTTTGATCACCTCACGATTGTCCGTCAGAATGCTCCCGTCCTTATCCCGGCACATATCGGCTTGCGGCACGAAGCCTTTGCGGGATGCGTTGAGTTTCTGATAGTACTTTCGTGTTTCTTGGGAACGATGCAGCTGCTTCAGCTTTTCGAGCTCCTCCTCCTCCAGGCGGCGCTTTTTCTCCTTTAAAATTTGGACTTGCTGACTCTTCCGCTGTTGGTGATTTTCCACATTTCGACGGGTGCCTCTTTCCACTACTGCCGCCCGCGCGGCATTCTCTTCGTCGATCACCCTCCTACACTCCTACACTCCAGTCGTTCCGTTGAGTTCGCTCCACATAACCGATGACGTTGTCCGCAGCATTGTTGATCGCGGTCTTGATGGTATCCCAACAGTCCTCGAGAGGGGATTCGTCAAGCTCGCCCTCTGCCGGCAGCGCTGTTTCGACCGATTGCGCAAACTCTGCCGCGACCTCAGGTTGCTTCAGTCGTACGATATTTAACCGAGACGGGCGCCTGTTTCGTGTGTTGTTCACTACGGAGAGATTTGAGCGCATTTTCACCATCACCAGATAATGGTCTGACTCGATGTTGGCGCCTTGACAGGATCTGACGTCGACAATGTCCGAGAAGTGCCGGCTTTTAAATCAAAACGTGGTCGATCTGTGATTGCGTTTGGTACGGTGATCTCCAGGTGTACTTGTGTGGGAGGCGGTGCTGGAAAACGGTACTACGTACGGCCATTCATTTGGAGGCGGCGAAATCAATTAGTCTGAGGCCGTTTTCGTAGGTCAGCTGGTGCGCACTGAACCTTCCAATTGTCGGTTTGAATTCCTCCTCCTGGCCGACCTGAGCATTGAAATCCCCGATGACGATCTTGATATCATGTTTTGGGCAACGGTCGTATTCACGCTCCAGCTGCGCGTAGAATTCGTCTTTGTCGTCACCGGTACTTCCGAGGTGAGGGCTGTGCACGTTGATGATGCTGATGTTGAAGAACCGGCCCTTGATTCTCAACCGGCATATTCGTGAGTTGATCGGCCACCACCCGATCACGCAAGGACAAGGACAAGGATGTATCTTATCACCTCTACTTTTTCTCATCGTAATGGATGAGATTCTGACTGGATCGATCGACTGTGCACCGAACCGAGGATTGCCGTGGAATCCTTCAACAATGGAGCAACTGAACGACCTTGACCTGGCTGACGATATTGTTTTGCTCGCCCAAACACAACCAGATATGCAGAGCAAACTCGTCGACTTCACCGAAAGTTCCAAGGCAGCAGGTCTCAAAGTCAATGTCAGAAAGACCAAACCGATGGAGATCAACACAGAAAATCCCTCCAGTTTCATAAAAGCTAGGCAACAAGTTGAGAAAGTGGAGTGCTGCCAGTATCTTGGTAGCCAGATAACGTCTGATGGTGGTGCCAGGAAAGAAATCGAAACCAGAATCAGAAAGGCCCGATTTGCGTAAGCGAGCCTCCAGAACATGTGGCGGTCACGCCAGATCTCTCTACGAACAAAAATTCGAAACTCCAAATCAAACGTCAAATCCCTATTGATGTACGGATGCGAAACTTGGTGCACATATGCGATGACGACGCGAAAACTGCAAGTATTTGTAAACCGCTGCCTGCGGAATATCATCCGCGTTTGGTGGCCTGGCAACTGGATCTCGAATGAGGAACTAATTCGCTGGTGTCATCAAAGGGCGCTAGAAATCGAGTTTCGGGAACGTAAGTGTAGATGGATTGGGCACACGCTGCGAAAAGATGAGAACGAGATTTGCAGAGAGGCGCTAGAATGGAATCCAGAAGGATATCGAAGAAGAGGCTGACCCGACGCTGAAAGACGAACTGTCGACAAGAGTTTTGACTGAGACCAAATGAAGACGCTGGCTCCGGATCGTCAACAAAGGAGGTCTTTAACACGGCCCTATGCACCGGAGGATCGGCGCGGGAACATTAAGTAGTAAGTAAGGTAGTATAAATCATAACTCATTCGGAAAGGTTATAGACCACCAAAAACAGAAACATTTATCTTGAATACAAGCTTTCATGCAGTGTTTGGTCTTGCATTTAAGTAAAAACTTATGAAATGTTTCAAACTTGCGCAAACCTAGAAAAGCTTGGATAACACCAAGAGATTCGATCCTTCACCTCTCGGTGGATAGGTGCGCAAGCTACCACAGAACAACATCAAACCTGCATCGGAATGAGGGCTTATAAATTTCGATGAAAATTTTCTGAGTAGGAAAATCAAGGCAAAAACAAGAAGCTGGCGGATTAACACAAAAATTAGAAAATTTGATCAATTGTATGTACATATTGTTTTACACAGCATTGGAATGTTAGGAAATGTAGGACCAGTTTATTCATACGTATATTTTTATAATTTTAGTTCACTTATCTGATTTTGGACACAGAAGTTTACAGCAGATATCATTAACAGACATCATTCGTGAGTATTCTATCGTAAGCACATTTTCTCTCGAAATTTACACCCTGGATGTTGCTCCATTTGGCCAGCAGATTTTTCAGGGCGCATGGTTTCAACTTCTGGAAAGTCATTCGCGTAATCAGCCTAGCTCAGAACCTTAGTAAGGGGCTGCTGTAGTTTATAGCAGAAAACTGTCTAGCAAGAGGAAGTGCAGGAACGAGAAAGTTTTTTTTTCAGGATGTTCCATCCAGAAGAAGGAAAAAAAACTTTTCTCAACGATCCAGCGAAATTGAAAGGCTGACATCGGCAGCTTAGCAGCACAAAACTGACAGAGAAGGGCTGGCATGGAACAACGAGAGCTGGTCAATCTGACCAAAACTTCAAAAACACTCGCAGACGTCGTCGTCAGCGTCAAGACAGGTCGGCAATTTTATTTGAGAAAAGTTATTTCTAAATTGATATTTCTCTTTCCTAAAGCAATAATGGCAAATAGTTTGCACTTTGTTCAGCTTCTTTTTTTTCCTGCTTTCTTCACTCGCTTTGCAGTGTATACGCTTCCAGTTTCTCGGCCTCAGCAACAGCAGCAAAGAAATGGTTTCGTTTTTCAATTTAAATTTCGAATCGAAACTTTCCGTGCAGATCTATCGTAAATTGAATTCCTTCGGTTCATGTCCACATTCTAACGAGAGAGATCTTTTTTTTTTATTCGTATTTCATTTCATCTGCTGGCTTCGCGGTCTGTCAGATTTGGACTTTTTTTTTACCATGCTCCCTACTATTTTCTTCAAGATAAGGGGAAACACTTTTTCTAGTGGATCCCATTCGAATGCGATAGCATTTCATAAAGAAAGTAAATAAGCACGGAAAGCTCATTGCATTTAAAAATTCACAAGGAATGCAAACTAACAGCTGCCCGATTATGGATATATTTCAAGTTTATTTAAAAGTGCTGAAAATGATTGAAGAAAAATATTAAAATAAATTGCAATTGAATTTGAATACTTCAACTTAAAAAAAATTCTACTTTAACAAAACTGTCTAGAACTCATTAAACTTTTCTGCACAAATCCAGTTGAGCCAAATTTTTGGAATCCAAACGGTGCCGAGTTATTCTTTTGTAAACGATTGTTTCCTCATTATCACCCCGGTAGAGGTACATACCTAGCTATGTATATTATGTTGCGCTGCAATGAACACAAACCTAAACCTGAAAGAGCTCTAGCACTTCAAGCAGTTCTCATTCAGCAATTTTCTCACGATTTTTTATTGTCACCGCGACGCGCTATCGAAGAACGTGGCCCGCATTGCACTTTATTTGTCGTTCGTTCGTTCGTTTGTCTTCGTGAATACCAAATCCGCTTGTCGAATGACATTTTAATTTGAATGGAAATGCAAAATAAATGAAGCCGAAGGCGCTCGAATGCTGCTGAATCGCTGTTTTGGGAGTGGGACGTGCAAAATTCTTTCGACGACTATTTTAGAAAATAGTTGCCGCGCTGAATTAGAAGACTTTGAAATGTTGCTTAAACTTCAACTTTTAAATAAAAGATTGGCACCTAAATAATACCCTCAACAACGAATACTATTTTCAAGGGCTCTATATTGATAACCATCTCGTTGTTATTTAACAGTTTCTGGCTAAAAACGACAGTTTTAAAATTCGCATACAGAAAATGCAAAATCTCATAACCCATTCGAGGCGGCTTTTTTTTTTCGAATGCGTCCCCCAGGAACGAAAAATTTTTATTCTTCGTGTAATCGTCAATTCATAAAAAATTGTCCATTGCACACCGTGTGTGCAGTCCGCTCTTCGAAATAAAATTATTTCGAGGAACCGCATTGCACACACGCAACGGGTAGAAACGGGTAGAAAAATGAAAATACGCCTTTTCAAACACATTCATCATTTGTTTCAAATTTTGTTTGGTTATTGTTTAGAAAAGAATAAAATACAACAAACATTATGTTATATGGTTTCAACCAAAAATTAGCTTTTTTTATAAATTATTTTTTCCCATGAAAATGTATTTAGTTTTGTGATTTTTTACTTTGTCCGCTTCATCAAATTGTTTTCATCTGTGGTTTTTTTTTCTAGACGAGAACTATTTAAGTTGTCTTACTATTAAGTCCAGCTAACTTGTTCTTATAATAATTTGAATTATTTTTCATAAAAAATATACATTGAAAAATCTAGTGTATCACATAATCTTGCTTAACCCTCATCCACATTAGAGTGTCATTTTGACACTATAGCAAGTTTGAAGGCTTGTAACTTTTTCAAGAAGCTTCAAAATACAAAAATTTCTTCGGGGACCCTAAATGAATTCAAAAGTTCTTTAATATTGCATTTTTACTTTTTTTATGGACGAACCCTGGAAGCCTGGACAAAAAAACTCCCTTTTCCGACTTAGAGTGTCAATTTGACACTTCAAAAGCAAAACCTATCTAAGTCATTTGAATTATTTTGAATTTCATATAAAACTTATATCAATAGAAACCTTGTTATGTCAGTAAAATATGTTTAGAACATTATATACAGCTAAACCTTCTAGTTTTCTCGTTATTCAGCATGAAAGAAAAAATATCCGAAAAAACATGCCTCAGGAAAACTGCTGTAGTTCATATACTACACGTTCAAATATTTGTCTTATGCAGTTAAAAAAAGTGGTCTGAAAAACCTACTTTTCATTCGATTGCTTGTAAATACTGTTTGAGCGATGGTAGAGTTTTTGAAAAAATATGTCTACAAATTCTATTAAAATTCTAACATTTTGCTGTCTTAAGATTTTCCATGCAACAAAAATTGATTTTACTGGAATTTTTCAAAATTCACTACTTTGCGCGATTTTTTTTACAAATTGAAATTTCATTTGATTTTGTGGTCCAGTTTCATTGTTTCAGTGTTGTTTCAGTGCTTTTACTTTGTTTGGACCAATCAAAAGTATATTCATTGGAAAGATTATTTAATCTACATTCTAGTGAGGTGCAACAATTCACGCTGTGAGATTTCACAAAAATATGAAAACTATAATCATAATCATATTGTCAATTGCATGAATTTTTCGACTATTGAGAGAATCTGATTTGACAGATAACAATTCCGCACTCACTAACACCATCACATTCTTTATATAAACTATCATGTGCTAAAAGTTGAAAAGGGACTATATGAAAAAAGGACCAACATCAGAGTTCAGTTACTTCAAATTATTTCTACCAAAAAATTAACTTTCATACGCACCGTTGCCGTCTTTAACAAACTGCGCAGATTGCACCTATTTAGACTCCCGTGCAAATTATTTGCGCGCAGTAAAATCTGCTCCCAGACCTATACATAGACAATGACACATATCGATATTCTTTACATCTTTGGATAAAATTGAATTAAAAACAATGGCGACTGGTGTGTCAGTGAATCCATAATTTTTTGGCAAATTTTTCAGTAATTCGAAAAACGACCGTAATGCATGATTTATTTGTTCCACTTACATTCTTGTACCCGAATGTACAGAATGCAATCTGTTTTCTGTTCGTTCCTTTTCATTTGTTGATCGGCAAATTTTCATTATTAAACTCCTTGGTTCGCATTTTATAATAATTTTCGCCAAAAAAATAACGATTATGCCGTTTGGAAATGTGATTCGAAAATCAGAAGCGAGCAACGGCTGATTTGAAAAACTGACACAGGTTGTCTATGTGTGCGTCAGTGCGAAAATATTTCTGCGTGGAAATTATTTGCACAGGAGTCTAAATATGTGCAATTTCCGCAATAATCATTCCTGAATTTCTAGAACCACAAGCAGCGCGCCCAGCAAAACGTGTTTGTTTGCTCTCCGAGTAGGTACGGTGGGTGGTGATTTAGGAAGAGAGCCAAGCTGAGAGAAGAAATAATGAGGCGACACGCATCATCAGGGATGTCAACCTTTCAGATTTTGTCTGGATCTTCCAGACTTTTTGACCTCCGGCCAGACTTTTTTTTTGGTATCCAGACTTCCAGATTTTAAGTATTTCTTCCAGACAATTCCAGACATTTTTTGATTGACAAAGTTTTTTTAAAAAATTTAATCTATTTTGGCATTATTGACTACTCTAACTGACTGAGGTGGAGTAGAGTTGATCGGTACTGTACCGGTCAGGAAATACCATCCATACCCTTAGTTTTTAATATGTGTCTAATTTATGTTCACTTGACACTGTAATTAATTTGCTCGAAAACACCACTATTTGTATATGTACCCTAGGATAAGCATAACTCTCTCTTAACATAAAGGCTTTCTTCGAGAGAGTATGAAACCGCTCATAGAATAGAAAGTAAGCCATTTTTAGAATAGAATCTAGAGTTAAACGAACCGCACGGGTTTTACTTATTCTCCAATAAATTAGTTAAAGTCCAATCAAGCGACTTATCTATGTAATACATCCGAAATTCGCGGATAATCATTCGGTGCAACGAATGCAAGGCTTGTGCAGTGGTGAAATCATAATCAAGGTACACCAAAGTGAAACAAAATCACTCCCCCAGCGGGTGAACGAGCTGTTGTGCGAAATTGATTGGTGACTTACCTGAAGTTTCTGCTGCTGGTGGATGCCGTCGCCTTAGAGACGGGAAGAAAACCCTCGAATACCGAACCCCCCCATCGGCCGAGCCCGAACAAGAGTTGTTCGAGCTCACTTCGCTCTTATCAACAGCCCGGTGGGCTTTGTTCCCACCGAATGACTCTGACCAAGTTTGAATCATAATCGTCCGAATTCGGAAGAAAACTGTCTAGAATTTGACATTACTCGGTACGAACGTGCATACTGGGTGAATTTGGAATCATTTCGTCCCGAACTTATTTCATCACTGGGCTGTGTGAAAAGGCATATTTAAATACAACGCGACCAGCCGGCGGCCATGTGTCATTCTTTTCTTGGTGTTTCCGTGGCATGAAAACACGCGTTCTTGCGTCCCGTCCGCGGAAAGTGACTGGTTTTTCGGAAATTTTTGAGAAGTTTGAGACAGAGAAAGTGCGGTTTTGAAATGGTCAGGTTTGCTAGATTTTTTTTAATATGCCCGAGCTTATTTATTATTTCAATCTGAAACCTGAGACTGAAATGAAAAGACTGATATGATTTCTAAGTCAGAATCCGAAAAACTCAGAAAAAATTGTTTAATGGGCATATTCCCCAACTCGAATCAGTTACTAGAAACGAAAACTCTGTAATCAATTTACATTTGTTTCTAGTATAAACATCACAAGTAGTTATTAAAAATTCATAATAATGTGCCTACGTAACATTCCAAACTGGATCATCTACATACATCACAACTTATCAAATTTTACGCCAGACACAAACGCTTCAAACTTTCCAAATCAAATCAATACTATTTTTGTTAAAATTCAGCAGCTATGTTGTTAAACATATATTGTGAAATTGCAAAAGAAATTGAAAAACAGTTTTAGACGTTTCATAGCCATTGAAAAAGTAGACATCGACTAATTCAACGTCACAATCTAGGCTCTGCTAAACTTGGCTGAGATTTCTCAAAATGGTGTTAATTGTCTTTAACGAAAACTTTAATCTGAATGATTATCTAAAAGTGAAATCAGAATATTGATATTCTGAATACATAAACATTGAAACCTACGATGTCTTGTTTAAAATCGGATGTACTCAAGTTATGTTATTTAATGTTACAAAAATTATCTCGACAAGCCTCGTTGGACAAATGCTCGTCACGAAGATTTAAATAATTTGCTTTTTATATTTACAGTGTTTTTCGGTAATCTATAACTTCCGGTCAAAATGCCCTAGAATCCACTGCATGGTTCGCATTCAAGTTATTTTATACACAAATTAATTCACGCTGTGAAAATATACTTCAAAAGTCGTGCTTAAAATATCTTTTACTTTTACAATTTCTCCTCCAAGGAAAAATTCTAAATCCATTTTTTAACCTGAATTTTTTGCATTACTTGATAGAAAGGTTTTAACAATGAAAAAGGTTTTTCAATATTACCAATCTAGATACGACTGTATGCAATCAGAAAGGAACAAAATCTTTAACTTTATTTTTTCCAATTTGGATCCCGATAACTTTTAATTTATAATAACAATAATAACAATATATAACAATGAATCTGCGATTTGAAATAACAATTTCTAAATGAACCTGTATTCCGGAATATAAATAGCTAAACAGATGGTTTATATTCTGAACTTTTAATTTATGATATAACGTATTATTTTAAAATTTTAGTATTGAAATAAGCTTCTCAACACTTGGGTAGGGAGGATAGAAATTCGCTGCATCATTTTTCATAGCCAAACATTGAGATGGTGGTTGATGTGTTTCGATTTCAAGGATTTGTGATGTGCATTACCAACCAAATGCATTCTTATTTTTGAAAAATCATTTATTTTGGCAGAAATTAACCCAATAACTGGATAGAGCTGTTGAAACTCTGCATTTTGGAACCGACAAAAGCTCAACGTGATATCATTTTTCAAATTTTCTAAAAGGAATGATAAAGCTTAATACAATAACCCAAAGAAAATAAAAGAATCAATGTTTGCACTGGTCGGTGAAATGATCAGAAAAATTTGATGTTCGGGCGTTTTTTCGTTTTTCGATTCTATTCTCCCCGACTAGCTCAACACTACAATGTTCCAGACATTTATACCCATTTCCAGACATTTCGGCCCAATTGTTCCAGACATTTTTTGAAAATAGGTGGCAACCCTGCGCATCATTATTTCGTCTGTCGGCTTCGCTCTCTGGTCCTCTCCTCGGGTCTGGAGATAAAGTCTGTTTCACATAGAATCTGGTCGCATCTTTTCATTTACTGCAGCGCCCTAAGTTGTCACATCACGAATCTATTGACAGTGTTTTGATCCGGATGTTTCTTTACTTAGTGGTGAAAATTTCATCAAGATTGAAGCAGTCAGTCAAAAGTTATCGACGATGGAACCCGAAAATTTTGCACATTCACGTAGAGAAACCGACGTGGTCAAGGGTAAAGATCGCGAAATTCCTGAAATATCCAAAATCGACTGTAAATTTGGTGCTGCAACGTTACCGGGAGACCGTTACGGTGGACCGAGCAAAATAAACCAGGCGTAAAAGTGGAGCATATGACCGGAAGCTGCGAGCAAAGGTAATTCGATCAGTTCACAATAATCCTGGAATCTCCTTGCGTGATTTGGCGAAAAGGTTCGAGAAGAACCACAGTACAGCTCGACGAATTTGTTTGCGAGAAGGCTTGCGGTCGTATCATGCAAGCCAACTTCCCAACAGGACGCTGAAACAAAACCTGGTTGCCAAAACCAGGGCAAGGAAGTTGTACGAGAAAGTGTTGAGCAAGTACCACGGATGGAAGCATTTTGATGGACGACGAAATTTACGTCAAAATGGATTTTGGACAAATACCCGGTAACAAATTTTACCTTGCGAAGCGTAAAGGGAATGTTGCGGGTAGATTCAAGTTTGTTTTCGCAGACAAATTTGCTCGTGAGTTGATGATTTGGCAAGGGATCTGTAGTTGTGGGAAGAAGACTAAGATTTTCATCACTGGGGACACAATGAATGGAAATTTTTACAAAGAAGAATGTCTCCAGAAGAGGGTTTTGCCATTCATTCGGTCCCACAAAGGTCCGGTGAAGTTCTGGCCGGACCTGTCAAGCTGCCACTACAGCCGGGATGTCGTTAAGTGGTATAAGGAGAACAAGATCGGTTTTGCTTAGCTTAGCTTAGCTTAGCTTGATTGACTACTCACATCCACCTGAATCATTGAACCCGAAATGCTCTGTTATTTTTTTACAAAATGGAACTCATTGAAATGGTTTTTCCTGATTCTTATGGTTATTTGATGATATGAACTTTGTTAATTGTTTTTTTTTTAAATGCATTTCGAGCACCATGATCGCAGGCGTGGCTCAGTTGAAAGAATTCCACATCGCCAATGGTTGCTACTCCGTGATTGACCGAGGCTACCAATTTTGCGCAAAGGTCAAAAGAATGATGCTTGGGATTAGCGATTCACTCTCAATGCACAAAACTGATACTCTCTCTTTAACCATCAATAACGGCGCCGGCCACGTCCTAGTAGTTAATTGATAGGTAGAAAAAATATAGAAAGGGATGAAAGAATCATATTTGTGCTTTAGGACCGAGGTTACCTCTGCATCCTAGCAAAAAAAAATTTGTTTTGGGAGTGTGGGATGAAGGATATGATCAGGAAACACTTTTGACAAGTGCGATGTAGTATATTTATTACCTGCTAAAACTGAAAGCCTAATTTGTTGTCATTTTTTTTTTTAATTTTTTCATTTTCTAACACGGCTCTTTTTTAAAGTAAAATATCGAGAAAAAAATTTTGCTAAGATTTCCAAGAACTATCTAGTATTTCTCATCCATATATAAGGGCAATTAAAAAAAAGTATGTCTTATTTTCAAGAATCAATTTTTCAAATTTTGAACACTAGGAAACTAAAATTTAAAACATTTATTTTTCCGATTATTTTTCAACACATTATTTAACGTTAAAAACATTAAAAAATAACGATTTCTGTACTTCATGTAAATAGTTCTTTGAATTTGATAAGGATCTTTTGGATAGTTCATTTTTTCAGTATTTTTAAAAAAAAGTCCTAGAAAATTTAACGGATTTTTAGCGTTTTTCATAAGGCTTTTTGATCAAGCTAACTAATAATAATCGATAAAAGCATGGCACATTCAATATGAAAACTAATGATGTAATAAGAATAGACACTAATCTTAACGATGATTCATCTAGATTTTTTTTATTATGACGCACAATATTCATCAGTAAATAACTCTTCCAAAATAATTTCCAATCTTATGTTTCAAAATGAATGTTTCATTTTCCTTCCTTGGATTAATCTTTGGAATTGGTTCTATATGTTACCATATATATGATTTTTTAACAAAATTCTACTAAATTAAAGATTTTATTTGATTCGGTTTAGTGGGATGGAAATGGGGATCCGTTTTTCCTAACATTTTTTTAAATATTTGATTTCCAAATTCTTTGACTTGTTAGGACGACTGAAAGTATGATAACTTTCTTAAAATATAACTCGGAAAATAAATTTATTGATTTGTACATTTTGTTTTTATTTTATAATAAATTTTCAAATTCATCTAATAGACGCTTACTAATGAAACTTTTTGAAATCACTTATGTTTTGGCGAAGTGGACTGTATTTTTGGATCGGTGGTTGAAGGATGACACAACACTTCACTTAAGGGTTTTCTCTTTATTTTCTTCTCTTTATTATACAAAGGTTACATTACTTGGAAGGTTTACTTTACGATTTACAGTCGATATAAACGCGCGCGATACTTAAATGGAACTGACTCGCTTCGCAATGCGCGGCTCTTTTTATAAGCTTATCGAATGTTCTGGAATTTTCCCGGTAAGCTAGCTATTACATAATAAGGAAGGTTCTGGAACCTTCTGAGAGAACAATTGTATCAAATGGAGTGGAATTTCTAGATCATTCGATAGCACGTTGGTTATTAAAACGATAGAAACTTCTAGAATGTTCTGTTTGGAAGCTTTCCACAAAATTCTTCAAGCTAATGATAATTGGCTTGAACATACTCCCGCCCGGAATGACGGAACCTTAAATATCGTCCGTTATTTAGACTACAAATTTGATAGGTTGACCCACTAATTTCTGGATTGACGTACTAAAGTTTGACTTTATCAGAACTCCTATTTGGTTGAGTAGGCCCTCAAAGTTGTTTTCATTCAAAAGGGTCTTCTGTTCGGCGCAATGTTCAGAATTGTGTTCATGATTGATAATGGCAGTGTTTGCTTGAACTACAGGATCAACTGAGGTATATTTGCAAGCGGTGATATTTTCTTCAACTGGCACAACAACCTTTATTTGCTTATAAGGCTGCATCGTTTGACCTGGAGACCTTCGCATATTGTTCAATTCGGCAGGCTCGGTTTGTTTCTCGGCATGCAGCAAGGTGTGATGACGTCTTCGGCACTTGGTACAGGATTTGTCAGAGTGGCAATCCTTGCTTCGATGTCCTTGTCGCAAGCAGTTGAAGCACATCTGGTACTTTTTCACCTTGAGCAGTCGGTCTTTGATCGAAAGAGTCTTCAATATTGGACAGGTAAAATTGAGGTGACCTTTGCCGCAGAAACCACATGATGCAGAAGGCCTTCTAGTGATAACTGCTGAAGTGAGTTTTGTCTCGTAGGATTTTTCCGGACTTCCGTATGCACTCGGTTGTTGTTGCATAGCCTTTGGTGAGGAGCTATCGCAGCGTTCCAGGATGAAACACTGCTCCTTGAGAAATTTAATGGTTTCGTTGTAGCTTGGCATGCTACCGTGCTTAATGGTGCTTTCCCATTGACGGCGGGTTTCTTTGTCTAAAGCTGATGTCAACAGGTGGATCAACATCAGTTCTGACACACCGGTGAACTCTTGTTGCAGGAACTTGAGGCCTTCTACGTTTCTAGTGCACTCGTCTACAAGTGCTCTTAATTCCTGGTGATTTTCCTTTGACATTTTCTTGAGGTTGAACAAACTGACGATGTGGGAGTCAATAGTGTGACGCTTATTCTCGAACCTGTCCTCAAGGATTTCCCAAGCGTGGGAGTAATCTCCCTCATTGATCGTCTTTGCATCAATAAGACCAGCTGCGTTTCCTACCAAAGCCTTTTCGAGGTGGTAAAGTTTGACGGCTGAAGAATCAGGTGATTTGTCAACCAGATCCCTGAATATGGCCTTGAACTTAGGCCAACTTTCGTAACTGCCGTCGAATGTTGGGATAGGCATGTGCAGGGGCTGGTGGACAATCAGAGGAGTGGAAGAAGTTGCAGAACCCATCAATGGACTAACTGTGCAAGAAGATAGTTTACAGGATTGCTCTTCAAGGGCAATGACTATCTCGTAATACATAATGTCGAACTTTTCACACTGCTCGTAATGGATATTCCGTTCTTCATACGAGACAAGTTCCAATATTTTTCGATGAAGCGTTTGATACTCTGCGTAGGCCGTTTCAAGCATCAACTGGTAGGCCTTGATCTGGCCTTGAGACAATTTCACTACTCCACCACCATCTTGCGGGAATAAGGTATTAAACAGATGTTTCACTTTTTCCTGTTCCGAATTTCTGCAGGCCACTAGCACATCTACTTCATCCATTTTCGTCACAACTTCTTCCAACTTCACAGACTTTTTCTTGGCTCTTCTTGTCTTTGGAGGAGTGCAAGAGCTAGACATTTTGGATAAACAACGGTAAAAGTTGGAACAACGGATTGTTTTCACTTATTGCATGGAACTGTTCTTGGTGAGAAATGCTACACTTTCACTACAGTTTTCTGAATACTTATTATAGATTACTTGAACTGTTCACTTAAATCCGGTTCGGTTAGGACCAATGTTTTGGCGAAGTGGACTGTATTTTTGGATCGGTGGTTGAAGGATGACACAACACTTCACTTAAGGGTTTTCTCTTTATTTTCTTCTCTTTATTATACAAAGGTTACATTACTTGGAAGGTTTACTTTACGATTTACAGTCGATATAAACGCGCGCGATACTTAAATGGAACTGACTCGCTTCGCAATGCGCGGCTCTTTTTATAAGCTTATCGAATGTTCTGGAATTTTCCCGGTAAGCTAGCTATTACATAATAAGGAAGGTTCTGGAACCTTCTGAGAGAACAATTGTATCAAATGGAGTGGAATTTCTAGATCATTCGATAGCACGTTGGTTATTAAAACGATAGAAACTTCTAGAATGTTCTGTTTGGAAGCTTTCCACAAAATTCTTCAAGCTAATGATAATTGGCTTGAACAACTTAATTCGTCAAAAAAAAAAAAAAGTTCGATTATAAAAAATCCCCCGACATGGCCTTAGATTAAAAACATCCTATTATCGAGCAAGCGTTATAAAAAATCATCCAATTGGCAATTATACAAGTAAATATTGCTTTAAGCGTTCAGTGTGAATCCGAATGAGTGTCTTCATGTTGTCATTTGCTTCTCACGGCATAATATGTTTTTTAATATTAACATTTCAACTCAATCCTTTGCCCTATCCAACAAGTTTTCTCTTTCTCCTTCAAAGTCATTCGATTTGATTGTCAGGTGAACCACAGAATTGTGAAGGAAAAAAAAAGATAAGAATGGCTTATTTCGTTTTCAATAACTATGAAAAAATGAATACAAATTTTAAAGTATTATTTTACGGAACAAAAAATACATATTTGCTTATTCAATCGTTAAGACATTGTTATTAAAGTACGCATATTTGAAGAAAAATAGGTTGAATATCATGATCAGATGGAAAAAATAAACAGAGAGCAATTTGGTGCTGATAAAAAACTTACAATTCCAAAACAAACCTGTCTGTACTCCTCAGTAGGCACAAGAACATTACAGAATCAACAAATATTTTAGTAAGAACAAATGACATCTTAATCTCTCCCACAACAACCAAATTTTCAAAGCAATCAATGTACAGTCGGATTAGAACTAAATTTTTCACAAGGCAACGTCTGCGTCCATCTGACCACTTCTACGTATCGCACGTATCGCCCGGGAAACTCCAAACAACACAGCAGACCCGCGACCACCCGCAGCAACCAAAATAGTACACCCGTCGACGATCTCCATCAACTTGCAGTGACGACAAATTGAAATGTCCTAAATTGGTACAAGTTACTTACTGCACATTTAAACATTCTTTTATAATCAGGTGGACTTCGAAAATGTGAAATAATAAGGCAAATTAGATTAGATTACAAATCGATAACGTATGAAAAATAATCCACTTAACTTTCGTCTTGTTGATAGTTTCGGACATCAGCTGCAATCGATTTTCATCCTTTTCAATAACTCGTTCTTCATTAATATAGAAATTCAAATGGATTTGAAAAAATGGAAAAATACTTAGCTCTTGATGACAAAAGTTTAAATTCTTGGATATCTTCTACTTGTTAGAAACTCCACCGGAAGGAAGTAAGGTGATCTTTTGTTTGGCTTCTTCCAGAGATTTCCACAGATCCGGATTGTTGTCCAAATGGTCAAAACTGACCAGTCACAGATTCCTAATGATGCTCACTAAACTTTACACGATCTATCGGGTTTTCCACAATTTATGACAATTGCATTTAATAAATTTTATAAATTTTGGCAGGAGAAAAAATGTTCGCTGCTTTTTGCAACAAGGCCTACTTCAATCCGTCTATAAGGAGAACAAGATCGGTTTTGTTGAAAAAAGTATCAATCCACCAAACTGTCCGGATTATCGTCCCATCGAGAAATATTGGGTAATAGTTAAGGGCAAACTGAAGAAATGTGGTAGAACCATGAAAAAAACCCGCTCAAATGGAAAAGTGGTAGAAAAAGATGGCGAATGAGTTTACCAGCAGTACTGTGCAGAAAATGATGAGTGGTAACACAAAAAAAGTTCGAAAATTCATCCGCAAATCTGACGAATGATTTTTATGTGTTGTTTTTTCCTTAAAGTGCAATAAAGACCCTACAAAATGACATTTTTACTTTTGATGTACGTTATTTCTTTGCGGAGAAATGATCAATTTTATCCGACCAGTTTCTATGTGAAACAGACTTTACCTGCACCACCTAACGTGTTCTCTTTCTTCGTGTCTTGTAATAGTCCGTTTAACTTTGACTGTTTGACTTAATTGGCCGTGATATCAATAAGAAGGTACTTGCAACACTACACTTCCCGCACGTGCAGATGGCTTGCAAAACCAAAAATTTATTTGCGAATTTGGACATCTTCTGAGTGCGGACATACTCCGCAACGCTGAACTTATCCTTGGCCGTTAAAAACAGGTTGCCGGGGGTCTGTTTGAAGTCGACCTTCACATATGTTTCGTCGTCCCGAACGGAGGCATTTGGGTCTCGGTTGAAGGCCCCAACTACGCGGTTGTGATTTTTGGTATTGTATGGAATACTTTTGAGCTCCCGATCGGTGGTCAATCGTTCCTCGAACCGCTTACACACTGGCAACACCGTGGAATTTAGCAATGGATTTAGCAATGGAATGATGCGAGAGATCCTCGTTCTCGTGATGAATGCATACGATCATCCACACCTATGGTGTGGAGCTGTTCTTTCGACACCATTTCCGCAAGTTTTGATCACAGGACTTTAAAACTGCCAGGATGTAAATAATGCACTATGAACTAAATCTACTCAAATTTTCATTAGATTCTACCCAACGGTGAAAAAGTTAGAGCAATTTCATAGTGTGGCAATTTCATCATTTCCACCACAAAACTTAGGAATAATATTATAATGATAAAATACTTGCATTTAAAAAATAAAAATAGTCCCGAAGGAAAGTTTGCGAAAAAAATATATTACGCGTAATCATCATTTAAAATTCAGAAAACTTCATTTGACCACCTTCCGTTCGTTAAATGAAAGCAAGTGTATTTATTATTTTTAAGATAAGTTAACCACCGTTTTATTGATTCTTGAGAATTTATTTCGGCATATCGGTAAAAATGTATATTCTTGGAGAGAGAATATCAGAATTGGAAATTAAAAAAGATGGATAGAAAAGTTAGGAGAAAATTAACCGATGTTGAAAAGATCGAAAGAGCATTTTTGCGAGGAGAACTTATTAACGTACACTTCTCCTAAAAGTGAAATTTTGCGGGGTAAAGTTTTTTTTTATTTCGATTATAGTCGTTTTACCATTTTTATGGCATTCGCGACTTTATCAACGTTGCAGTTGGCGGATCGTTATTGAAAAACCATCCGGTACAACTGTGTTCGATGTTTACTCTTGGGCTCGAACTCGCGGACATCGGCTCAGGAGACAACAGAATCGCCAACTGAGCTATATCACAGGCCCAACGGGGTAAAGTATGGTTTACGTATCTTTGATGAGATTTTTATACAAGCTTGTTGATTAGAGTCATGAGTTATATTTCTTAACAATACACCTTATTTCTATTCTTGATGTCAGTTCTTGGAAATGTTGCAGGTTTTCTGTAAAAAAGAACGACTGTTTCTCAATTTCAATCATCTTCAACATATGTTCGTAGTTATGCATGTCTTTTTGATTCTAAAATTTTATGCCATTCTATCCTTTAACCGATTCAATAAATACCATACAACATTCAACAAAAATAATAGGTTTATCTTTATCTTTGAGTAATTTTCTCACAATTTTCTGTCATTTGCGGGGTGCTATAAAAAAATATAAAAAAGATTTATAAATTCATTTGATTCTATAAAACGAAAAATAAAAGCTTTTGTCAATGGGATACTCCCCTTCTTGTTGCGTTTTTTTTTTTCTACCCAAAGCGCTCTAGCTTTGATCTTTCCTCCTATCAATACTTCCATATATGTCTAACAATTCTACTTTAACCTTCCTTTGCAGTTAAAAAATAAGGAAAATTTGCCGGTTATGGTCATATAGAAACGGATTACAATATTGACTGTATCTTCAAAACTACAGAACCGATTTTCATAAACTATACCATTTTGGAATCTTCTACGTATTCACTATCTATTCATGAAGGAAAAAGTATACACTAGATTTGGTTCTCAAAATGCTGAAATTCTATGGTTTAGTAAATCTGCTTAACATATGCGAAAACATGGACTCTTGGGAGATCTGGAAACAGGAAATGGTTTCCTTGCAACGCACATCCTGGTGTGTGATTTTTTTTTTGGAACATCTTTTTCTCATTCTTACCCTTCATTCCTCTTCCCTTTATCCCATCATTTGATCCTTCCCTTCCGTAAGTAGTAGTCAAAAAACTAAGCTTTTAAAAAATAATAGTATCTAAGCACTCGTTTATAAACACACACACTCTACAATCTTAATACTCCACTAAGTGACCGACAACAGTTTTTAACTTAAACGGTTTATATTCGCTGAATAAAGTAAAAAAAATACTATAGTTGGTTACCCTATCAGTCTCTTTATTATTAATTCATCACTATCGGTTGGAATTGAATGTAATTGGACAGAACTGCAATTTTTTTCATCAAAATTCCTGGATCCTCATGAAAATATAGTTACAAAATAATTGATATTTTTTTATAAGCTTTTCAAGCAAGCACTTTTATTATTTCAATATGAGCTCTTAATCTATCTGAATTCATATCAATTGAAAGTTTTTCATTACGACTGCAATTTCTTAAAAATTAGGTGTTTTGCATCAAAGTTAAAGTGAGTTAACTTTGATGCAAAACACTTATTTTAAAGGACTTTTTGGTTTTGAGGTCGTTTTCTGAAGACCATAAAAATCAAAACTCAAATTTCTAAGAAACATATGCAAGCAGACGTTTGAAGACTTCAAAATGGTAGTGTTTATGAAAAACGTTGTAGTAGTTTTGAATTTATAACCAAACAATAATCCGGGTCTCTATGACCCTAACCGGCTAGTTGTCCTTTTTTTGCTGGGCAACTCTGGTAATCCTGTTCAAAAAAATCAGAAAATGAGAAATTGGAAAGCTTCTCATTTTAGGAAAAGTCAGGAAATTTCATGTGTCTTGCTTTAACCGTTCCTGAGATATCGCTTCGAGAAAGTATAGTTCGGGTCATATAGACCCTAACAGCAAAGGAAGGTTAAATTTCATAATTCCTCGGAACGACAAAAATTTAATGAGAATGCTTAATATACAAAATCTGTACTAAGCCATTTATTTTCGGCAATGTCCTCTTTTTCTGCGCAGCGTTCGTTTTATCCACCTTGCAAAAAAAGTGTAATAATCAAGTATTTTTACATTAAATACTATTTTAATGAGGGTAAATGGTTAATACGACGGCAGACGACCTAAGCTGGCCATCTGCACGAAAACTACGTTGAAAAAAGCAATGGCTGACAATGTTTTATAAAACATATTCATTCCCAAACAGCATTAGTTGAATGAAAAAGTTTTCATAATTTTGCTTATCAACAAAACAGCTCCAGACCTCTCCCTCCCAACACAAGCTTTTATCAGAATGACGATGCCCGAAAAAAAAAACACAGCCAAAATCAATTTCCCATTGCTGACTAAACAGTCTTTGAATGCGGAAGATAATTTTGCTAGACATCACTGTCTGGCTGCCTGCATCCAACTTTCTTTGCCGCTGACGGAGACGTCGAGCCAATCAACTAGATGAAATCGAGAAAGCAAATCCATGCAGTTTTTCAAACCCAGACAGCCAGCAGCATGAGTAGGTAGGATGCCCCAAAGTTTGGAACAGTTTTTCCGTTCTCAAACAAACTATGTACCTACTAGGTTGTAAGTAAGCAAGCATGCCATCTTCAACGACAGCCTCTACACCCCAAACCTTTTGCTCCGAATTGCGAAGGGCAAATTTAAATTCGAAGTTCAAAGTTGTTGACGCGCTGTCGTTGGGATTCGTTTGTTCGCTTGCTGTCGATTTTGCTGCTTGAAATTATTTGCTTATGTCAGTCACACTTCTTGGAGACCCCCAACGAACGATTCCGGAACTTGGAATTGGTTTGCAGAAAATCATCGCGATAAATCCAGCTATCATGCAGCTTCCGCATAGATTTGAACATCTTTTCCAAAGTTATTAAATTGAAGCGATAAGTCTACAGCTATTTTTAATTTAAAAAAAACTATTGATCATTTGCTTCATAGTGATGTTCTAAAAACAAACAATTCATTTCAATTTCAAACATTTTTATTTTTCAAATTTAACCCTTTAGTGCCCAACCCCACCTTTAGACGGGTTCCACTAAAATCGGCAAAAATCCAAAGCCAAATAAAATTTTTACTTACTTACGGCTGGTAAACGGTGGATAATGTGCAACACGAGACCCCATAGTGGTCATATCACCTCTTATTCACAACTCCTATCTCTACCTCCCCGTGGTGCCGGCTGGGATGCGAGTAACCTAAGCGGAGATCGGGTACCCAACCCCGGTGGATGCTTTGGCCGCACGCGTCTGTTCCCCAGGTCAGGGGCGGCGTGCAACAACAACCGAGCGTCTGTTCTCCAGGTCAGGGGCGGCTCAAACAGCGTCTGTCTTGAAGCAAGCGGCTGAATTTATGAAATGCGGCTCCCGCCAGCTAAGCCCAAGATGGCAGCCTCATCGCGGGATGGGGACTTTAGGCTTACAACCTACTGCTCCCGATTCATAAAATTGTTACGGAATCCGAAAGAAATGACCGACCTGGAACTTTGGCGGCGACCTTTAGCATGAAAACACGGACACGAATTGGAACTTGGAACCCTTGCCCAACAAGGCAAGCTGGCTCAACTTGCTAGAGAAGCTAGCCGCCTCAAGCTTGAAATTCTGGGACTGAGCGAAGTCCGTTGGCCTAATACTGGAGGTCACAAGACACAATCCGGGCAAGTCCTGCTTTGCTCTGGCATACGAGGAGAACATGCTACTCGGGAACGAGAAGTTGGTTTCCTGTTAAGCCCGCAGGCCTACGCGGCCCTCATTAGATGGGAACCAATAAACGAAAGAATAATCGTAGCGAGATTAAGAACGCGGGTTAGAAACCTTACAATGGTCCAGTGTTATGCGCCTACTGACGTTGCCGATTTGCAGGAGAAAGAGCAGTTTTACAGTCAACTGAACAGCGTGGTTAAGAAAATTCCGAAGGGTGACATTCAAATCCATTTGGGCGACTTCAACGCAAAGATTGGCTCCGACAATCAAGACCTTGAGCGCATCATGGGGCGCCATGGTCTAGGACAGATGAGCGAAAACGGAAAACTGCTTGTAGAATTTTGTGGCAACAACAACATGGTGATCGGTGGATCGCTCTTCCCCCATCGACCAGCACATAAGGTCACTTGGGTATCCCGAGATGACCGAACAGAAAATCAAATTGACCACATCTGCATCAGTCGAAAATGGAGAAAGAGCCTTCTTGATGTCCGCAACAAACGAAGCGCAGACATTGCATCTGACCATCACCTCGTCCTTGGCGAGATACGACTGAGAGTTGCGCGTGTCCAACGGCGCGAGGAGAAAGTCGGGTGTCGATACGACGTCCGCCGGTTGGAGAATCCAGAGGTGAAAAGGGCATACGTTGAACAACTAGAATCCCTTACCTCGGAATTGCCGACAGACGGATCAGTCGAACAGTGGTGTGGAATCAAGAATGCCTTTATCACGACGAGCCATGGTACTCTCGGTAAAGTGTGTGGAAGAAAAAGTGAATGGATGTCGGATGAAACTTGGAGGATGGTCGATGATCGGAGAAAGGCGAAGCTGTAAAGGGCAGTTAAACGAGCTTGTAGACGAGACAAGAGAGGCTGGACAAACTCCCTAGCCGAAGAGGGAGAAAAAGCCGCCGCCAATGGAGATATCCGATTACTTTATGACATTCCTCACCGCCTCAGTGGTGCAAGGACTAATGCAAGAATGCCGCTGAAAGACAGAGCAAGTCAGTTATTGACCGATCTAACAGATCAGCTCAAACGATGAACTGAGCACATCGAACAACTCTTCCTCAACTCTTGCTGAAAGCCGACCCTGCTCTGTCAGCACAAATGTTGCACCGTCTTTTCGCTGACATCTGGGATACTGCAACATTCGCGGCCGACTGGATGCAGGGTATCTTCGTAAAGGTCCCGAAGGAAGGAGACCTGACTGAGTGCGGTAACTGACGAGGCATAAATTTGATCTGTACAACCCTCAAAGTACTCTGCAAAGTGATCCTGAACAAGATCCAGGAGAAAATCGATGCCACACTCCGACGGCAACAAGCTGGATTCCGATCCGGACGATCATGTGTGGACCACATCACAACGCTACGAATCATACTGGAACAAATCAAAGAATTCCAGGACTCTCTTCTGCTGGTTTTCGTTGATTTCGAAAAAGTATTCGACCGACTTAACCATGAAAACATCTGGGCGGCTCTGAGGCGACGAGGGGTCCCAGAGAAACTAGTCCATCTCATCGAAGCACAATACGAGGCATTTTCGTGCAAGATCTTGCACGATGGTGTCTTGTCCGAACCAATCCCGGTAACTGCTGGAGTAAGACAAGGATGTATCTTACCACCGCTACTTTTTCTCATGGTAATGGATGAGATTCTGACTGGAACGATCCAGTGTGCACTGAACCGAGGATAGCCGTGGAATCCTTCAACAATGGAGCAACTGAACGACCTTGACCTGGCTGACGATATTGTTTTGCTCGCCCAAACGCAACCGGATATGCAGAGCAAACTCGACGACCACACCGAAAGTTCCAAGGCAGTAGGTCTCAAAGTCAATGTCGGAAAGACCAAGTCGATGGAGATCAACACAGGAAATCCCTCCAGTTTCATGGTAGCTGGGCAACAAGTTGAGAAAGTGAAGTGCTTCCAGTATCTTGGTAGCCAAATAACGCCTGATGGTGGTAGCAGGAAAGACATCGAAACCTGGATCAGAAAGCCCGTTTTGCATTTGCGAGTCTACGATACATCTGGCGGTCACGCCAGACCTCTCTTCGAACGAAAATCCGAATCTTCAACTCAAACGTCAAATCCGTATTGCTGTACGGGTGCGAAACTTAGTGCACATATGCGGTAACGACGCGAAAACTGCAAGTATTTGTAATTCGCTGCCTGCGGAATATCATCCGCGCTTGGTGGCCTGGCAACTGGATCTCGAATGAGGAACTACATCGCCGGTGTCATCAAAGGGTGCTAGAAATCGAGATTCGGGAGCGTAAGTGAAGATGGATTGGGCACACGCTGCGGAAAGATGAAAACGAGATTTGCAGAGAGGCGCTAGAATAAAATCCACAAGAACATCGAAGAAGAGGCAGACCCAGAATCTCGTGGCGGTTAAGCCTAGTCGCTGAAATCCGAACTGTCAACGAGAATCTTTACTGGGACCAGGTGAAGACACTGGCTCCGGATCGTCAACAGTGGAGGTCTTTTACCACGGCCCTATTTACCGGTGGATCGGCGCGGGATCATTAAGAAAGTAAGTAAGTCAGTATAAAAAGCTTGACAACGGTGACATTAGGTTATGTTTTGTAAAAAAAAAATGTTGAAGATTTTCGAAAAGTTTCAAATTTGACTCGACAATGAAACATAAGACGAGCCTTTTCAAGATCTTTCAACTTAGTAACCTAATCCTTTTTAAAAATCGATCAAATAAAGCTCAGGAGCAAAACCAACACTACTGGTATTATTCGTGTTGGCTCTTTTCCTAATATGAATTACTTGAATCGGAGAAAAATTAGGTAATTCGGTTGTGAACTCGTCCGGTTTCTGATAGCCGGTGAGACCACGATGTACAACTTTTAAAGGACGATCACTTTTAGTGTCGTATGTAAAAAATTGGTGCTTTTTTATTTTTTAGATAATTTAAAAAAAAAATAAAATCATTAAATAAAAGGTTCCGCCAATATACGAGCAGTTTTTCTTCGACCGATCTGAAAAGAAATCTTCACATCCTTGAGGGAAGTGACGATTTCTTTCCGAAAGGCATTGAAGTCAGGAATCGTGGCCGTTATTGGCCAAACCTTTTCATTTTTAAGAGTATAAGGTTTCTCTCTTATCAGAATTAAATATGAAAATTTTCTTATCATCGATGTTATGCAGGACATCGTATGAATTGGAAATTTCAACTTTAGGTTCGGCAATCCGTTTTCTTCCGACTTTGACGCCGGCCGATGATTTCCCCATGCTGGGAAAACAAGAGAAAAATATGAATAAAAGAAAATGAAAATAACTTTAGCACTGAAAAGTGCTGATTGAAAAACAGGTAAGAACAAAATAAATAATGTAAAATGTTCCTGCAGCAACGAAACGATGCTCCGACGACCCCAACGAATTTTGGCGCATTATGTATGTGCTCCTTTTTTATTAAATTTCTATTGGCATTTCAGTCAATGGAAGGCAAATACGAAATTTTCAATTGGCCGACGTTTCGACCTTTTGCATGCAATGCATATTTAAAATATTTGAAAATATCTGAAATATTTGAAAAGTTACTAGTCTAGAATCAACAAACATGATTTAAAATTTAGAGTTTAGCATTTTTTGACCATCGTGGGGATGGGGAGAGGGGGTATGTTTAAAAAATTTCATCATTTCTTTTTTGAAAAATGATCTCAATGCAAAAGCATGTTTCATTGGATAGCAAAATTTATTGATCTTCTCATCAATATCTAAATTTGATAGACCTTTAAAAGTATATTCGAGTTCGAGATTTTTGCTTTCATATTATATCACATTTCGGTGCTTATTATGATTGCCGATAGTAAGAAATCACAAGCTTCATCAAAGTTTTTAAACACCATCAGAGCCCATTCTTCAATTTTATTCGAAGAAAAAAAAGGTAAAACTTTCCATTTCAGATATCCAGTTCAATTTCAGACACATCGAAATCAGCATAGCATTGAGGATTCAATTTAATCAGTTTTTGATTAGACTCACTTTCCTTGAGCTATGTTGAATGGATAGGATAATATAGGATTGAAAACTTTATCATTTTTCCAATTTATTGAAGGGAAAATGGGCAATAATTCGAAAAAGAAATATTCATATCCAAAGCATCAAATCTAATGGAAACAAATGTGTTGTATACAAATTTTGACATAGAAACATGTAAGTTTTGATCAGCCATTGTGAAAAATATTAAAAAGCTTTGGAAATATTTTTTTACAGAAACAAAGTTTCACCACTAATTAATCTTGTCAAAATGTTGCATCGAACAACAAACAACGTAACGTGGCTGGTGGTTCAGCTACGCCAGCACTTAAAATCAAGGATAGACGAGAGTCAGCAGCAGCATGATTTCGGTTTTGATTCCCAGTTGAACATCTAGGTATCTTGCTTCGAGAATGATCCCAGCAGACTGAAGTGGTCCAATTTTCTTGATGAACCTTCAGCTTCAATGACCGACAAACTGTATCACCGACTCTCCCTGGAAAAGCTGTTATGCATAGACAAACTTAGAGCTCAACCAGAATACCATCCACACCGGTTTTGCGGGAGAAATCCTTGGAACTTGGAAGAAACATACATACATACACAGAACCATATCCAGCTGATGGGAACTAACCCGAAGTAACATTCCCCAAGTTCACTTTGCTAGGCAAGGTCGAAAAATATATTAAACGTCTTTCGAAACTACAAATGTTCGAATAGGGATTTTTTTCAATTTAGTTTTGGGAAACAATTAAACTGTTTTGAGGACTGTGTAATTGAGAATAAAGAGTATCATCGACTCAGTTCAGTGAAGAGATGTATCCTGATGAACCGGCCAAGGAGGGTAAGACGTTTATTTCGGAACGAGCATGGACAGGGGAAAAACATCTCGTAATGCTGCTGCACCGATTTGCATTTATGCGCATACATTTGCGGCAGCTCAGCGATGAAACGAGCGTGAAATTATTCCAATTTTATGGTTGAATAAATAACTTTTCATCGGGAGCATGTTTTTCCTCACGGTGGCTGTGTGTAGCCGAAAAGCAAATCAGCAACCGGGGACAAAGCTTGAGAGACAGGATGTTCTAACTATGTTGTTTCGTAATCCAATCCGATATCAAGCTAATTCGAGGAATCTCTCCGTGTAAAGCTGTATAGGATGCACTTTTTTTGTGAGAAAAATAGCAAAAATATGTTTCGTCTGAAATAGCTTACAGTTTAAAATGATAAAGGGGTCTTAACTTAAATTATAACAATGTATGCAAAAACAAACCAATCGGGGTAATCAACAAAATCAGGAATAAATCAATTTGAAAATTAATGGCCCCGTAGGATTCAAACCTACACGCGAAATAACTGCACGTCGTGCCTACATGAAAAACTACATAATTTTTATCCGATTGATTTTTAATTAAATGCTACGAAAAGAATATGTAATAACGACCTTATAAGAATATGTGCTTGATAAAAATCACCTATAAATTACGTGAATTTAAAGTGAGTTTAACGAAATTCCCAGTAGGGGTGAATGACGGTTGTGATTTTTATTGCTGCAAATTTTATCTCCTGGAAAAAATAATTTCTAAATTGTGTTTTTTTTTGTGTGTTGATGAAGTTGTTCAGAAGTTTGATGCCAGTTTGGTTGACGTTTTGAGGTGTACAAGCCTAATTCATTGGCAAAATTGGTGGATAATGACTAGTGGCCGCTGCGACAGCTGGAGCCGGTGCCAGAGCTGATTGGAAATGACGAAGAAGCTTGTAACTAGAGCATCGAGCATCCACACATAACGACCGATGAATCGTACAAAAAGCTCAAGAGAAAGAACATTTCCGGGAACATTGACTTTAGCGATGTACTCGGGAAGAAATTTCGCATCGGGTACAAAGTGAACAGTGGCCAGGAATCGCCGATTCAAACATGTTCACAATTGTAATACAAAATTAATAAACTGATGGAAGAGATCATCGTCCAAGGCCTGTCTGGTTAAGCGTCAACCCAAGAAGTTTCTGGTGAGATCAATCCATTTTTTATTTGTTTTTATTTCTGATTTGGTCGGGATTCGACCAGACCGAACTGAACGCCAACAGCTTTTTTTCGAGTCACTTGAGTTTAATGTACAAATATTTTCAACAATAGATGGAATCTGTTAAATTTAACAACGAGAATCAATAGTTTATAATCCGAGGAACACATCCCGGTGAATTATTTAAGTATTTTTGGTCTCGCATAACAATAAGGTAAGTTCCAAAATCAGCAGTAAAAAAATTTTCTCATGGCGTTCAGTTCGGTCTGGTCGAAGCCAGGCCATTTAAACTGTACATTTTAAACATAATCATTTTATAAACTGACCCTATATAATCATAAGAAGCGTTTGGTAGGGAACTCCACGCTTCATCTCCCCCTTGTTCCTGTATCTTTTGCGTTTTCATCACATGGTTGGCCTGGCCGTAGTAGTATCTGCAATGCATGTTCTATGGATCAGATACTATGTTGAAAAGAAAAATGAGGAATGCAAGTTTTTCATTTTCCAGGATGCATACAAGTTTTGGCCATGTTGGTGTTAGAAGAAGAAGAAGAAGAAGAAGTTTAACGAAATTCCCAGTAGGGGAAAGAAAAGTGTATAAACCGCGAATAAAATCAATATCTTCCGTCATGAACAAATCTATGAAAATATACTTTCCTTCAGTGAAAATGTCCCAAAAATCGATTGAACATAGTTTCAGACGCCGCCCAAGCTTCCAAACGAAGGTATAGGGCCTTTTTAACCCCTAATATCCCTATATGTTGTAAACAATCCAGAAAAACACTGATTAGGGCTAGAAAATTTTGAACAAAAATAGACCTACCTTTCGTGCCTTTTTCCGAGGAATCAAATGACGGCTGTTTGAGCCACCGCACGCATCGACAAATGAAGTTTAACCCGCATTTCCACTACATTTTTCAATTAATCGAGAAAAAAATCAGATTCGGACTTCGGAAGCGCTAATCGCAAATCGTTAATTGATTATTGTGTGTGATGAGTAAATTTATTGAGCAGTTATGTTTTCCTCAAATTTATTGTTAATTTAATGTGTGTAGTTTGTAATTACATATTTCTAACAGCAAAGAAAATGTGCAATCATGGATAATATAGGTTCAATAAAATAAAACACCGCATTGCCAGGAAATTCGTCACCTTATCACAAGGACAACTTTGATTTTATTGAAATAATACCGAAATAATACGAAACAGCTGTAGAAGAAGAAAATTTCCAAAAAAAGATTTCCAATCTTATTGAGACCTCTTCAAAATGGTCATATTGGTTGGAAATTTTAAAAGTCAAAGTTAAAATGGTCAATTTATTTGAGCAAACCGATGTTGTTTCGGATGGATTTTTTTATTATTTTTTAAAAGGTTTATATTTTTCCAAACTTACACAAAAGTTAAATTGATACAGTAGAATTAAGGAATTATTTCTCTGAAGCTTTGTTTGGCTGATGATATAACTCGTCGTTAAGCTGAAATAATCGATTATTTCCAGTAGTAATTTCAAGTATCATTCAGATAAAAAAAAATCCTTCGACCGAGATGCGAACTTCAGTCCTCCAACTTCTCTTACCGACGCCTTACCACGAGGTCAGATCGTCAGTTAAAGTGATGATGCTCTAAGAGTATCAGCCACTACCCGTAAGTTAAAAATAATTTTGTGGGAGTAAGCGGTCTCTATTAGCGGAACCAAACATTAGCGGAACTTGTCAATGCGCTTGCTTATTCAAAATTTAGCTATAAAATTAAATCGACTTTAAACCACACGATCGGGCAGTTCATGACTATTTTTTTTATTTTGAATAAAGGCAAATCTGAACAAAATTGAGGCCTAAAACATTCAAGAGGAGAGTAAAAGAAAATGACCTTAGTTTTAAAGTTTTCACAGCAGCAGTATTTAAATTGAACCCATGGGATTCAACAAAAATTTATGTTAATGTTTTATGTTTTGAAATTGTTTAAAAATCGATTTTGAATTCAAAATCTTGGAATTTTAATTAGAATTTTTTAGTTGATTTTGAAAATAATTTGAATAAAGCCGGGCTTCCTGACTTATGGGTAAGCCTAAATATTTTAAGAAAATCTAGAATAAACGAAAATCTAAGTATATAGCGATACTTGATACACCTAAGATGTTCAACTGACGCTCATTAGACCGGTTGTGTTCTTCGGGCACGAGACATGGATATTGCTCGAGGAGGACCTGCGTACACTCGTAGTATGCGAGCGACGAGTGTTAAGAACCATCTTCGGCGGCGTACAGGAGAACGGAGTGTGGAGGCGAAGGATGAACCACGAGCTCGCGCGACTCTACGGCAAACGCAGTATCTAGAAGGTGGTGAAGGCTGGCCGGATATGCTGGGCGGGACATTGTTGCGAGAATGCCGGACGACTGTCCTGCAAAAAGGTGTTCGCTACGAATCCCGGTGGAACAAGACCAGCGGGGGCACAACGAGCGAGGTGGTTAGACCAAGTGGAGCGTTATCTGGCGAACGTGGGGTGTCCGAGAAATAAGAGAACGGTTGCCATGGACCGACTGAATTTTAGGAATTATGTTCGTCAAGTTATGTCGTGAGACGGAATACTATGTAAGTAAGTAAGTGGATGTTCAACTGAAACCATAAGTTTTTGATGATTGTGTAGGGTTTTCCATATTACTTTGGGAAATTTTATAAATATTCCAAATTAATTAGAAAAATGTAACAAGTCTGTTACTGTATGAATTTTAAAAATGAATATTCGGCCTATTTTGCCTATTCGGCCGAATACTTAGCTCAACTATTCGGTGAGCCGAATATTCGGTATAACGGTCTTCGGGCGTCATTCGGCGCCGAATATTCCTCTATTGTTAACCACCACAAAAAAAAAGAACATAATTTATTGGCTACTGCTCTTCATTTGTTTTTTATGCTATTATTCCACATTGGGATTTATGACTCTTTTTTCTCGCAATTTAAAGGTTTTTTTTTGTTTCTCTATAGAAATAACTGTATTAATATTTATTAAGACTTAATACTGAAAATTATTTTTCATCAGAAAATATTTTTCTTAGTTCTTCCTGTCCACTTTCGAATTTAAATTCTCTAAGCTGTTCAGAAAATGTAGACAAACAATCAGAAAATTACGGATTTTTTTTTTGTAAAAACGTTTATTTAGAACACATTTTGTATACAATATTAGTTACAATATATATAAAAGTCGTAGATGATAATAACTGTATTATTGGTCTCTAGGATAATATTTATGTACAAGATAAATTATTTCAGAGCCCTTTTCTTTATATCGTTTGAGACAATTTTAAACTCATGATTCATGAACAGTGAAACAGGTGGCAATGATATAAAATACAGTTTTGGAAGATATAGAATTATTTTTGTTTAATTTTAGATTCGCATTTATTATCTACAGTTTTCTTTGAAGGAAATTTGGTTCGACGTTTTTTTGTGGAGACACTTGGTTTAATTTTTTAACAGGAAGATAATCATTACTTGACTCCTCACTCTCAGAAATCTCCATGGAGGGTTGTTTAGGGGCGGGAACACCTACTTCAGGATCCAAAACAATGGGTTGTAATCTTGATTTCGGAGAGTCTTCGCTTAGCACATCGGCAAACGATTTGCCTTTTTGTTGAGCTTCACGAAGCTGTTTATCAAGGTCAGCCTTGTGACCTAACAGAACATTATTTTGCACAAATGTACTGTCTGGGTGAAGAAGATTAGCATAATGTCTACACGTTTGGGGCTGATTGCGATAGGTAAGCAATGTCACTTCGCCCTGAATTGTCATAAATGACTGGATATGCTTTCGAAGTTGCATTTTGACTATACGTGCACCCGTTGGACGGCCCTTGTATACGGAGTTGTCTTCCCAAACAAGTTCTTTGATGGAAAAAACGTCGCCAAACTGCTTCAAAAAACTCACAATATCTTCGTTCCTTACACTTTCGGATAGATCATGTACCTTGACCTCCACTCCTCCGTCATCCATAAGTAATCGGATTTTGGTGCTGACTCCATCCACCTTGATCTCATAACGTTCATGATGCTGTTCAACGGCATCTTGAGCTGTTTTAGATCGATGCATTAAACGTGGGCTCAGTTTTGTGCGTGGTTCATTTGCAACCGAATCACATTCTCAAAAGACAATCCAATTTGCTTATGGGCAAACAAATGAATATCTTCAAACGTAGGGCGCTTTGAAAAATTGGACAGATCTACTTTTAAAGTGTTCTGCCGCGACAGGGCCGACGCCATTGTCCGGCAAATCACGAAAGAACTCACACACGTGGAGACCTAACCTCAAAACACTGATAAAACAATAATCAGTAGCAAAAGTTAAAAGCGTCTGGACTCGACGAGATCGTGAGCCTTACTGTCGGAAATTACGGATAAGAACAGGCATTTCTAAGTTTAGTGATAAAGTGATAACTTTTGGCTTCTGTCAAAAATAAAGCTGATGATAATTATGCTCAGCGCAATAATTTTAAATTTTAACGAACATGATTTTCGTTTTGGTGACCGATTTTGGAGAGAAATTTAATGTTTCAGCATGACACCAGCATCAAAGTCGCAAAGAAAAAAATCTGAAAATTTGCTTAAAAATCTGTAAAATTATAGTTTTTTTCTAAAATAAAATCCTGAATAGACGTTCTAAAGCGTACATTTTTATCAATGGAATCAATAACCATTTACAGTCGGTGTAAAGACATTAGTTGTATGTCAAACAAAAATTTTTTTTTCCTTGTGGTACCATCAACTGGAGCAACATGCAACATTTTTCAACTTCACTTAATGCCTACCGATAATCATTCCTCTTTTACATCAAAAGTTTTAAGGTTGATGGGACACCAAATTGACGTAGTCAGAAAAAATATTGGTTTTACCAGTTATTTTTTAATTTTCAAAAATTTTATGAATTAAATGAAAACGTTTGAAAATTTTAAGGTATTTGATACAACGCATAAAGTATTAATTACAGTGGTTTTTGGTTTTGTTCGAATTAAGTTTTACATTTTTTCTGTCAAAAATGTTTTTAAGAAAAAAGTGTTAGTCTGCTGCATACATTTAGGGGTAAAAAATACTCTTAGAATGGATGAAATTTTAATGTTAACAAACGCATAATACAAAACTATCATATTCATCATAACGCGATTTATGAGATTTAGATCTGATTTGCATTTTGTTGCATTTTGCCCCTGTCAGCTTAATGAATTATAAAAATATTTATTTAAAAAAAAATTGCGATTGGCCGAAAAATATTTATACTCAAACAGTGTTGGTATTGTATAATAAAAGTAATATAAAGTTTGTAGGTGATTTCATGAAGCCAATCCGTCATACGAGGTAAAGTTTTTTAAATTTTAAAAAACTCTTTCCCGATGTTAAAAACTTTGTCATCATCAATTTGTTATCATGCAATGATAACTTTATTATAGTATATTGAAATAAAAATTTAATGAGTGTTGTGTTATACAAATGTTGAAACTAACCTTGCTTTTGCATGATGCCCCGTTTGACGGTATACTGCCCTACTTCGCATCTGAGTCTCATGTGCATTTTTATCATTTTTGGGTTATCCGTGACCTTAAACGTAAACCTTCAAAATCAGTTTTTATACAAAATCTGTTACCACAGTTTTGAAAAAAAAATTCCACTCAAAGTGCATTGACCTATACAAAGTATTCGCAAAAAAAAAACTTTGGATACGTTTATTCAGTTTGCAATTTTCAATTTTTATTCGTGGGTTTGAGACTAATATGCATAGAAGGGCAGTATAGTTCCAGATGACTTACGAATTTAAGTTATTAGGCAAAGTACCATCTGATTTAAGAAAAAAGGATATCTGAGAACGGATCAAACGTTTGAATGAATCAAAGAAAGGCCTTTTAAAATTCTGTTGAATTTTGAAAAGTAGATTAAAGAAATAAAATTATTCAAAAATAACCAGAAAATTTCACTATAATTTAGTGATACAGACCCCGTTCGTTTTTCGCAACATCCGATTTTGGCACATGTGCCAAAATCGGATGTTGCCAAAATCGAATGTTGCCAAAATCGGATGTGGTTTTTAGAAACAACATTACCTTTTTGTTTTCTTTATAACAGGACCAATTTGATTTAGACAAACACCATAAATACGTTTATATGTTCTGAAATGGTGATGAAATGAAACAATAAATACCAAAGATTTTTTTTTTAAAGTTATAAAGTACTCAAAAATGACAAAAAGATGAAGAATTCAAAAAGTTAAAAAACAAATTCAAACAAAAGACTGAATATAACGAAAAACAACTAAAAAATGATACAGAGTGACAAAAAAAGCAAATATGACAAAAAAGAACAAACATTATAAATAGAGTGTCCTACCCGGGATTTCCCGGGAATTAGAAAAATTCGGGAATTCCCGAATCCCGGGAAACGCTTAAAAATCCCGATAATTCCCGAAGCCAGTAAAATGTTCTAAATCACTACAAATTTACACGATCTAAATTGGAAAAATGAATCATTTTGAGCAAGGAAAATTATAATTCTACCACTGACCATACTGGCTGGACACTCGATTTCGTTGGTTGGATAATTTTACCAACAGTACGCAATATCGATTGCAGAGTACGCGTCGATCGATTTGAGAAATGCTATCCCAGTTAGAAAGTGCCATCTAACTTAAAAAAAGGCAATTTCTACGATAAAATCGGGCTAAACAGGTTAACTTTTTCGTCGGTTTTGCAAACCTACAAACTTTTACAAAAAAATATCCTGAAAATTGTTGAATTTGTGTTCTTAGTGTCATGTCAGTGTGATCAGTGACCTTGATGGCTTAGTCTTAAATATATATATTTTTTAATATGGTTTACACAAGGAATTTGATAAAAACATGTTTTTTCTATCGAAAATGTAATAGTGAAAAACGCCAAAGAATGTATAAAACCAATTATGAAACGCTACGGAAAGAATCTGAATGTTCTATTTTGCAACACTCATCATTTAGAACCTCCGTTTCGGATACTGTTTACAGTAGCAAAATCATCATATTGTTAAACATGAACATGAAATTACATATTGTTAAACAAATGGATAATTATCTGAAAATTTACGATGTTCAATGAATTACAGTCTAGCTGACTAATTTCTATCGAAAGTGAGAAATCTTTCTCAATTATTTCAATTTTTTGCAGCTAGAATCAGACCGGTTTTTCGATTAAAGTACTTTGTTTTTGGGTCTTTGGTTTGCTTATTGAATTTTTGACGCATTAAAAAAGTTTGAAATATTATGCAATACTAGGAACTACTTTAAATTTAATAATCATATTGATAAGAATTCACACGCAGTAGAGGATTAAGATCTCCATGTTGAAATCTTCATTTTCAATATTTCCGGGATCCCGGGAATTCCCGAGAAAAGGATCGTCAGATTTCCCGATTCCCGGGAACGCTAAAATGGCCGGGAAATGGACACTCTAATTATAAAGAAAATAAGAAAAGTGAAAAATGCGTCAAAAACATGATGAAAAAACTAAAAAATTACTACAAAAGGTCGGAAATTGGCTAAAAATAACGTTTTTGATAATAATAATAGCTATTTAGGAAAGATAGCTGACAAACAAGATGAGAAAAAAAAAACCATTCGATTTTGGCAACATTCGAAATGTAGGGGGGTGTTGCCAAAATCGAACGGGGTCTGTTTATTTTATCAATCTTCAAAGGAATTGTCCAACTTGCGTTTAAAACAAAACAATGTTAGATTTAAATTTAAGAATTTCAAGTTTAAACAAATGATTTTGTTTTGTTTTTTCCTTTTTTCGGTTAAAATTTAGATGTTCTCGTTATTACAAATCGACCATCACTTCTTAATTTCTGCATAATCATCATCATGATTATCATCAATAAAAGTCTGCAAAATATGAATGAGATTTATTTCAAGTGTGGCCCGTCGAAGACATTTTAAACTGAAAATGGTCTGTTGATTCAAAGGTTGCTCACCCCTGGCTTTTCAATTTTTTTTTCTACAATACGAGGGTATTTTAAATTTAACCACGTATAGAGAACCATGCTCTATTATGCCCACCTAAGCAAACCACTGATTTGCTATGTATTCTAAGTACATTTTGTGTAAAAATTGAGTTTACTTGTTAAAGAAAAGTGTTTTCTACAACTGCTTATAATTTTTTTATTACACAAACTCATTTAGTTGCCTCAGAAACTTGATTTTTAGAAACCATATTCAAAGTCACAGAACGAAACTGTGTTGCAAATACACACCGCTGTATATTTAATACACACCTAGTATCAAATCACACCGTAATGCGACCGAAAACACATAAATACTTACACAAATTTTGACTGGAAAATTGAAATTAAATAATTAAAATTTTGAAAAAACCCAAAGACGATTTTTTGGGAAAAACTAACACTCAAAAAATGGTTTTAAACTATTTGTTTACAATGAAAATTGACCGTTTTGAAAATTTATGCTATTTTCAGTATATTACGATCAGCGCTTTATAATGAGCGCATGGATCACGATAAAACATATCCATGAATCTTTGCGAGTTCAGTATGAATTTTTAGCATAAAATTATAGTTTAGATTCTCCTCTATCGATGTGTCAGAAAATATAGCCTTATTCATTTTTCTCTGCTTGGTGACACCTTATTGAAAGTGTTACATTTACATCGAAAAGAAGAAAAACTAAATTGTGAAATATTCACGACACTGGGGTATTTTAACACGTTCGTCGCCATGGAACACATATTCGTGTGACGATTGTATTTCCTGGGAGGCCCCGTCACTTCTTAAACATGTGACGCTCTCTTACTCAAGCTAGCCGCTCAGTTTAGCCACACGTTCAAAATCTTGGATTCACCCTCTTTTCTACATCGCTCCGAGGGAAAAAATTATACTTGCTATGGCCAATCACAGTCACAGATAAACAAAATTGTAATATTTTGCAAGCTCAAAATGTAACAAATGGGGCGTTATATGAGCTCTTCCCCTACCGTGGTTGAGTTAAAACGTTTGTCATCCAAAAAAAACCTTGGAGCGTGAAAGTAGAGCAAGAAACTCCAGATTTCCCACGGGTGGTGAAACTGAGCGACTGTCCAAGGTTTTTTGATACACGAGGTTCACCGACTTTCACAGTAAGTAGGCGAGGAGTGAGCGGGGCTCTCAATGAGTTTGTATACAAACATAAGACTATTTGCTCAGCATTTCTGTGGTTTGTTGGTAAACAAACTTCATGAGTTCCGCATAGTTGCATAGCCTAAATAGCCAAAATGGCTGAATCGGGAATTCGATATTCGGTAACACCTCCTGTATATACTCACCTTGCGGCTGTCTTGAGTAAAAGAGCCGTCACTCGTTTATGGGTCTCATGGTGACGGAGGTGATAATGCTAATCTATTGATTGCTTTGATTTACATCAAATCATTTGAAATTAGAGTTACACCCAAAATTCAGCCTCTGTGCCAATGGCGTGTAGTCAATTTCATAGTATCATTGGTACAAGAAGATAACGCGACCGGCACTGATTCGATTTGCGCCCACCGGCATTAACCTCCCAGCGCAACCGAAATGCGTATGTCTGAATGAAACAAAATAAAAACGTTTTCGCGTCCCTCCCCTCGCATCACAATCCGAAGAAGGATGGAAATAAATACCGGCCAACACCAGGCAGCCAGCGAACCGAGCACTGTGCGTGTGAATGTAGCAACAGCAAAAACAAAAACATCCTTCTAATTCAATCCACCAGCAAACACGGCTAAGCTGTACGTGTGTATGTAGCAAAAGCAACAACAAAAACATTCCTTCAATTCATCGGCAAACAACACCGGCCAAGCTGCCCGGCTTTAGCAGCTGTGTATATGTAGCGTGTGTATGTAATAGCAGGCAGTAAGCAAAGCACAGTTCTCATTCAATGGGTTTCCCGTTCCTTCACTCCCGTTCCCTTTCCCGTTTCCATCTTAAGACAAAGGAATGCATTGAAAGGAGGCCAAACGCCGGGAAGCCACTGTCGTGCGTTTCTTTTGTGATTGATCGGTGGCAGCATGCCTATGACAAATATCCCTCTTCCTGCATGAAGCTCAAATAGTACACTGGTTAAGATGTCGGTCTGGCAAGACCATATGGTTGATGATATGAGTTCGATTCTCCCTACGGGCGCTGTGGTTTATATTTTAATTTTCTTGTTTCTGGGATGAATTATCCAATAGGAACGAAATCCCATAAAATGTGTTTCTTGTTTCGCTTGAATGTAGTGGTCATCGTTTTGGTTGGGAGCCGAGTCCTTATGCCAGTTACGGTTTTTCAAACATACTGTCTTCGGCATAGTGCACATTTCAGGGCATTATCGGCACAGAGATTTGCTAAATAGGCATTGGATTTTTGCAACCTCTTCTATGGGTGTAGGTAAATAAAAAACTGCTAACTAAAATCAGACATTATGAATAATTCAACATGGCCAAGTTTATGGAATTTTGATTAGAATTTCGCAAGTTGTAGCTGTTTGAACTTTTTTAAGGCTGGGCTTTTGAGCGTTGAAGAAGATGAGGTTGAGCTGTAATTGTAAAATAAATACTGATTTAATTTTTTAGTTTTTTTTAAGTCAAATCTAGCCTATCTTATGGTTCAATGATGATTTAAACTATTTTTTTTATTTTAAAACAGTTGTATATAAGCGTGCTTCAAAGTTTGTTCCCTAATTTCTTGAATATTTTTCACTTTTTTATTCAAGCGTTTAACAAAACTTCAGCCACAAACAAAGGCTCAAACTGAGAACAACAATTGGATGTCAAACATAGCATGTGCAGCGTTCCAGTTCAAGATTTCATCCATTGCATCTTTGATTCCCGCCGTGTTGCATAAGCTGGGGCGTCTCGGCTTCCTGCCCGGTCTTCGTGAAAGCAGAATTTCATCGCCACATCATGACGACTGTCGTCCCCCAATGAATGGCAAAAAGTTACCGAAACTCCGAAACGACAACAGAAGCATTTTCTTGTTCCAACTCAGCACATCTTGATTTAGCCAGACATTTGGCATGACTCGTTTTTCATTCAAAATACGGCAACATTTTCGGTCAAATGGACATAAACGTCGTCGTCGTCGTCGCCTAGAAAGCAGAAACAATACAACAGCAAGAGTCGAATCGTCGTAAAAGTTTAGTTTCCCAAGTTTTTGGTTTGTTGTTGCGTTTGGATGATTGCGGCCTTTAGTCTTTCGCAAATTTGGCAGCAGCAGTAGCACGAAAAGCAGCAAAACAACGGAGAAGAAGGAACAACTTTCGGTCAAAGTTTGGGCGAGAAGTCGTTCATGTTTATTGGGGAGATTTTTGGCCTCTTTGGGTGCTCCTGGTAAGGATTCGCGAGAGTCAACGTGTGGCCTTCGCCATCGGAGGCTTAATTCACCAATGAGCCTGGATCAAGACGAAATATTCTTGGGGATTTTGTTGTGAAAGGAATTTGTTGAGGTTTATTTTTTGTTTGAAGTTTCAGGTGGGGGTTAATTTATGAATATTGTTCAGAGTTTTGCAAACACTTTAAGCCGAAAGTGCAAAGTTAATTGCTCCAAAAGATTTAAGTAAATATTCAGAATGTAAGAAATCAGATGCGTTTCTTGATGAGGCCGTGTTTAACGAGAAGATTCGAAATTCAAATTTAGCTGGAAATAATAACAATATCACAATTATACAATAAAAAAGGAAATTTATCTTTTAATCCTAAATCTATCCATCTTACGAAAACTCGAAGAAACTTCACAGATACGATCCAAAATTGATCAAAATCAAAGTTTCACAAAAGTAATCAAAGTCAGTGATAAAATCTTTTTGTATATTCAAATTCTTCCAGTTATCATAATAAAATATTACAAAAGTTTGCTTTTTTATAAAGGGAAAATCGATTAAAAACGGATGATTTAACAATACAATAACAATCAATAAAAATGAGTAAAACATTTCAAATTTTCAAGCGCAAATACACTGCTGGCCAAAAGTTTGGGATCACCCCTTCAAAAACATAAAGATCTTAGCCATCTTAAAACATATTGGAATTCTTTTGATCTCACTCAAGAGATCGTGAACAAAACCTTCTTTGTTCGTATTTGACAAAATGTTAATAATGAGTTTATGTGACTTTTTTGTTTGTAAACATGTTTATTTAGTACACTACTTAATGATATTAAAAGTTACATTCTATGAAAAAGTCTAAAGCAGTAATATCTAACACATTATTGGTCTCTAACACAAAATTTATGTATAAAATAAATAATTTTAGAGCATCTTCTTTTTTCCGTTTTGGGTCATTCATTAACTCAGGAATCAAGAACATGAAGACATTTTATCTTCGCTGCATAAATGTTTCCAATGACTTAAATTTAGCTTAAAGTTGGGACATTTTTCAAAAACCGAATTAAAAATTCAAACCCGATCATCTCAGGAGGGGATGGACCAAATTTTAAAATTTGGTAGACTGATCCAAAACTGTTGGCCGTTACACCGTACTACGGGGTGATCCCAAACTCTTGGACGATGACTTAAGTAGATGTTTTATATATTTTAAGTATATTGCATTTTTTTCCACAAAATTAAACAAAAGTATTTCAAATAGCATGAAAGAATATTCGAATGCAACTCGAATTTTGAATTTTGATTCACCTCACTCTGATGTGATCGGGTTTGAAATTTAAGTTCGTTTTTTGAAAAATGTCCCAACTTTAAGCTAAATTTAAGTCATTTCAACACAATATTAACATTTTTTCAAATACGTACAAAGAAGGTTTTGCCCACGATATTTTGATTGAGTTCAAAAGAATTCCAATCTGTTATAAGATGGCTCATGGAAAGGATTAAAAGTACAAACTAAGTTTTACTTAATAAAATCTTGATTGATAGGCTTCCAAGAAGATTTTTTATGTAGAGCACAAACATGCAGAGCTGAAAAGCGAAGGCAAACTTATTTAAAATATTTCAAAAAATTTTCATTAGTTCGACTTTAAAATTCCCTAAATTTTATTGAATACTAAAATAAAATGAAAATTCAATTTATCGGGCTTATCGGTAAAAGTTATGTTGATTTAGTAAAAACATTGACATTCACCGAAAAGCATCAACTAGAAAAGCCAATCAAAACATTTAAAGACTATGAAAATGAAAATGCGTTCTGCGAGGAGTAAATTTACGACAAGTGAAAAAAATGCTTCTAACCAAATTTTCTTGCTAATTTTCAATACTTATTATTTCTTTTCGCCTGTGTATTTTACAATTCTAACCAAAATAACATAACTCCATCGATAAGATCGATTTAAAAAAAAAAATAAACAAACATAAATTTATTAAAATATAATGTGAAGATGAAAAGGATAAATTTGTGGTGCCTATGTTTTCATAATTGATTGGGTTGATTTTGACGTATTGAACCCAAATCTTTTGTCAGATTTTGTCAGTATTCCCTCATTTTGGTGATATGATGATGATAAGATTAAAACTGGATCAGTTTTCAATTAATTCAATAATTGATAACTGATTAACTATCAAATCTACAGGAGAGAAAAAAAAACTGATTCTAAAATTGTTCATTATTTATTTTAAGAATAATATTTCGATATTGACGATGACACATGATCTTAAATAGTTGAATTCTACAATTTTTTTTTCAAAACTTGAGAAGAAATGTGTTGCTGACATTAAGGGAAAGTCAGGTGAGACGGAGTTAGTAAATTACCCTCATCAAGACTGTTTTTTATAGCAATCTAAAACATGCTTGCAAATTACTCTTTTTAAAAATGGTCGGGTAAAACGCACACTGCGTAGAAAAAGTGTATTTTGCCGGAAAAATTGCTCTTAAAGTGCATACTTTTGTGAGCTAATATTTAAGAACGTGTTTAAACTAAAATTTAACCAACCGATCCGAGAACAGAAGCGAAACAGTGTGGTTTTCGGAATTCCGTATTTGATTGGCGGGATCCAGTTTTAATGGCCTGTTTGAGATGCTAAGTGCTTTTCGACAGACTATTGCTCTTGTCAAGGTCTTTTGAAAACATATGGAAGATAGAATCGATGAAAAATTGAAATTCCTAGAGAAACTTATATGTCCGTTTTACCCGACCTTGAGGTGTTCGTCTTACCCGCCTTTGCAATTTTTATTTCAAAACTTTTGCTGCTCAAGCCCTTCGATCGAAATTCGTTGATTTTCCACCAGATGGTTGTAGAGAAGCCTAATAAACACTCCACCTTTGACAACGGTTGAAATTTTCCAAAATGTTGCGAGTTATGTACCATTTTCTGAGGAGAGAAAATTACATCAAATAGTGGGTCCTCAAAGTTTTTGTTGGTTTTGCTTACTATTTTGAGAACTTGCTTGATGTAAATAAATAAAGGATCTCGAAAGTTTTGATACACTAAGGCGAACATATTCCCATCATTTGATTTGCGCCAAACATCGTAAATTTCGAAATTTTGAAAGAGTCCGTTTTACCCGACTTTCCCCTAATAAAGAAAATTTTAGTTAATAGAAGATTTTATTTCAAAGAACAAATTTATTGACGTCTGCTAAAATAATAACTTTTATTTTAAAAATATCTAATCTTCAATTAGCATAAAAATTGTAAAAAATCTTTTAATCAGAATTGGGAAAGGTAAACAAGTCGAAGACATTCATAACTTTAAAGAATATGTCCAAATTAGTAGTTAGGTAACTTTATTTTAAATTTTATTGATATGTTTAAAAAATTTGTCAGAAATATAAAGAATTTTCTAAAATAATTTTTACCAATTGTCAACAATGTAGAGCAACAAAATCTTTTTATCAAAAATATTCAAGTTTTAAATTTTGCCTGGTTCAAAAAATTTAAAGTGTTTTAAGTGACCTTCAACCAGAAAAAAATGAAAAAAATTCAAGTTAAATTTTTTCCCAGATTTGAATAATTTCAAGGTTTTCTATCCGACCCCGATCAGAAGAAATTGAAAAAAATGACTTATTACCAAAACAATTTCAAATTTTAAATTTTGACTGGTTAAAAAAAATCGAGGTTTTTCACGCGACTCGAAAAAAAGAAAAGAACTACATTTTATCAAAAATTTCAATTCTCAAATTTTGTAGAAAAAAATCGAAAAAACTGAATTTTTACGAAAAAATAATCAAGCCTAAAATTCTGCCTTTTTCAAAACATTTAAGGTTTTTCACGGAACCTCCGACCAGAAAAATCGAAAAAATTAATTTCTATCTAAAAATTTTCAAGTTTGAATTTAGCTTGGTTCAAAAACTTCAAAGGTTTTTTACGAGACCCCCCACCAGAAAAAGTTGAAAGAAAGCTCTTAAAATTCATTGCGCGTCAGTAAAATGTGAATTTTATGGCTTTGTATAATTTATCAAAATCCTTCTGAATGGGGAGATGAAGATAAAAAAACACAAAAGAAAATAGAGACTTATATTCGGTTTCTTGGTATATGCGTAAAATTTGTAATGATATAAACGATTTGTTTTTATTGTTAAAAGTGAATATTAATTAAGTAATGGATGAATTTCCTAATAAAATCCGATTTTAAAGACGAGCAAGAGTGTGTGTGTCAAGATTCAAGTTTCAATACAAAGGTTTATCAAATTGAAAATCGAAGTTAACAATAAAAAAATAGTTTCAGTTCGTGAATGTCATACAATGTCGTATAATGAGATGTCTTAAGCCTCAGGTGATTTAGGACTCAATTACGCCGGAGGCAAACCGATTTCCTGACATGTTTGTAACGCTTATTCTAAATCACCTTTAGGAATCAAGTAATTTCACGTCACTACGGTTATCTAATGCATTTCTTGGAATGAAAATTTGACTTGGAATAGATCTCCCACCTCCTAAAATTAATTTCGAATCCAATTAAATTACTCATTATTACAAGATTTCAATCTTGATAGTAAAGTAAACTGTTCAAAACTAAAATTGGAAATATTTTCGCTTTAGCTTGTTTTCAAGTACTCATGACAACTAATGAACTCTCCAGAGCATTTTTTCTGAGTCTTTTTGCTTCTATAGAAATTTTACTCTTATATCTGAAAATTGTTGATGTTTCGAAAATTAAAATTTTTTGTATAAATAGTTCATCGATCGAAAACTCTTCGGATTATTCCTTTTATTTCTTTAGCAAAGTTATAGATAAAGATAACCATTATAAAAATGTGGAATGAATCAATAGGCAAAATATCATTTGGAATTTCAAAATTACTGAAAAGACAACAAAAAATTGTTTTTGTTTGTTTTCTTAATTATTTTTTTATGTTGGCACTTATTAAATAAGTTCATATGATTGTGTTCGTACAACAATTTTTGTTTTTGTCTAGATGGACGAACTTGTTTGAAATTTTTTTTCTAGTTTGAGAATACAAATTGAAGACCCCCGGAATCGGAGTTGGACAATCACCAAAATTAAAAATTTTCAATTGATAATGTAAATGATTTCACCATTCTTCAATCTAAATATAACATATTTATATATTTTTAACTAGCTGACCCGGTGTGCTTTGCTACACCTTTCAAAATCGAATGATATTTTCCGAATTTATTCAAATTTTTATTGTTTTGTTGGCATTATTTTAAATCAAAATATATCATAATTCATAAGCAACCGCTATAGAATGAGAGCTGCAGCTGGAGTTTCGGATTGCTACACAAAAATAACTTAAACTAATATTCTGAATCTTGATTTGTGTTCAAGATCTGATAATTTTGATTTGTTTCTTTAAGCTCTGCCCTAGAAAAGGAGGTACCAAATAAATCGTACGCAAACAATCCAATTGATAAAATATGATTGTTTTTGATTGATATGTTCTGGATTTATGCTATCAAACTGATAAAAGAGAACACCCCCCCCCCCCTTATCCTTCCCTTCCCCCTGCTGAATGGAGATCGTGATTTTAAATAATCATACCCATTTTTTCGTTCCCAAAAATCTTCTTGTATCAAATATTGTTCCATTGGTTGATAATTTTTTAAGTCCCCTTTTTTCTCCTCTCTATACTGTAAAGCTAAGCTGCCGCTCATAGCAAGTCCGTCCCATTTGCGTTTTTGTTGAATTGAGAAAAACGGCAATGAAAAATCGTAAAATGTTCCATCGAAAATTCGCCACTGGTATGCGTTTTTAATCAAAGTAATCACCAGAATCTGTCACTGCAACGGCAATCTAAAGTTTTTCGCTTTATAAGGTTTGTTTTTTCGTTTTAATTCTGTTAAAAATCATTTGCTAGGCTCTTATGGCAGTGGGACCGACATGCGTTGATTTAAGCCATATGGGACCGACTTGCGATCATTTGTGCAATGGGACAAAATGACTTGGGGTTTTTTTTCAATGTTCATCAGAACAAAGTGCTGAAAACAAAATTTTCTATTGAAACTACAGATAAAATTAAAGTGATTCCAGCGATAAACTGAAAAATGACAAAAACGCAAATGGGACGGACTTGCTATGAGCGGCAGTAAGGGTCTATAACAATTGTAGAAACATATCTCGTAACCAAGTATCTTTCCATGCCATATTTGTTTCCATTTGTTGGCTTCGTTAGCATAAATTGAGAGCTAATGCTAACAAAATTGTATTGGGCTCACCTTCCTCCTCCTATGTACTTACTGAGGATAGTGTGTCAGATAATCATAGAATCATACCAAAATGATTTTCCATGTTAAGTTTTGTCCATTTCTCGGAAAAAAGTTAAGTGTAAGCTTTTCTCTTCCCTTCCTTTATACCCAATTCTATCATCCCACTGCAAGAAAAGAATTGTTTGACATGAAAAAATTTCTCGTATTAAAATACCACCCCATGGCAAATTTGGTTTTTTTTTGCGTTGTAAACTCTAGAGTTATGCATAAACTTGAAAGGAAGTACAATCCCTCTTCCGTTCTCCCCATTGAATGGAGGGGTGAGAACTTAATATTCATAAAAATATTTATTGTTCTAAAATAATTTTTGATACCAAATTTTATTTCATTTGCTCTATTAATTTTCGAGTTATGCAAAAAATGTTTGGAAAATCCCCTTTTCCCCTTTATGTCTTTCCGTTGAAAAAAGGCGGGGCTTCAATTTATAATGAAAACATTTCTCGTATCCAAATACCCTCATATGCCAAATATGGTTGAATTTGCTCGATCAGCTCTCCAGTTATACTGAAAATTGTAAGGGAGACCTCTTCTCCCCTTTTTCATCCACCTTTTCGAAGGAGTGAGGGATACAAAATATTCATAGAAGCATTTCTCGTACCCAAATATCATTCCAGGCCAAATTTGGTTCCATTTGTTGTTATAGTTCTTGTGCTATGCAATTGAAATTGTATAAAACTTCCCTCCCTCTTTCCTTTCCCCGCTGGAAGAAGGAAGGGGTCTCAAACAATCATTAGTACATGTCACGTTCCCAAATATCCGCCCATGCCAAATTTGGCTCCATTTGCTTGATTAGTTTTTGAGTTATGTAAAAAAGTAAAAAGAGGGCCCCTCCCCCCTTTAAATCTTCCTACTGAAAAGAGGGAGGGGTCTCAAATAATCATAGAAATATTTTTCGTATCCAAATACCTTTCCATGCCAAATTTGGTTCCATTTGCTTTATTGGTTTTTGAGTTATGTAAAAAAATATGAAAGAGGTCCCTCCCCCTTTCAACTGTAAAGAGGGAGGGGTCTCAAATAATCATTGACATATTTTTCGTATCAAAATACCATCCCATGCCAAATTTGGATCCAATATCTTGAATAGTTTTCGAGTTATATGAAAAATTGTAAGATAGTCCCCCTCCCCCCTTCCTATCACCCGCCTGAGAGGAGGGAGGGGTACCTAATATTCATTGAAATATTCCCCGTTCCCACATACCACCTCATGCCGAATTTGATACCATTTTCTTGATTGGTTCTCGAGTTATGCAAAAAAATGTCTTTTATTTGGGAGGCCCCTCCCCCCCTTCCTGTTAGGGGGAGGGGTCCCAAACCATTATAGGAACCTTCCCCGGCCTCCAATACCTCCACCTGCCAAGTTTCACGTAAATCGGTTTAGTAGTTTCCGAGTCTATAGGGAACAGACAGACAGACAGACAGACAGACAGACAGACAGACAGACAGACAGACAGAAATTCATTTTTATATATATAGATAGATAAATTTCACATGCTTTTTGATTGAATTAAACTATGAAGACATGTTTTCGAAAAATGTATGAAAAATCGTGCACGTACTTTGAATCGAGTTTACTCGTATCTATTATTTGAAATTTATGACCAATCTGATAAATAGCACTTCAATCATGTTGGAAGCTTGTAGGCTTACTTTATTCTCAATCAATTGAATTAAAAACCACAAATTATGCAAGTACAAATTTTCAATCTTCTAACATTTGAACTAAGAAAACACAATGTTTGGATAACGTGCCGCTTTTAAGCCTACTCCTCTTCCGAACCTCAAACTTTGTTGTGTGTTTTTTTTTACAATTAGTTTATTTGAAACGGCTCATACCTTTAGGTTTTAAGGAACCAAACTCGTTTTTCTTTACAATTGGAATCTTAAGCCTAGCACTTTTTTAAAGAAGAAAAGAAAATAGAAAGGGAAAAATGAAAATAAAAAGAATTATAGACGAAGATCAATAGCTTTTAGGAAAAGGTAGATTTTAAACATATAGTCCAAGTCTAATACAGCGAGCACATCTCTTACCGGAACGTTGGGTGGTTATCCTCGGGCCCGAAGGGAGTCTATTAGATTCGTTCTAGCGACAAGATGGACCTCACACGACCAAACAATATGCTCAATGTCATGGTAACCTTGGCCGCAGCTACACAAATTGCTGCCAGCAATATCAAAACGATAGAGTACCGCGTCTAAGGAATAATGATTGGACATGAGACGGGAAAATATACGAATAAAATACCGACTCAGATCCAATCTATTAAACCAGGGTTTAAGGCTTACCTTTGGGATAATCGAGTGGAGCCACCGACCCAACTCATCCACGTCCCATTTGCGCTGCCAGTTGACAAGAGAATTTCTCCTAACCATAAAGTAAAATTCATTGAAGACAATTTCACGCTGATAAATATTGCCATCGACCGCACCCACTTTTGCAAGTGAGTCTGCTTTCTCATTGCCCTCTATAGAGCAATGTGATGGGACCCAGACAAAGGTGATGGAAAAGCGGCGTCTAGAAAGAACACTCAACGATACCCGTATCTTCTCAAGGAAGTATGATGAGTGCTTTCCGGACTTTATTGAACGAATAGCCTCAACAGAGCTGAGGCTGTCCGTTACAATATAGTAGTGTTCAACGGGTCGTGAGACCACGTTGTCCAGTGCCCAATAAATAGCTGCTAATTCAGCGATATACACTGAGCACGGAAATTAGGACGGACTATAGGAGGCACTGGATACTTGGTTGAACACCCCAAATCCGGTACACTCGTCAATTAGAGAACCATCAGTGAAGTACATTTTGTCAGCATCGACGTGTCTATATTTAGCATCGAAAATTCTTGAAATCAAAAGAGGACGATGCAAATCAGGGATTCCACGAAGTTCTTGCTGCATAGACGAATCAAACTGGACAGAAGAGTTGTCGTAGTCTGGGATGTAAACACGAGTGGGAGAGTATGTACCAAAATGTTCGATAACTACACTAGAGTGGACTGTAAACACTCTTTTCAGGCTATCAGTAAGCACGACACCAAAACTTCACCCCGTTCCGACGCTGGGGGACCAATTTAGTTTGCCCAATTAGGAGGGTTTTTCGGACGAGTTAAAAACGCGATACGCACTGGTTGGTGGTTGCAAAAATTCATATTTGATTTATAATTTCAAACATCATGTAAGAATGATGAATCCATTTGCCCCCCTTGTAAGCAACGCCCATGGAGAAATTTTTCTCTCTTTCAATATTCTCAACCTCAACCTTCTGTGGTTTGTTTTGGTTCGGTTATTCGACTCGTGGTGCACATTTCAACGGCAGCGAATTCCGACGATTCTCGTTGATATCCGGAGATGGAAGTTGCAGATTCCCAAAAGTTTGCTCGGTTCGAAGCCATGCGACTCGTAGGAGCCGATGTGACCAAGCTGCAACTGCGACAGGTAAGTTTTTATGATTGTTTGTAACGCCGAATAACCATTTCTCATTCATTTTAGCTTGCTCGCTCCAAACTGCTGGAATTAGTATTTCTTCGTTGGATTTGCGTTTCGAACTTGGATTATGGACTTGGTCGAACCAGACAGCAAAACCAACCAAGCAATTCCTTCCGAATGCTGATGTTCTACAGGTAAGTGTTCTAAATATAGGTTTCAATTGCCAAAACAAATTGAAGAAGAAGGATTTACCTGCATGGACATGAAGACATGGTATATAGACATAAATCTGGATTGAAAATTTTGCTCAAGTAGCCTTTCGAAATTTACGATCACCAATGGGTTCATGACATCACACCTGATGAGGAACCGGAGTGATAATAAATTGAATCGATCTTTTAGTGGGAGTATTCCTGCCAAAACTTCAAGGCTCATGTTATGCGTTGAGGACATACAGCCCAAAGCGATGCGAAGACAACGGTATTGGATACGCTCGAGTTTGATGAGGTGAGTTTTGGCAGCTGACTTGAAACAAAAACTACCATATTCCATCACTGAGAGAATTGTTGTTCGATACAATTTTAAAAGATCTTCTGGGTGGGCTCCCCACCAGTTGCCAGTGATTGATCGGAGAAAATTGATTCTTTGTTGGCATTTTCCTTTCAGATACTCAATGTGGGCTCTCCAGGTACATTTGGAATCAAACCAAACCCCAAGATACTTAAAACACCTCGATTGAGTGATCGATCTGCCAAGGAGTTGAAGTTTAGGTTGAGCAGGTCTATGTTTCTTAGAGAAAACAACCATCTCCGTTTTCTGAGGGGAAAACTCAATCCCAAGCCCCAAAGCCCAGGTTGACAATCTGTCTAAAGTATCTTGTAAAGGCCTGTGCAGATGAGACTCAGTAGATCCTGTTACAGACACCACGCCATCATCTGCAAATTGTCTTAGAGTGCAGCCTTCAAAGAGACAACTGTCAATGTCACTTACGTAAAAGTTGTACAAAAGTGGACTCAAACATGAACCCTGCGGGAGGCCCATGTAAGAGGTTCTTCTAACTGCAATATCTCCGTGAGCAAAGTTCAGATGTTTCTCACAAAGCAAGCTGTATAAGATGTTGTTCAATAGAGGAGGCAGACCCTGGGAGTGCAACTTGTCTGACAAAACCTCTATTGAGACTGCATCAAAAGCTTCCTTTATGTCTAGAAACACTGAAGCCATTTGCTGACGTTTTGCGTACGCCATTTGTATCTTTCCCTTGATCAGGTTTTTAAATTGTTGCTCAAGAGAAAAATACGCGTTGAAGTTATCCAAGGTTCCGTGTTTCCGAAAAACTTTAAAAGCGTTCGATTTGTCCACGTAAAGCTTAGTACATTGACTGTCCCACCATGGATTGGGAGGCCTTCGACGAACAGATGGATATGGAATGGGTTTCGTTTGAGATTGAACAGCACTATCATAAATCCATCGAGCTAGAAAGCTATATTCCTCCAACGAAGGTGAAACATCCACAGAATGAATGGCTGAAGCGATTGTGTCCGAGTACTTTTTCCAGTCGATGTGTCTTGTGAGGTCATATGCCATATTTGTTGTATTTAAAGAGTTGACCCATTGGTGATTGTAATTTTGATTGGCAAATGATCACTACCATTGAGATCAGGAATTACCTTCCACTGGCAATCCAATATAGTGAATTTGAGCAGAGCGAGAGGTCAATTGCACTTTGTCTTGCAGGAGGTTTAGGTACTCGTGTTTTGTCACCCGTGTTCAAAACTGATAAATTGAAACTGTCGCAAATGTCATAGATAAGAGTAGAACGACTATCGTCAATTTGTTCTCCCCAGACTGTTCCATGAGAATTGAAGTCACCCAGGATCAACCTTGGCTCAGGGAGCACTAAGCACAGGTCCTCTAGGTGATTTCGATCCACTGCAACTCTCTGAGGCCAATACAAACTGACAACACATAAGTCCTTACCTCTTATAGTAGTATGACATGCAACAGCTTCAATTCCGCCTGATAAAGGAAGGTGAATTCTGTAAAAAGAGTGGCGCTTATTGATCCCTAAAAGCACCCCACCATAAGAATCGTCACGATCCAGACGGATAATATTAAAGTCGTGGAATGAAATGTTTGATTGAGAAGAAAACCATGTTTCGGAAAGGGCAAAAATATCGCAACTAGTTTCATAAAGAAGAAATTTAAACGGATCCAGTTTAGGGATTAGACTACGACAATTCCACTGTAGCACAGTGATATCTCCGACCTCTCGGCTTAAATTAGCCATCGAGAGAGATAAACGCTGGAATGAGGGGCCAAGTTTGCATCAACTGCTTCAAAAGTGTCTTTACTAAAGGAAGCATTGTGTTGACAATGCTTCTAATGGACTCCGATACGTTGAAAAACGAGAAAACTCCATTCAAAAATTCAGACAACTTAAATAGTCCAGATTGGAGAGATGGTTCCGACGAAACTACATCAGGATTCGAGACCTTTGAGGTCCCCGTTACTTCTGGTTTATTTTGAGGACAAAAAATCACGCGGAATCCAGGAGGGACTGGTTTTTCATTTATTGCTGTTTTCTGTTTTTGCCTAACGGCTATTGGAGGACTGAACGTGGGAATTTTACTTGGAACTGTAAAGATCTTAGGGGATGGTTTCGCACGTTTACGGGAGTTAGCTGAAAATATGACTGGGTGATCTTCATCGGATGTGTCAGTGTCTTCATTATCAACTGGCAGCACAGAAAAATATTACTCGTCTGAGTTTGGGTCAGAGGTGTAGCGCTCTTGAATATGGCGGCATAAGAACGTTTTGACCGTTCTTTTAAAGAGCGCTTCGTGTTATCCCAGCGACTCTTAAATGCCTCGCAGGAGGAGACATCATGAGGTGAGCCCCCGCAATAGACACATTTCTGCTCTATTGCTGAGCATGCTCCTTCCTCATGATTCTCCCCGCATTGGGGACAGCGTGGTTTGTTGCAACAGTGGGTCGCTGTGTGCCCCAACTTAATGCAATTTTTGCATTCCATTGGGCGAGGCACAAAGAGCCGCACAGGAAGCCTCAAAACTCCGTCAATCAAGACGTAGTGAGGGAGGGCGGTACCCGCAAAGGTCACACGAAATGAGGCTGAATGTGTGTACTTTTTAACTCCATTTACGACGGTGGCAGTATGGAGTTGGCGACAATCCAGGATATCAACCGAAGTCGAATCAAGGCTCCTGAACTTACCAACGCCGTTGGATTTAACGTACTCAGCCTCAAGACTCATCTCAGTGATCACGCCCTCGATTTCTACGTCTCGAGACGGGTTATAGACTTGATATTCCAGGTTTATGAAATTGCTAGCCACAATTTCATTTGCGGCTTTCCGGTTAGCCACAACAATGCGCAGCTTGTTATGACGTACTTTGGTAACGCTGGTTACAGAGGACCACCTTGCCAGATCTTTGGTGATCTGTACCACATTTAAATGCTTACCTTTTACTTTGGGCCGGATGAAAACCACCCAAGGACCAGCAAAAGAAGTACTCTCTGTATAGGATCGGAGTCGGGTTGATTTACTGCCAACCGAAGATGGAGTAGAATAATTATCCATTTGAGAACAGCTTGCAACTGAAGGACCAGCATTCTCTTCATCCACAATTGGCAGGTTTGTCCCCCGCCTTCACTCATATTTTCTAACGGGGGCACGAATGCCTTCCGTGTTGAAAATATAAGCAAAGTTTACAACTGTTGAAATCAAATAAAGGGAAAAAGATACAGGAGAAAAAGGTAAAAAAGAATAAAAGAACTCACAGTTATTTTTCCTAGACTTAAGCGTTAAACGAGTAATTTTCTTCAGTTCCGGCACCGGCTCTACCACGTGGTCGTCCTTCGTTGGTTGAAGATGGCGACATCTGACGAAACGATCAATCAATTGCTGGGTCCTCCCTGTATCCCGATCACGGCAATCAGAACCAGAATCCCCGCCCTCCTCGGTATGCAAATCCGTATGTTCAGAGCGAACAAAGAGAACCCTTTTGATGATGATGGCCTTGGCGGTGTTGATGACGATGGCGAATACAATCCGCAGCGACTGACCAAATTGGCGACTGCACCCTCGCACCGGTTGTTTGTTGGCGGAGTACGGCAATTGACAACCGTACCAGCAGAAAAATCCACACTCTGTGGCAAACTGCAGGAAAACCACCGTTCGTGGCAAAATTACACGATCCAACTTTGTATAGCAGTCAAATTTCGATTTTGCGAGAAAAAAATTCACTTCGTAAACGAGTTGTGTGTTTTTCTGGTTTTTATTTTTTATAGCGCAGGGTCTGAACATACAAAACTTGGTTAAATTTAATAACAAGCCTGTTTTCAGGGTATTTTATAGAAATTTCAGTTGAAATATTCATAATATTCGCATAGCGAGCAAAAATAAAGATGAACTTCAAAACTATTGAATAATAGTAATACTAATAATAATAGTAATAATAGTAAAAACCATATCAAAATAAAAAATCTGAATCCATTGAAAAGCTTTAAAAATGGCATTCGTTGCTATCTACAGCTTTTAATCTTTTGATGAATGCCAAGGTTATAAAAATAAACAAACTTTTTTGTTTTGCAAAGAAGTTTTTCTTATGTTTTTTTTATTCTCATTTTAATGTTAACCTGCTTCCAAGTTTGCTGTGAAAAAGTTAAAAAGCAAAAAAAAAAATATTTTGAAAAAAAAATTAAAACTTCGAATACCTTTTCTGGGGTTCAAGTAAGGTATGTCGTTTGTTCACAAGAAATGTATTGCAATCATCAAGGGATAATTCAAATCAAAAATTTAGAACTTTTACTTCAGTTAATTTTATGAGATTTTTGAATGATAAATTTGGTTTTCTCGTGAAAATTTCCAAACAAAATTTAATCTCGTTTATTGCAATTTTGTGTTGAAATTAAAAAATTGATACTTCCATTCAAAGCTTGCGGTCTAATGCACAATGAATAAGAAAATTATATCTTCCCAACTATCTTCCTACTTAGTATCACTATTCAGATAAGAAAAAATCTACTGATAAATTAAAAGATTGAATTCAAAATCATATATAATCATATAATAAATATTTAATGTTCTTTTTATTAAATCAAGTATAAAGATGTCTCGGACAAATCTTAGTAAAAAAAAACATAAAAATCAATGTTGGATCAAATCTTTTTGCAAGCTCTGTTGAGTAAAGTGTAGAAAAAAGTAAATTTATGTTTCTTAGCTCCTTTGTCGATGAATTAAATTATGATATCTTATTAGTATGTGAAGTTAAATTTATTTGAACGTTGTAAGAAAACATCATCGAAAACTTTGATTTCAGTGTGATAAAAAAAAAATGGAAAATATCTAAATTTCAAACTATGAATGAAATGCTTATTGCACAACAGACAGGGTTCATATTGGCCTTGAACTTTCAAAATAAATATATTTTACCCGTGAAGAATTCATTCCACGAGCTGCACTGGAACCTAGATAAGAACGTAGCCCAAAGCAATCTTCGGTATCCAGAATGTTCGAAAGATATGCTCTGCTAGGGGAGAAGCACGACATGAATATCAATATAGTAGCAGCGCATCCAAAGTTCCTACGGGCGAAGATGCAAAATGTGTAGGAATCTACTAGATACATCAGCATCCCAACTTTTTCCCAAAAGGGCATCAAACATATGCAAAAAGAATCGTTAGAAACACATGTCGCGTAGAACTGTGGCAAGGAAAGGTTAGTGTTCATGTGGTTTTCAGAAGCAGCAGCAACTCCCTGAAAAAAATAAGGATATTGGTTACGAATTTTTCCCACACACTTTTTCGTGCGTGTCGTAGCCACCCTTCGAAGTGGATTGTAGTGTGTGGTTTCGTGTTGTTTGGTTTTTACAGGGAATGTATATTAATAAGGCTTTTATGCATTTTTCGAAAAAAAAATCGATCCATATATTTTAATTTATTTTTTTGTGAAGGTTGTCAAAATTTACACATCCATGTAGAAAGAAAACTTTCGGTGGAAAATGTTTAGCTTAGAATTAATGTCAACGAAAGATTTCTTTTGGAATCTCCCGCTCCTTCTCCCAAAGGAGTCAGTTCAAAATCGGTTCGAATCTCTGATGCACCACTCTGAAACCACACCGCACCCGAATAACTACGGTAGTTAGCCTGGTACCTACCGGTGAATTATTGTTTCGGCAATTAAGACCAAACGCTGCCGAGCCACAATCAATGGCCGGGGTTTTGGCCTCGATCCGACGTCCTCGGTTGTGTCCTTCGACTGGTACTAGAAGACTATGCATTCGATGCGCCTGATTCTGGTCGACGAAAAACCAACCTCAGCTCCCGGGCAACTTCCGGATGGCCATTCAACCATACGGTTTCCCAGAACAAACTTTGCCAAAACCATGGCGCCATCAGCCGAGCAGCATCATAATGATAGTTGGCGGTTTTTGTTATTCGCTTGTATGATGCGGATAGTGGGAAGGGTTTCATAAAATTATGAAGTTTGGGATTCAATGAGTTTTAAAACCATTTTGATGCTTTAAGCTTCGAAAGAATATTCAAACCAACAACCTATTTCTTAACACAAAATTTAATGAAATAGCAAAACTTAATGCTTCAAGAATTTTGAAACCATTTGGAAACCCTATCAAGTTGACAAGGTCTGCGCTGCAATTTGTGGGCAGCTCTGGACTCTGTGCCGTGGTCTGCGAGTTCGTTTGTTTTGGTGATTCCATCCTAAAAGATGTGTGTTTCTCCATGGCATCGGTAGCGTAGGGATGAAGGCCGGATGAGGTTGGAAAATTGCGCTTTTCAGACGGTGCAATCATAATTTCCACTTGCTGGCTTCCAGGTTCACCGGTAGTTGCCTACAAAGTTGTAGGTACTTGTTGTTGTTGGCTGGTTGCGAATCGATAAAATCGGTGTCGTAAATTAGGTGCTTGCGGTGACGATTAACGATCACTGATTTAACGGGGATTCTTGAGTGTTTACTCAATTGGGTTCATGTGTCATCCGCTGATCCAGTGCTAGTTGGATGATTATCCATTTACTTAACATTGCACACATTGTTTTTTGTATTCGACAGAATCATTTTAAATATTTTTTTAAATATACCTATTTAAAACAATGTTCGGAAAATCGCTCAAGAAAAGCAATCAGGATTGGTTTCTAGCTAGAATACTGATATCTACGAGTGCTGTGATACGCACGTGGTAAGAGTACCCATTGAATACATGTCGAAAATCAACACTAACTTGATACAAGAAAATATACCATGCCCCATTGGAGGCTACCGTTGCTATTCGTCACGTGGCTAATCGACGGTGATCGACATACTTGGTGATACATTTTGAACGTCACTCCCTTTATCATTCCCGAACGTCTATCCTCGCATCATTGTTGATAATGTTCGTTATTGATAGACGATCATGAATGTTTCATGTTCAAAAAATGTTCGTTATTGATAGACGATCATGAAAGTTTCATGTTCAAAAAAGTCGTAGCACATGCTGGACAGTTCATTGCGGTTACCTAGTCATGATTTTGTCCTTCTACGCAAAGCGAAAAATAAAAAATCATCTGATATGATAGCCTACATAGATCGCTCAAAACTGATGCATATCAGCTATGATCCTCAAGGTAAGGAAATCAGCATCGAGACTTTCGATAGCTGAGAGTTTGCGTCCTTCTTTACCACATCATGTATCGCAAAAGTGTTTCAAATACAAAGCGTCGTTATCATGCATGATTGTTTTATGATTTGGCTGAAGAAGGAAAATTTGACTGCTTTGATTTTTTGGTTCCTAATGTAGTCAAGCATGGCTCAGTGAAAATGATAGATTTTCGGAACATTGATATAAATCTCGGTTACATTTTTTAATAATCAATGATATGTTTGTTTTATTCTAGCTAACACGTCTGCTATGGTCGCTGGTTCGTCAAGAAGAGAGTGCCTTTGCCTCAATAAACACACAGGCTACACAGAAAAAAATATGGACTATTACGTGTCATTGAAAGTGATAACCTTTGAAATAATTCAACCTGTAATTCAGAAATCACGTAATTTTCAATTGATTGGTTGAAAAGTAAATGTTAAATCATTTGATATTACAGCAAATGTCCTGTAAAAAAAAGGAGCAGGGCATGTACAGTAGTTTTACAGGTCGAAGCATTATTTACAGCAGGCGCTTCCGTTTGTCATCGAGTCCAGTCCTTTAAAGTTTGGGCTGAAGAATTTGTGCGTCTTTGTGTCGAATATACCTTTTTCAGGCACCTTTGTTGAGAGTGTCACAAATTAGCCGTAGCGAAAATATATCGAAAAAGCTATAGGAAATCCAGGATCAGGTAACTTTGTATCAGTAAATTAGAAAATTCGAAAATTGTGACTGTGATCAATTTGGTATATTGAAACAGTTATAGTATGTGTCATAATTTTGATGTTAAAATCTCATTGTTTCTAGGGACAGTTTTGGAAACCCAAACCAGGAAAGAGGTTCATTAGTGGCATTACCCTTAAAATGCTTAGAGAGATTGAGTTAAATCTTCTGACTGCAAAATTGTAATCTAATTGACAAATCGTTATTCACATAGTATTCCGTCTCACGACATAACTTGACTAACATAATTCCTAAAATTCACTCGGTTCATGGCAACCGTTCTCCAATTTCTCGGACACCCCACGTTCGCCAGATCACGCTCCACTTGGTCTAACCACTTCGCTCATTGCGCCCCCGTTCGTCTTGTTCCTACCGGATTCGTAGCAAACACCTGTTTTGCAGGACAGTCGTCCGGCATTCTCGCAACATGTACCGCCCAGCGTATCCGGCCAGCCTTCACCACCTTCTGGATACTGGGTTCGCCATAGAGTCACGTGAGCTCGTGGTTCATCCTTCGCCTCCACACTCCGTTCTCCTGTACGCCGCCAAAGATGATTCTTTACACTCGTCGCTCGAATACTCAGAGTGTGCGCAGACCTTCCTTGAGCAATATTCACGTCCTGTGCCCATAGAGGACAACCGGTTTAATGAGCGTTGTTTACAAGTTACACTTTGTCGACCGCAGTTGCCTGTGGAGTCCATAGTAGGCACTACTTCCGCTGATCATTCGCTGTCGAATCTCACGGCTGCCGGCTGGTGTCATCGCCTGCGGTCACCAGTGAGCCGAGCGAAATAGACAAAGTCTTCGACTATCTCCAGCTCATCGCCATCGATCGTAACCTTGTTCCTACTAGACAAGCGGGCTTGGCTGGTCTCGGATCTGCAGGCCAGCAAATACTTCGTCTCGGACGTATTGATCATAAATTGAATCATTCCTGCTTCGCATCTCCTCCACCACCGCCACTGATGATCTACCGAATATGTCAATATCGTCGGTAAAGCAGATAAGTTAACTGGATCTGTAGAAAATCGTGCATTTCACCCACCGCTCATCGAATAACAACTTCTAGCACCACGTTGAATATCATGCAGGATAGAACAACGCCTCGTCGAAGCCCCCTGCGTGATTCACCCAAAACCGGCACACATCACTTCGTTCCATCCATCGTTGCCTTAATCAGTCTGGTCAGCTTCCCGAAAAAGCCGTTCTTTATCCATGATTTTCCATAGCTCGTCACGGTCGATCGTGTCGTGCGGCTTTGAAGTCGATGAATAGATGGTGCGTAGGGACTTGTTGTTCAAGGCATTTATGGAGGATTTGCCATGATGTGAAAATCTAGTCCGTCGTTGACCGTCCTTCCATGGAGCCGGCCTGATGCCTTCCCACGAATCTGTTTGCTTGTGTCGTTAGCGGTGGAGTAGGATTCGGGACAACACAGCATTTAGGACAGTGATGGCTAGGTAGTTCTCACAATCAAATTTGTAGCCCTTCTTCTTGTCCTTCATTCCTCCGGTAGCTGTTCTGTGTCCCAGATCCGAACCATCAACCGGTGCAGGCAATCGGCCAATGTGTCCATGCCCATTTTGATGAGTTCAGCTGCGATCTCGTCCTTCCCAACCGATTTGTAGCTATTCAGCTGACGAGTGGCTTCATTAACTTCACTCATCGTTGGGAGTTGCTCCTCTACGTCGTCTACCGTCTTGATCTCCTGCACCCAAAATTCAGCCTCTGTGCCAATGGCGTGTAGTCAATTACATAGCATCATTGGTACAAGAAGATAACGCGATCGGTGCTGATTCGATTTGCTCCCACCGGCATTAATCTCCCAAGTTAACCGAATTGCGTATGTCTGAAAGAAACAAAATAAAAACGCTTTCGCGTCCCTCCCTATCGCATCACAAGACGAAGAAGGATGGAAATAAATACCGGCCAACACCAGGCAGCCAGCGAACCGAGCACTGTGCGTGTGAATGTAGCAAAACCAATAACAAAAACATCCTTCTAATTGAATCCCTTCAATCCACCGGCAAACAACCACGGCCGAGCTGTGCGTGTGTATGCAGTAAAAGCAACAACAAAAAAAAACATTCCTTCAATTCAATTCGCCGGCAAACAACCACGGCTAAGCTGTGCGTGTGTATGTAGCAAAAGCAACAAGAATATATTCCTTCAATTCACCGGCAAACAAGCACCGGCCAAGCTGCCCGGCTTTAGCAGCTGTGGATATGTAGCGTGTGTATGTAATAGCAGGCAGTAAGCGAAGCACAGTTCTCATTCAATGGGTTTCCCGTTCCTTCACTCCTGTTCCCTTTCCCGTTTCCATCGCAAGACAAATGAATACCTTGAAAGGAGGCCAAACGCCGGGAAGCCACTGTCGTGCGTTTCTTTTGTGATTGATCGGTGGCAGAATGCCTATGACAAATATCCCTCTTCCTGCATGAAGTTCAAATAGTATACTGGTTAAGATGTCGGTCTGGCAAGACCATTTGGTTAGTGATTTGAGTTCGATCCTCCCTACGGGCGCTGTGGTTTATATTTTTATTTTCTTGTTTCTGGGATGGATTATCCAATAGGAACGAAATCCCATAAAATGTTTTTCTTGTTTTGCTTGAATGTAGTGGTCATGCATCATTTTAGTTGGGAGCCGAGTCCTTATGCCAGTTACGGTTTTTCAAACATATCATCTTCGGCACAGTGCACATTTCAGCGCATTAAATAGGCATTGGATTTTTGCAACCTCTTCAATGGGTGTGCATGTGCGCCGTTCAGGTGTTTATCGAAGTGCTGCTTCCACCTTTTGAACATCTCACGATTGTCCGTCAGCATGCTTCCGCCCTTATCCCGGCACATTTCGGCTGGCAGCAGGAAGCCTTTGCGGGTTGCATTGAGCTTCTTATAGAAATTTCTTGGTTTATGTGAACGATGCAGTTGATTCAGATCCTCGAGCCCCTCGTTCTCCAAGCGGCGCATTTTCTCCTGGGAAAATTCAAACTCGCCGCATCTTCCGCTGTCGGTGAATCTCCAAGTTTCGACGGGTGCTTCTTTGCACTACTGACGCCCACGCGGTGTTCTCTTTATTCATCACCCTCCTACACTCCTCGTCGAACCATATCGTTCTGTCGAGTTCTTTCCACATGCCCGATGACGTTCTCCGCAACGCTGTTGATGGCTGTCTTGATGTTATCCCAATAGTTCCCGAGAGGGGCTTCGTAAAACTCGTCCTTTGCCGGCAGCACTGCTTCGAATGACTGCGCGTAGTCTGATGCGACCTCAGGTTGCTTCAGTCGGAGAGTTTTGGACGCATCTTCACCACCACGACTCGACAGGATCTGACGTCGATGATGTCCGAGAAGTGCCGGCTATCTATCAAAACGTGGTCGATCTGTGTCTGTGATTGCGTTTGGTACGGCGATCTTCAGGTTCACTTGTGTATGAGGCGGTGCTGGAAAAAGGTTTTACGTACTTCCATTCGTTTGGGGGAGGTGAAATCTATGAGTCTGAGGCCTTTTTCGTTGGTCAGCTGATGCGCGCTGAAACATCCTACTGTCGGTTTGAATTCCTTCTTCTGGCAGACCTGAGCATTAAAATCCCCGATGACGATCTTGATATCTTGTTTTGGGCAGTGGTCGTATTCACGTTCCAGCTGCACGTAAAGTTCGTCTTTGTAAGTTGATGAATCTGCGACTGATGAATGTAGTTTAATTTAGGACGTTTCGGCTTCTCAGTCAGTTGAAATTTTATTAAAAACAGCACATTTACTCAATGTCCAACGTTTCGGCCATGATCTTGGCCATCATCAGGGAAAATCTATAATTTATTATAATCGGATGAATAATTTTGGTGTTTTACATTCTAAGTTGATCGACTTACAGAGTGTGTACTGTTTGTGTCTGTTAGATTTTTAATGGCTGGATTGATGTTGGATTTTTTCCGAACCTATATTGTTTTAAAAATAGCTATAAGTTTTAATTTGATTTTGTGTTGTTGATTTTTGCGTACATACCAGAATGAATAATAATTCAAACACTGGATTAATCTAAACTAACCACTTTTTGTGTCTATTTTAAAATGTCTGTCTCCTAGCGATCACTTCTTGATAACTATTATTTTTACTTGTAGTTAGATTCTGATATGTGTTTCTATTGTGTTGGTGTGTTTGTGATTTTGGTTTGTTTATGTTTCGTTCGGCTCAGTCGGTTGGTGTGGTTTTTTCCCCTTTCGGATTTCGGCGTTGGAGAGGAGTCCCGCGTAGATGATACTCACACCTTGGACGTCCCTGCGTGAGTTAACTGCATGTGGTTCGGTGGCTATGTGGAAACACTCGAGCATGTCTAGTGTGTGTGGGTTAAATGTGCGATCAACGATGTTTACATTCTCCAGATTGAAGCGATGTTTATATGTGATGCAGTGTTTGAGAAGAGCGGTTTTCTCTCCTAGCTGTACGACTTCTGGATCGGTGTACTCTCGGCCAGTCTTTAGCAGCTTCTCAAGACTGTTCACATTTGATTTGTGCCCATATATGCGTTGTTTCATGCTATTGGTGGTTTTTCCCACGTATCTCCCAGCTATGGGAAGCGCTCTATCACCTATCCTGGCTGATATAGTTCTTAATACACTACTAGACACAAGCATAAAAAAGTTAGATTTCCCCGTCATCACTCTGAAAAAATATGTCGACGACCTCTTCTTAATTCTACCACACGATAAAATCCAATCAACACTCAAAATCTTCAACGAGTATGATGTACATCTCCAATTCACTGTTGAAGAAGAAATCGATGGTCGACTCCCTTTCCTGGACATGACGGTTATCCGAAATCACGACAACACGCTAGATACGGAATGGTACTGCAAACCTATCTCGTCGGGAAGAATGCTCAACTTTCTGTCTTTCCACAACATGCACCAGAAAATCAATGTAGCTGCCAACTTCATCTCCTAAAGCGAAACAACTATCCACCAACACTCATAAGCCGCCTGTTTCATCGTATAATACAAAACGAAAACCCAAGTCAAAACAAACAACAGGAACCCAAAATAGATGCACCAATAATAACGCCACAACCATCACCGCCACCACCATCACCACCACCCGCCCCGCCACTAGCACCTCCGCCAATACCACAGCCTCCAATCATCGATAAACCCATCACATACTTTTCTCTACCACACATACCGGGTCTAAGTCATCAAATCAACAAAGATCTACGAAAGCAATATCCAGCGATCAGAATTGCCGACAGAAATACACACACCGTTAAAACATTTTTCAGCAAAGTAAAAGATCCGATAGAGAAGTCCCAAATTTACAACTGCGTCTACTCCATTCCATGCGATACGTGCCCTGGGAGATACGTGGGAAAAACCACCAATAGCATGAAACAACGCATATATGGGCACAAATCAAATGTGAACAGTCTTGAGAAGCTGCTAAAGACTGGCCGAGAGTACACCGATCCAGAAGTCGTACAGCTAGGAGAGAAAACCGCTCTTCTCAAACACTGCATCACATATAAACATCGCTTCAATCTGGAGAATGTAAACATCGTTGATCGCACATTTAACCCACACACACTAGACATGCTCGAGTGTTTCCACATAGCCACCGAACCACATGCAGTTAACTCACGCAGGGACGTCCAAGGTGTGAGTATCATCTACGCGGGACTCCTCTCCAACGCCGAAATCCGAAAGGGGAAAAAACCACACCAACCGACTGAGCCGAACGAAACATAAACAAACCAAAATCACAAACACACCAACACAATAGAAACACATATCAGAATCTAACTACAAGTAAAAATAATAGTTATCAAGAAGTGATCGCTAGGAGACAGACATTTTAAAATAGACACAAAAAGTGGTTAGTTTAGATTAATCCAGTGTTTGAATTATTATTCATTCTGGTATGTACGCAAAAATCAACAACACAAAATCAAATTAAAACTTATAGCTATTTTTAAAACAATATAGGTTCGGAAAAAATCCAACATCAATCCAGCCATTAAAAATCTAACAGACACAAACAGTACACACTCTGTAAGTCGATCAACTTAGAATGTAAAACACCAAAATTATTCATCCGATTATAATAAATTATAGATTTTCCCTGATGATGGCCAAGATCATGGCCGAAACGTTGGACATTGAGTAAATGTGCTGTTTTTAATAAAATTTCAACTGACTGAGAAGCCGAAACGTCCTAAATTAAAGTTCGTCTTTGTCTTAACCGGTACTTCCAAGTATCATTATACAAGCTGTCCCAAGCTCGTGTGTGTTGCCACAGCTCTGGTAAATGGTATGACCATCTCGGAACATTCGTACCCTGGATTTTAACATCCTGCAGAGTTACGAAGTCGAATTCGTGACCCTTCAATTCGTTGGAGAGCACGTGGGTACTGCTCATGGAAGTTAGACATCGGCATTTCCATGTTCCAAGTTTCCAATCGCTGGTCGCTTTTCGTCACGTGGTTCTTTGCCGATTTCCATCCGAAATTTGTTGCTTATAGTTCGTTGCTTGTATTTTTGTTTGTAGTCACGGGCTCGCAAGGCCCGCAGCAGATGCCCGTCGTGGTGTTGCTGATTTGGGTCCCAACACCACTAGGACGTTGTTGCACTCCACACGTTTAATGTTAATCTTAAGTTGTTCACGTTTATCAGTCTGTAAAGCCTAAATCGACTAACACGGTGTATGTCTTTCGAAACAATCTTCATTGACTTTTGCGCTGTTAGTTTTGAATTAAAGTCACTAATGTTCGTGCATATCGCTTACGCATTACTCAACTGCTATCTGGTCCCCCTTTACGTGAACTAAGATAGATCTAGAGCACATTGAATCGGGTAGAAACCGGAAGCCCATTGTTGATGATTCCCTCTCTCTGGAAACCAGTTTTTTCGTGTCTCATCCAAAGCCAGCAATGCTGTCCCCAGAACGCAATTTTCGAAAATTTATTGACCGCTATAAATTTTTATATTTGCATACGAACCGACGGACGACCAGGTTCTTTTGTTTTATATCCCTGCCTGGAGGCTGCAAGCCTGTGGATGTGTATCCCCTCTACATGGTTCCGGGTGTGGGTGTTCGTTCATTCATACGGGCAATATCGAAAAATCCTCAAACCCACTTCTACTCACATCCGGTCTGGGTTTCGGGCTCTTTAACAAAAGAGCTTGGATGGATGGGCGTGAAATTAAATATAAAAAGGATTCATAAATTAAAAGCAAATTTATTTCCCATTTATGTGCACGCTGTCAATGGATGGGCTCACGCACAGGTTCGCGATTGCTGTCAATATTTGGGAAGCTTAATTTTGTCACAAAGTGGAGCATCCTTTTCCGGTCGCAGCTATTTTCAGCCTGGATGTGTAAATGAAAAACGACATAATCTGAAAGTTGCATACCCGTTCCAATGTTACCAGAAAAGTTTGTTAATGGTAGAAATGATCATTATTTAAAACCTATTGTATACCGTTTTCGAATTACTATAAGTGTTATGATTTTTTTAGCTAGCAACGTTTTGATCAGTCTGATTTCAAAGTAAACGGACAAATCAATATCATTTAGAAACCCTATCAAAAAGTTGAACAGAACCTATGAGTAACAAATTCCAGCTTTGTTTCACAAACTTCCTGGCCGGGGCAAATCAGTAGTATATTGGCCAGCATCAGGTCACTGACCAGAACGTGGCTGCATTTCCGATTCCTTCGGGCGTGACAGGACTGCGGACGTTAATGAGCGCCAACATTGGTTTCATTCAGTTATGAATACAAAAACCATTGGGCAATGCCCTAACCAGGCCAGCCAGTAGCTGGATGATGAATGCGTCAGGTGCAGTCAAGTGTGCAATTTTGTTTTTATTCCACGTTTTATGAAGTGGAACACGCATCAACGATCAAACATGGCGGCTGCCGATGTGTCCCTTTTATCGCATTAAAATCGAAAAGCCAACTGCAAATATGCGCCCAGCTGCTCACACTGATGAACATAAGCTTTAGACATTTTTAGTGTTCTGTTGAAATTTTCGTTGTATTTTCCTCCCAGTTTATCCTTCCTTGTTAAAAAGAAGAGTAGATTATTGGAAATGTCATGCCCTTGGATAGAGAACAATTTGCTGCATAAGATTTTTTAAAGTCACCTTATTCAACCTCTTCGACGCAGAACGGCAGTTTGCTTTGAACTGCTTCTCACTGATAACAGTTTTTTGGGTCTCCTCAAGGCTCTGCTTAACTATATCCTAATATTTTTCGATTGGGAGAAGTTCTGGTTTGTTGGGAGGGTTCTTACCCTTTGGCACAACTTGAATGTTGTTTGCAGCATACCACTCCATGGCCTTTTTCCATAATGGCAGAATGCAAACTTTGATAGTTAATATTTAATATGCTTGAAAATATTTGCCACCTTTCTCTCTCTCCAGTTGCTGTATAATATTCTTGTCCAGGAAGCTGCCAGAAGTCTACTTGGCGTAGGTTTCGTCATCCATTACCACGCAATCAAACTTTATCAACAATGTCGTAAACAGCTTCCGAGATCTTGTTTTTGCCGTAAAGTTTTGCTCATCGTTGCGATTTGGAGTCACTATCTTCCTATAAGTTGATAATACGGACATTCTTTACTTCTACGAGCAGGTCGCTTGGATTTTCACAACGCATGTAGGTACAAAGTTTTAATTCGTTGCTGTCGTGTCCGGAGGATCAAAGTTCTATCGAGTTCGGTAGATATATTATTTCGGAATTACTTTGAACAATCCAAAATCTGCCGAGAAGAAGTTTACAGCACGTCCGTCCGTCTAAACAATATTCTATCAACTGATTTGCTTACCTTCCATTCGTTTTTCACTCGAAGAAACCGTTTTCGAATGCACCAAAATGTGTGAATTCACTGGTCTTAGTAAATTCGCTATAAATTTGTCGAACCGTTTCAATTTTATTGTCAGTTCATAGACAACGGATAATCTAGTTGTGTTCGCTAAATTATATAATTTGAATTCATTTCTTCATAATAATCAAAATTCAATTTATTCACTATTATCATTAGGGGAGAATGAGGATACTTGATCCCTGGAGATACTTGATTCCTTAGCTATATCTCGAAACTGGAATGTCTTACAAAGATCAAATGTTCTAGAAAAATGTGCCAAAATGAGCAAAATAACAATGCTTGTAGTTTAAAAATTTTTAACAAAATAACTGTTTGAGTAATTGAACTTTGTTTGAAAAATTTCACAAAATGTAACTTGAAGATCTTTTTTCATTACTTTAAAATGTTCCTTACATAGGAAAATTTTGAAAAAAATATTTGTTCCAATGTATCAATCGTTCGAGCGTAAAATGAACTTCATAATGCTATATTTTCAAAGCAATGGAAAACTCTCAATTTTTTTAAGAAAAAGTTTTCTAAAATGTTGATTATGGGTACAATTGATCCCCTAGAGTTGGGTACAATTGATCCCCCTTCTAAACGGCATATTCTTCTTCTGAATTGATCGCTATGATTGCTGATTACGGAATTACTAATGTTTATCCAAAAACTAATGTTTATCAAACAATTGTCTGAAGAAAAGAGCAAAAATAATTAATTTTCTCTTAATTATAAAAAATAGCGCCTTTAAGTATGCAATGTTATTAGCGTTGAGACAAAGTTCTAGAATTTTCTTCTTATGTCTGCTTTAAATTGTGAAATGAGAACAAACATGATTAAAATAGTCAATTAACATTCTATCTTGGGGTTTTGTTTGATTTGTATACAAGGATTAGGGCTTCCTGAATAAAAGATCAAGTCTCCTTCAATAGGGGATCAAGTCTCCCCTAACTTCAGAAAAATCGCAATTTTTTTACTCCCACGAAAATGCTTCTAGTTCATCAACGGGTTCAAGTATCGTTCTAATTTATGGAGCATAGAAACTTGAAGTTACAAGCTGTCAGAAAATGTCAAAGATAGCGAGTTGCTAAATTTTTCCTAAAAGATATGGTGAAAATAAGAAAAGGGGATCAAGTATCCCCACTCTCCCCTATTGATACTTACGTTTTTCCGGACTCAAATTCCTCGCGGCCACGTTCGGCCAAAACCAAAACCGATTGTTTTGGTTTCGTCCTCTTTCGTTAATTCGCATATTGAGAACAATAGTGGTTGACAGTTAATGATGGTCAATGATGATGACAACAATATAAATGTTGTCATCATGCACGCTAAACTCAACCAACACAGCAAGCGGTTATGAGTTACCCTGCAGTGTTGGCAGTTTATTCTGGGTGGTTAGCCCAGAATTCGATAGTATTTAAGGAATGATTCTGAGTTGAGAATCACCTAGGTTAAGCGACAAGATTGTTATCGCTATAGGTCTAAGTTAGCTTATAAGGACTTGACGAACAGAAATGAATAAATGGTATCTCATTTCCAAACCAATTCCCTGTTGCTAAATCATTGAATTCAACACATATCTATTTGATCCTATTCTCTACAGTAGTTACTTTTGCTTGAATGCCATTTTGATAACAAATGATGTCGAGTTCGATTTCCAAACTGAAGCATCATTCTAAATTAAATCGCAGTATCTTAGCTTAAGTAAGCTAAACAACTTCCAGTTCGCTTACAAAAAAGGTATGTCCACGGTTACGGCCTTACATACCCTTACACAAAAACTAGAAAAGACTGTAGAGGCAAAAGAAATAGCAGTCGCTTCTTTTTTAGACATTGAAGAGGCATTCGACAATGCATCTCACACTTCAATCGAAACAGCTATGAAAAGACGAGGGTGCCACTCGGCAATTGTTAACTGGTCTAGTGCGATGCTAATAAACAGAACCATTTATGCAAGCTTGAGAGGACTTACAATCAAAGCCACACCAACGAAGGGATATCCCCAAGGCGGGGTTCTATCACCGTCGTTGTGGTCCACCACCACTTTGATAGTGCGACCTCCTAAACAAACTTGTAACCATAGGATTCGAAGTTATTGGCTTTGCAGACGACGTAGTTATTATAGTTCGGGGAAAACATGAGAATATGCTGTCTAATAGAATGCAAACTGCACTCAACTACGTACTATTTTGGTGCAGGGAAGAGGGACTAAACATAAACCCTTACAAAACTACTGTGATAGCCTTCACAAGGAGACGAAAAATTACACTAAAACCTCTAACAGTGGGGGGAAGTGTTAAACCTCGAATCACAAGTGAAATATTTAGGCATAGTACTAGACTCAAAGCTATCATGGAACCCACAGATAGAGCATGTAATCGTTAAGGCTACAACAGCTCTATAGGTCTGCCTCAAAGGAGTAGGGAAAAAATGAGGACTACAGCCGAAAATTATCTACTGGATATTTGCAGCTATTATAAGACCAAAAATCTCTTATGCCTCCTTAGTATGGTGGACCAAAACTATGCAAATTACGGCTCAAAAAACTAGCGAAGCTCCAAAGACTAGCAACGCTAGCTATAACTGGCGCAAAGCGAAGCACACCAAATGAGGCTCTAAATGCACTACTAAATATTCTGCCTCAACATCAATTCATTGAGTTAGAGGCGGAACGTAGTGCCTTGAGACTCTCCAAACACAAAATTCTCTATGAAGGAGATCTTACAGGACACCTCAAAATCCTGAAGAAATTTAAATTAAACCCACTTGTTGTGAAAAATGATGACTGGATGGAGCCCATTTTCAACCTAGACATACCATACAATGTAACTATCAATGATAGGGACGTGTGGGAGTCAGGTGGACCTGCGGTTCCTCCCAGATCGATCCTATTCTTCACTGATGGGTCAAAAATGGATAAAAGAACTGAGGCAGGGGCTTTCGGACCTAGACTCAGGATCTCAATTCCTATGGGAAACTGGCCAACAGTATTCCATGCTGAAATTCAAGCAATTCTAGAATGCACTTTAGCCTGTTTGAAAAGGGGATACAGGTACACAAGTATCTGCATGTTCTCTGACAGCCAGGCTGCTCTCCGAGCACTAAGTACGTTCACATGTTACTCCAAACTAGTTTGGGAGTGTAAAGTTGCACTAAGAAACCTGGCTATAAGGAACAGAGTATTTTTATTCTGGGTACCAGGCCACTGCGGTATCCTAGGGAACGAAGAAGCAGACCAACTAGCTAGGGAAGGATCTCAGGGACTGTTGATTGGACCTGAACTTTTCTGCGGAGTATCGAGAAGTGCCTTGACTATGGAGCTCAAGAACTGAGAAATCACCACTATTGTTTCCCACTGGAAAACAGCGGAGGGAGCAACTCAGGCAAAAAGATTCATTGAACCAAGCGCACGACTCTCAAAAAACATGTTGAACTTAAGTAAGCACGAATTAAGTACTTACACAGGTCTCTTGACCGGACATTGTCCAACAAAACAGCATCTCAAAAGGATTAACATAATTCTGAACGATGACTGTCGGTTCGGCGGGTTCCAAAAAGAAACTGCAGAGCATCTCTTATGCAACTGCTGCGCCCTCCTAAATAGGAGAAAGCGTGTACTTGGGGCAAAGTTAATAAGCGCCCAAGACATATGATGTGTGTTCAATGGAAGTTAGTCGAAACAGGTTGAAATAGGTCGAAACAAGTAGGAATGGATTTTGACAGTTGGTAATCTGTCTCTTTCCAATTGACTTCGACCGATTTCAACCAGGTCGTCCGTTGAACATACTTACACCAATACTAATGCGTGTTTTGTGCGTTTTGCACACGAATTTCTAAACAGACCGAAACAGATCACGTGAAAATTTAGACGCGTATCGTAACGGGCTAGAAACAAGCTTATATGCATGGAATCCTTAAATGTATAGTCCTATTTGCCGCTAATAGTATTAGTGTCATAATTCAGAAAGTGTCACTGGGCACATTAACCAAAACAACGACCGTGTTCATCGGCTGGCTGCCCAGTTTTTGCACTGAAATTTGTACCGAGAGTTTTTGAGGTTAATTGTCCCGACTCATCTGTACACGCTCAGCAAGTGTGCGTAAGAAATGTCAAAAACAACTCTATTGAAATAAAAAATTTCGTAATATTAAATGAGACTGAAAAAGCGATGATGGGACAATCTGAATTTATTTTCCCATGCATCTGCCGAGTTCCGCGACATTTTGGCGGTTTGCTTTTTGTGGACGTGTTCACATTAGTAGACCATCTTGGTCTTAGCCGTCCGCAAACAAAAAATGAATAACAAAAATTGCGTGGACGTGTTTCAAACGCATTCGAGAGGTAGAACAATTAAATTTCTTAAAATAAGATAACTTTATGACAAGTTTTTATTTCATTCATTCCCCCCGGGGCAAGTGCAAACGTCTTCTACCGCACAGCACAGGAATAATTGCAGGAAGAGTTAGCACAGCAACAATCCCACCGACTCGAAACACACAGAACCGACTGTCGACTGAATCCAAGCATCCAGAGCACTTGACGAGAATGAAATGGCAAAAACGAAACAAAAACATGCTCTCTGTCTGACACACACGCTGCATGTGTGTTAGTGTGGTAGAAATGAATCCTGCTTTCGAGCTGGATCGGTTTCGACTAGTTTCGATCGATTTCAACTTGCTCCGTTGAACAACGACCAGACCTGTTTCGACCAAAACATGAGCCCGTTGAACAACGACCACTTGACAGAAACTAGTCGAAACCAATTGCTACTTACGATTGAACGCAGCTATGGTTGCATATCAGCCCTAAGAAGGTTATATCATACATCTTTGATATCATACCCGATTGGGATAAAATGCTTAGTCAGCAATCAACTGTCACTCCAATCAATAGTGCAGGTGAACCTGACAGCATATAGTAACGCGGGGTAAACACCACAATAGATCAACTACTGGTCGCAGTGGGCTCTCCCCTACAGGAAAACAAAATCATTCTACAGGCAGCAGAAAGAAAGAGGAGAGTGCGGAGAAGGGTCCACAGTCCGCACCTTAATCCGTTCGGTGGTAGGAGTCTACGGCGATCTTCAGCTAGGCAGCTTGCTGTCCAATGGCAGACAAAAACGCGCAAACACCGTGAGGAGAGAGCTACGAAAACAAACCCCAAGCCCAAGAAGCAGCGAAGAAGCGTAAGGGAAATAGGTGAAGCTATCGTAAAGGGTATCGTCAGAAGGTACGTACGTATGCAGACGTGCTTCGTCAGATGCGGATCGACGACAAGCTTTTTGGACTAGGCGAAAACGTGAGGAGGATCCGTTGTACTCGTTCCGGTGAGATGATCCTCGAGTTGAAACGAAGTGCAGCAACAAAGAGTGCATCCTTCAAGGTGCTGGCGGAGGAAGTTCTAGGCGAGAAGGCGGAGATGCGTGCGCTATGTCACGAAGTGACCATTTGTATCAAAAACCTCGACGAAATTACGACAGAAGATGAAGTCAAGACAGCACTAGTCGACCAGTGTAAGATTTGCGAAGAACAGATCTCGATCCGATTGAGACAGGGTCCTCCCAAATCAGGAACACAACTTGCAATTGTGAGGCTTCTAGTGGTAGCAGCCAACGCAGCACTTGTGTGCAGGTGGCTTAAGGTGGGATAGTCAGTTTTTCAGATAACCATCTCCCAGCAAACAGAAATATGCTTTCTATGCATGGAGTACGGCCACAAATCGTTTGACTACAAGGGAAATAATAGACGAGGATTATGCTGGGGGTGCGGAGAATCCGGCCAATTAGCGGCTAGCTGCAGTAAGTCGGTGAAATGTCTTATTTGCACTGGTGACCATGTAACTGGCAACCCAAGGTGCCCTGCCTACCAAAAGGCGCTAGCAGCGATACCAAGGGCTTGGAAGTAATCTAAATCAACCTCCAACCTCTGTCACGAAGCACAACAGCTTCTGCGATAGATGGCGGTGGAAGAGAAGCTGGACATAGCGTTAGTAGCAGACCCCTATTATAGAACCCTGAATGGAACAAATGTCAATCTGGCCGCAATAGGTGTGACTGGAAAGTATCACATACAAGAAGTGGTCACATCGAATGAGGAAGCCTTCGTGATAGCCAAAGTCAATGGGATCTTCTTACATAGCTGCTAAGCTCCACCGAGGTGGACCTTGGAGAAATTTAGCCCTACGATGGATAAGGTAGTCGTGGTGCTCACAGGTCGAAGCCCCGTAACTTTCGCAGGGGATTTCAATGCGTGGTCCAAGAAATGGGGTAGCTCCATTACGAACGCCAGAGGACAGAGTATACTTGAATCATTTTCAAGGCTGAATGAGGACCTGGCGTAGGTAATATTAGGACCTACCTAGAGCGGGATGTGAATTCATTATAAATATCCCAATTGCTAGTCCCAGATGGGCAATTAGTTGAAGGGTGAGCGAGGACGACTCTCATAGCGACCACTTTGCGATCCGCTATCATGTGGTTAAGAGCGCACAGTCAGTCAGGAGAGAGGTAATGGTAGATGAACGACGCTGGAGGACAAAACAATTCAACCGGAATGTCTTTGACGAAGTGTTGAAGTGGGAGCAAAACTTGTCTAACTTGTCAGCGGAAAACCTGTCGAAAGTACTCACACGTGCTTGTGACGCAGCAATGACGAGGAAAGCTAATCGTAAAATCCCACATCCACCAGTTTATTGGTGGACTGAGGAGATCGCGAATTTGCGTGACAGCTGCTTTTGCGCTAGGCGAAACATGCAGAGAGTACGAACTCAAACGGAGAGAGACGAGCCTAGGCCTCTTTTCAAAAATGCGAAAAGAAACCTCTGCAAAGCAATTAAAGTGAGTAAAAAGGCATGTTTAACACGTTCGTCGCCACGCTCATTTTGGTTGTTTTACTTGATGGGCCCAAAGAAAATCTCGGAGCAAGAAAGCAACCAGGGAGAACTCCACTGTTTGTAACGTGTGGCTAAACTGAGCGGCTAACTTGAGTGAGAGAGCGTCACATGCTTTTTGATGTGACTGGGCCTCCCAGGAAATACACCCGAATATGGGTGACGTGGCGACGAACGTGTTAAGGAAACTTTGTCTTGATGACAATGACCGAACATGGGGTAATGCCTACAGGCTAGTCATGGCAAAAAACAATAGCGTTAGTGCACCACCTGAAATGTACCCCAACAATATGACAGCTGTTCCCTCATCAGATTATGAATAGCTGGCCATAAGTACCGTACCACTGGGATACGAGCAGTACACCGAAAGCGAAGGAATTTTTGCGAAGATTGTCCAACAATCTATTCGGCTTTCAAAAAGGGCGATGCACAGTCGACTCCATTCGAACTGTCATCGAAACGGTTGATAAAGCCAGACTCAAGAAGAGAAGAGGGGATCGTTTTTGTACGATATAGTAATATTGGACGTGCGCAGCGCCTTCAATAGTGTCAGCTGGGCAGCGATGGCTTTTTCGCTCATAAAAACGAAGATACCGAAATATCTCTGCAAATTTAATTAGTGGTAAGCTATTTCCAGAACCGCAAGCTACAGTACATGACGAGCGAAGGATTTCAGTAAATGGATGTTACGGATGGAGTACCATGAGGGTCTATACTGTGGAATATTACGTACGATGAGGTGCTGACATTGAGCCTGCCAGAGGGAGTAAAGTAGCGACGGGTTACTCAACAGAAATCGTTCAGCTAAGAGCTTCAGAGGCTGTAGAATCGATAGAGAGCTGGCTGCACTCCAAGAGTTTGCAGATGGCTCACCGCAAAACCGTCAGGATTACAGTTGGATCGTGTACTATCGAATCAAAGCGCCAGCTTAAATATTTGGTTGTGATGATTGACGATCGGCTCAGCATTAAAATCCACGTTGAGTATGAGTGCAAGAAGGCGGCGACTGCAACGGCCGCACTCACGAGGATAATGGCGAACAACTTGGGGATCCGAAGTAGTTAGCGGAGAATGTGTAGTTTTGTCAAGCCTTCGGTATTTTTTTTTATTAGTTGATCACCCAGGTGGTAAATCCTTTTTACGGATTGCAACCCAAGGCGAGGCGAGCCACCGCGTCCCCCCAGTTTGCTACTCTGGGTCCATGGGTGCAATTGGACGACTCATGATACTATGTATCCCTACGCCATAAAGTCCACCTGGGGCCTCTGGCCATATTTCCCATTCGGACCTGCAACAAAGGCTATACCCGTGATGGAAAGACCATACTCGCGCAAAGCGCTCCACGGCAATACTCGTTTTCAAACGTCCTACACCAGCAATTGTCATCCACTCTTTGTCACGATTCACGACTCCCGGGACAACTAACTGTTCGCCGCTACTCGTGAATCGAGTCCCACATTCGGTCTCTTACCACAATTTGAGACGTCATGACCCGCCTCTCCTCGTGACTCGAGACCCTCTCACGCTCGTCCTCTTGACACAATTTGAGACGTCTCTCCTCCCGCCTCTCCTCGTGTCTTGAGGGCCCTCTTTAAGTACTTGTCTTGACCCAATTCGAGACGAGAGCAACTCGCCTCTCCTCGTGTCTGGAGATAACTACACATCCAACCATTTCTCCGTCTCGACTCTTCGAGACTCATCCTGAGGCCCATCCACTGGGCGTCACATGTAACGGCACAAGGCCCCTCTGTCCGTCGTGAGTCGATCGTATCCGCTAATCGGGGCCAGGAACCTCCCCATAAGGCAGATCGATCAAAACCCGCTCGAACATTTGGTCGTCCCGCATATCGGGGTTGCGACTATCCGATACACGTTACGACCCCTCCCTCTTGCATCTGAGCACTGGTACCAAGATACCCAGTCGCACCACGTTTGTGCCACACTCGGCACGCAGCTCGTCGGCGGGCTGGCTGCACCAAGTGTGACGTGTAGTTCTCTCGGCCGTGCGCCTACAGGTGACAAGTCTGTAGACACGTTTCCACTCTGCACCACGGGGAGGTGGAACTACTTCGCAGAGCCTTCGGTATGGAGGGGCAGCCAGATAATTTGGTCTTAACATCCAGTGTAATCAGCAGAAGTTGAACAGTGTACAAAGGCGAATGAATTTGCAGGTCATCAGTGCATACCGCACCGTTTCATCGCAGGCTGCATGCGTTGTAGCGGGAGTCATGCCTATCTCGTTTTGGTTGGTGGAGGACTCATATTGCTACGAAAATAGAGGCACGCAAAACGTGAGAACCCGAGTCAGAGATAGCTCCATTTTCTCCATGGCTAACTGGCAGCAGCTGTGGGACAGCTCAGAAAGAGGAAGGTGGCTCTTTCTGAGCTGTCCCACAGCTGCTGCCAGTTGGCCATGGAGCTATCTCGTTTGATCCCAAATGTTAAGGAGTGGATGGAGAGAAAGCATGGTTAAGTGGATTTCTGCATGTCGCAATTCCTGATTCATGGATGCTTCATGAAGTATCATCACAGGTTCGGACATGTGGCCTCGCCGTTCTGCCCAACATGCGATGAAGCGGATGAGACATCCGAATACGTGGTATTCTTTTGTCCAAGATTTGAAGAGGAACGTGCCAACATATTCGCCACCTGTGGACCAGACACAATAGCGGTCAACATGTTGCAGGAGATTTGCGATGACATCAACACATGGCATGCAGTCAGCGATGGCGCCCGAATAATGACTGCAAAGGAGTTGGAGAGTGACCCAAATTGCGATCGACGTAGAATAACGTAACTTAACTTAACTAAGCTTAATGAGTCCGAAGCTATCAAATGAACTACGCTAAATAATCAGCTTAGCCGTTCGGACCACGACGTGAAAATCACCTCGGCCGGTTAGGATTACATTTAATTTAAATATGAACTTTAAAGCGAGTGCTGCATGAGTAGTGCATATGCATGATTTAGACCCCCTTCCGAAGTATTGCATTAGGGCAGTTACCGATTTGGGATATGGTCTGAGGCCCTCGGCGGAGTTCAGGGCGTATGTATATACGGATGAGTATATATGTACGAGTCGACCCATTGGTTCCATGAACCCAAATTAGTTCTAGGGAGAAACGGTACTCGACCTACCTAAGGGTCCGGCGCAGATTGACCGACGCATAGGGCTGAGATAATAGTTCTCCGCTGCTGGCGATTCGGAGCCAGCGTCTTCACTTGCTGCCAGCCAAGGTTCTCGTTAACTGAGAGGAGTTCAGCGGCTAGACTACGCCTCCACGAGTTTATAGGCCTGCCTCTTCTACGATACCGCTCTGGATTCCAAGCAAGCGCCTCTCTGCAAACAGCGCCCTGCAATGTTATTCAGACCGTATGGAGCACATCTCTCAGATTTCCTCTCAGATTTTTCCTTTTTGACAGATATAAGCTTTTTTTTCAGATTAAAGCTTTCATCTCCTATGCTCTCAAGGCAATAAAAGCTTAAATCTGAGCAAAAAAAAAGCTTAAAAACGAGATTTACGACCACTTATTTAAAAGATGTTGGTCATACGATACATAGACAAATCGTGTTACGTTGCCGCCATCTGTCTGCAAATCTCGTTTTCATTTCTTCGCAGAGTGTGCCAAACCCATCTCCACTTACGTTCCCGAATCTCGATTTCTAGCGCCTTTTGAAGACACCGGCGATGTAGTTCCACGTTTGAGATCCAGTTGCCAGGCCACCCAGCGCGGATGATGTTCTGCAGGCAGCAATTCACAAAAACTTGCACCAAGTTTCGCACCCGTACAACAATACGGATTTGACGTTTGAGTTGATGATTCGGATTTTAGTTCGTAGAGAGATCTGGCGTAAGAGCCAGATGATTCGGAGACTCGCAAACGCATACGGATTTTTCTGATCCGGGTTTCGATGTCTCTTGGTATCACCATCAGACGTAATCTGGCTGCCAAGATACTGGAAGCAATCCTCTTTCTCTACTTGTTATCGAAAAAACGATTTTCTGTGTTGATCTCCATCGACTTGGTCTTTACGACATTGACTTTGAGACCTGCTTCCTTGGAACTTTCGGCGAGGTCGTCATGTTTGTTCTGCATGTCTTGTTGTCTTTGGGTACATAAATTTGTACATATTTAACCTTTGAATGCATAGTGTTATGTTAAACCAACATCAACTAAAATACAAACATCTCTATTTTCAAAACTAATTAATTGAGCTTCCTTTTCCATTTCAAATGCTCTTATGCAATGACAAAGTGTCGGACACTCTCAGGCAAAAGTTAAACGATTTTCAATACACTGGACACGGATGCGTTTCATCAAATGATGTTGTTTTGCTACAGCTTGACATAAGTGCATGCGGATCCTACAAATTGCTTTTTAATTGGAAATATTTAATTTATAGCGGCAATCGGAAATGTGCATTCTAAATGCGCACACATCAATGAACGACGGACATGCTACCAATTAACAAAAACTTTGCAGCATGATCATTTTCGATTGATTGTCGTAATTAAACTGCACACAGAATTGTTTCGCCTTGTCGCACCCAGCAAATGGTCGTTCATTTGTCGATGAACATATCTATTAAGATACCTACTTGTTTAGTTGAATTTGTCATAGAACAACAAAGGTGTTTTTAATGGAATGATTGTCTGCTTGTCGTGTTAAGTGCAAATTGGTTTTGGCAAATTTTTGGGAAATAAATCTGCTGAAATCATATCACACTTCTATCGATTTTAGAAAGACTTAGAATTTCTCTAAAACTATACATTCGAATGAATGTAAATAACCCAAATCATTTTGCTACATCTAAATTTAATCACTGTCTGTGTGTACATTTACCCGTTAAAACACTGCAGTTGCGATATAATCACTGCTCGGAAATGATTTCATTTGCAGGCTCCTTCTTAAGCCTGCACCAGGCACATTGGGTGGCAGAATTCCGTTGCTATAATTTTATGCTTTTACTGATCCTATCTAACGTAGTTTATCATCCTTGGAGGCAAATGTGGCAGCGAGCGGAAAAAATCCTTGGTGAAAATATTACATCAAGCAGCAGCAGCAGCGCAGCCCATTAGCAGTTAAATCTGTTGAGTAAAAGAACCAAATTCCAAAAGGAGAACGGCATGAACCGAAAAAAACTAGATAGTAGAGAGCCGGGAAATCTTGAACCGAGTCCCATATTTCGAGTGCACTTTCGGTCCAAAGCAGAAGAAATATAAAACTCGAAGCTTTCCAGCGCTAGATTGCTGGTGGTGTGCTTTTGAGTATCCCTACGTAGTGCTTCAGCTCACATATTGATATCACTGCTTAGCTATCTTTCGTACTTTGGCGAAGAAATATGAGAATCCTGCCCGTTGTTCGGATAAGTCTGGGCCAGAAACCGATTGGTGCAATGAATATCGCAGATTTCTTCGGAGTTTCCACATCAGGGTGCCTGATAATTCACAATTCGGAGGAATTATTTTTGATTTTTCACTAACTAAGTTTTGTTCATTTGAGGCATGGAATGTAGCACGCTGCAGTTCCAGTGTCTGGTTGTTTTCAAAAGGCGTCTAACAACAATTCAGACAACAGAGTTACACTGTTTAAAGTGGGCCACAGACTACACAACATTTGTACAAATGCTATGAAATTCGATGAATTTTTGTCACTGTGAACACGATTTGCATCGTGTATGGCACTGCTTGAATGAGTGCCCAAATCGGTCGGGATCGAAATATTTTGTACAAACCATCCTCCCAGCCGGGGTGGAGATGGTTTTTTTTGTTGCTGTTGCTGTTTTCACAAGCTATAGTCTGTATTCGCGTGAAATATGTTTGTATCGTGTGTGGGCGAGCAAGAATCAAACAATCGTTGTGGAATCATCGAATTTGTACAGGCCATTTGTGTAGTCTATGGCCCGCTTAAGAAGAAGACGTTTTGATGAAAAAATTGTGAAAAGGGTTATGAATCCCATTCATTATTCATTCTATGATGGCTATGATACATTTTCGACTAAAGCGATTTCTTCGTCAAGTGTGGATCGTTCTATCGATATGACAGAATACGATGAGATTATTTCCGATATCTCGGCATTGGGCTGAGGGAAACCAATTTCCTATAGAGAAAATTTTCTGATTGCGGACATAGAATGGAAATATTGTAGAGAAACTCTTTTACTTCAACAATAATAACGCCTGGATTAATGATTTTGTTGAATTTTTGTTTCTTTCTTTAGTTGCAATAAGAATCTCTTCAAAACTAGATCGAAATTATTTGTTGACTTTTTTTTTCAACGTTAACAGAAACACTAAAAAAACCGATAATCGAGTCAAAAAGACAGAAAATCGAAACAGCGGAAAATCCAGTTTACATAGAATCGAGTGCGACCTTTAGAAAGCTAAAGCATGGATCATCGTTAATCTAGACTGTTTATTATACTATAGCGCTCCTAGTTGTCGGATCTGGAATGTTTTGACAGTACTATGTTTTGGAATTTTTCCTCTATCAGTGCTTTATTACGATTTGTATTGTTTCAAAAAAGTTACACGTGATGGAAGCCGCGAGACAAAAATAAAAATTGGACACCCACGTCAAAAATCCGTCATGGTCGGGTTAAAAATCGCGAAATCGTTAAAAATGGTCAAATCGACTGTGTGCAGCATTCTTAAACGTTTCCGTGAGATGCATACTATCGATCGGTAGATTCAAACTAATCGTCATAGTGGAATTTAGGATCGGAAACAGCATTTAAAGGTGTTGAGAACGATCAAGGTAACCCCAGGGCAGTCGGACTATGACATCGCCAAGAAATTCAATGCCGACCGGTGCACCGTCAGAAGGATTCGTCTGCGCGAAGGATTATCGGGCCAGTAAGCAACCAAACTGGGCATTGAAGAAGAATATAGAACCTAAAGGATGGGCCCGGAAGTTATACAACAAAGTTCAAACGAAATACGACGGATGCATCCTCCTGGATGACGAAACGTACGTGAAGATAGATTTTGGGCGGCTTCCTGGACAAAAATTTTATAAAGCCACTGGTCGGGGTGATGTCCTCGACAAGTTTAAATTCGTGTTTGCCGAAAGTGTTTGATCCGGCAAGGTATTTGCAGCTGCGGACGAAGAACCCCGGTTTTTGTGAGAAACAAGACCATGAACTCCGAAATGTACAAGAAGGAGTGCCTGAAAAAACGTTTTTTTTTCGTACATTATATCTCACAAAGGACCAGTAAAGTTTTCGCCAGATTTGGCAAGCTGCCACTACAGCAAAGAGGTAGTACAGTGGTATCGAGACAACGGGTGGATTTTGTCGAAAAGAACATCAACCCGCCCAACTGCCCTCGATTCCCCCTATCGAAAAATTTTGGGCAATTGTCAAGCACAAGATGAAGAAGAATGGTAGGATGACTCGGGATGCAACAGAGATGAAGAGATTGTGGAACAAAATGGCTGCTGAGTTCAGAGAATAGGGTGTCCGAGTGGTACTCGAAGAAAAGTTCGAAATTTCATCAAAACAACATCAGAATATTTTTTTTATTATTTTTCCTTTAAAGTGCAATAAAAACCCTACGTTTTGAGTGCAAAACATTTTTATTTCGTTTACATAGCTCCGAGATAGACCCAAAATGCGTCCAGATTTAACGAGATCCATCCTTTAAAATGCAATAAGAGCTCCTGCTATGGTACTGGCGTAAATACTGGTTTTAGGTATACAAATCTTAGCACTATTTTAAGGAACTGAAACTTATTGGAACACATATTTTGTATAAAGTTTTTTCATGTAGTATTTATTCTTTGTTCTAAGCGACACCAGATAATTGATAATTGTGCAAAACTAGGTTGTCCTACTTGAACTCAAGAATTGAAATGGTTGAAAAAAAAATTAATATCTTTCTGTTAAACAATGTACGGGAATATCTGATCTTTCAGCAAAACAGAGGCACATAATGAATATTATTCGATGGATTCGGTCCAGTCCAAAAAAAAATTGTAGATAATTTTGAAAATGGAGCTTAAAAGTAGTAAAGCGATAAATAAATTAACATAGTTTAATTTTCTAATGCTTCAAAAACAGCTGTTAAGCCGTTTTTAATGTGTGTGAAATTTTTAACAAAAAAAATATATCTTTTACATGAATCTTCTTTGAACTAGTTTATGAATTACATAAAATTGGCCGGAAAAGGGTTTTTTAAACTAATTATTCACGTAACAGAAAGTATTTGTGTGAAATATGTGAATGTAAGGCTTCAATTTCATCTTTTAAAAAAATTGAAATCATTGTTTTTTGTAGTTCTAGATTTTTTTTGCATGGGTCGGTGATGATTTGTAATAATATAAAAATTATTTATTTTAGATCAGGTGGAAATCAGTATGGATATAGGTAAGCTTCAAGTGTCTTGAGGTAAGATTGGTAAGAAGGTACGATTATTTCACTAGATGTTCAATTATTGCATTTATAGAATATATTATATAAGAACGTACAAACAGTTGCCAGCTGGGCAGGTATCTACACGTATGCGGAATACCTGTCGTAGATTCATAACTAAATATGTTATGAATTTTATACGGTTGCGAAACTGTTTGCTCGTTCTACAAATAAGACATACACTTACACGAAACATTTTCATTTCATGACATTTCACACGAAGCCATGGTGTCGGGTATGTGATGATTTGCATTGAAGATTGGCCGAACAAAAAATCTAAAGGATGCAAGTTAGCGCATACGTTGGCGAAACTGCGGTGAATCCGTGCACCCATGGTGGATTATCTACATACATACATACAAATCTTAGCACTATTTTAAATTTTGGAATCGACTAAACCACGCACTCCTCACCACCGGTGTGATAGCAAATTTAAAACGGATACACTTTTTCGTAGGTGATGGAAAAAATTAGAGAAACATGAGCTATCAAAGAACGAAAGAACATAAGCCGTAAATATCATGAATTTTTCGAAAAAGATACAACGGCTCACCGGCAGGACTTGAACCTGCAATCTCCGCTTCAGCACAACGGCGCGTTAGCCAATTTCACCACGGTGAACATGATGAAACCGGCCAACACGAGCAATCGAGCTCTGCCGATCAACTGCTGGACCCTCTATCGAAAACACCATGTATATCCCGCATGTGATCTTTCCCGCTATTGATCTCTCTTGTTTCTCTAACCCCAGATTTGTCTAATGTCCTTGGTTACCCAGTAGCCAGCCGGCACTGTGGTTCCGTACTTTTAGAGTACCTTGCCTTGGCTGATCTAGCCGTTGCTCATCTATTCGTAACAAAATAATCATCGTTGACTAAAATTTTCTCATTGTGAACCCCAAACGTCAAAATCGGTCGGTTGTATCTGCAAAGGATCTCGTTCTTTGACTCTTCTGCGCCGCTCCGAGGACGAGAAATACCCAAAGCGATTCGCGGAAGGGGAGTTGATCGTTGTTCGATGCAAAGTGAACCAGGGGTCCGAAATCGTCGGACGAGCTCTCACCCCTTTACGGTAGGAATGGAAACCACAAGTACACCTCAACTTTTCTATTCCGTTTCGAGACCGTATTGGCTACGTAAAATGGGCTTATCAACAATTAGGGTAGCTTGGGGATTTACAAATCTTATTACAAAGAATACTAATCTACACGCGAGCTAGACTAAACGATCATACCTGTTCTTATTACCAAAGTTTAATGAAATGGAGAGTCTCTAAAGCCCTTCGATGAACCAGATCTGGCTCAACTTCGCACGGGAGCTACCCGATACGATGGAATCTAATCACGGAGTTAAACGATCAAATCCCTTTTCACGAATGCTCAAGTAGTCGCCGCCCGTGGCGTAGTGGACAGCCTTCAAGTCTTCTAAGCCAGGGGGTGTGAGATCGAATCCCGGTCACGGCATACATAGTACACTTTCGGTGGGTTGGTGGTTTTAGCATTTGTAAGATGCTAGCCATCATATCCTCGAAAGATGTACGCTTAGAGTTAAGAAAAAAGGAATCTCTTCGAGGAAACATCATGTTTCATTGAGATCCTGTATGTGTTTGTGTTCGTTTTTATAAAAAAAAGCCTTGTCAATTTCAGGGGCCAAACTTTTTTTATCGTCAACCTAAGGTGTACAAAAATTTCTCGAAAAGGTCATTCAACTCAAACGTCAAACAAGAATGTGGTCGATGATCTTCGAATGTGAGCAGCTTAAGCCACGCTTTCACCAAGAATTGTGTCGTTAAGAAGGAAAATCATTGCTTGATTGTTCACTAAGAGTGGCTCTACGAAGTTGTAATTTTAGTTTTGATGTCACGTTTATATTACTTCAAGGAAATATTTTAAAGTAAGCTTTAAAATTACAGATTCAATGTAAAAAGATTTAATGTTTTGCGTTGTGTATTGTCGATGATTTGTATCAGCAAATGAATTTACCTTAAATTAATATCCGTTGTACCCGTTACAAAACGAAGGCTCAGCGGAAACGGTAATTGGACGGATTCGGATCCGACCAATCGATCCAAAACCAATACAGCAAATTTTAGTCTTCCTCCCCTAGCTCCAAACCATCGATGGTTCAATTTCAGCATCTTTGCTACTTGCAAATACCACAGGATTAATCCAATATAACCAAATGATCAAATCTAGATATCGGCTGATGCGAAATTTTCTTGGTCATTCTGGAGGACTTGAGAGCATTGTGAAGCATAAACAGCCGGCACTTCTCGGACATCATCGACTTCAGATGCTGTCGGAGCGCTAACATCGAGACAGACGATACGCCCAAAATTCTTCGTAGGCAAAAACATTCGAAACCGATGCCCGCCTCGGTTGAATATAGCGCGACCGAACTACCTGAAGTTGCACATTTGCTCAAAGCAGCGCTGCCGGCAGAGGGCGAGCTTTACAAAGCCCCTCTCGAGGAATTCTGGGATACCATCAAGATTAGGATTGTTCGATCTTCTGGAAAAAATCGATTCCCAAGATCGATTCAGCTGAATGGTTCCAGGATCGATCCACCTGAAAAAATGAAGCAAAAGGATCGATCTCTTCAAGATCGATCTTCTAAATTTTTGTAAGGAGTGCTGCATGAAGACTTCTTCATCCTTAAGTAAGCAGTGAAAAACGACAGGAAAGCTCATATCAATTGTAAATATGAGCTATAAAAAAATCTTTTTTCAATTTCAACATTAGAATGTCTAACTTTTCATGACCTTGGTTGAGTACGTACATATGACATATCAAAAACAAAATAAATATAATAATGTTTTCATACGACATACTTTCAAGTTCCAATTATAAGCACGTCGTATAGGAATAAATCTGAATATTGTAGCTTTACTGAGTAAAATTCTTAAACCATTTTGAGTTAGTTAACTTAGTAAAATACTTATTTTTAAACGGTACGGATTTTTATTACGCTTGTGTTTTTACGCTGAATACCATCATTCCAGACAAAGGTCGTGGCACAAAGGTATTCATCCATCATCTGGAAGGCAAGCTCAATTCTTCAAGCATCCAATTTTTAAAGTAATATTACCATTTAGAGTAGAGGCAATATTCAAATATCAATTTGAGGAATGTAGATATAAAATTAGCGCTTTATTTTACTAGAAACACTTTTTTATTGTGGTCTCATTTAAATGGATAGCCTTCTACCGAATTTTGACTATAAGAGACTCGAAAGATTCGATAAGAAGTTAAAACTTGAGCTGCGTGAAATGCTATATAGAATATTAAGGAATTGAACCCTAGTACAGATCCTTCTACTATTTGGAATAGAATTGCTGCACTTCAAGGTCGATATAGAAAACCCCAACATTTCATTAAAATTGGAAACACTCTTACAACCGATCCTATTAAGGTAGCTGAAACTTTAGCAGATCATTTCGAAAAAATTAGTAGCTCCTCTGATATTCATCCTGTGATGCCTATCATGCCTATTACCTCCAACACTGAGTTAGAATATAACCAGAACCTTACCCTTAATGAATTAGACTGGGCTCTTAATAAATGTTCTAGTAAAAGCACAGGGAGCGATGATATTGGTTATCCTCTTTTGAAAAATCTGCCTTTGTCTGGAAGACTATGCTTACTAAAAACTTACAACGCGGTATGGGAATCTGGCAAAATACCAAACAATTGGAAAGAATCTATTATTGTTCCAATTCACAAAAAAAATAAGAAAAGTGGAACTCCAGATGATTATCGTCCAATTTCATTGATAAGTTATTTAGGAAAAGTTTTAGAAAGAATTATTAACAGACGTTTGGTTAATGAATTGGAAGATAGAAAACTACTTGATCCTCGACAGTATGCATTTAGAGCAGGACTTGGTACTGATGTTTATTTCGCTGAATTTGAAGAATTTTTTGATAAGCCGATAAGAGAAAATCAACACCTCGAGATGCTATCTATGGATATATCCAAAGCATATGATACTCTGAATAGGGAATCAGTTATCTCCACGCTCATAAAAATGAATTTCTCAGGGAGAATATTAGTGTTCTTAGAGAACTTTTTAATTAACCGAACTTTTAAAGTACGTATCGGTTCTAATTACTCATCTTTGCGAACCGCAGCCCAAGGCATTCCTCAGGGATCAGTACTTTCGGTAACACTATTCCTTATTGCAATGAATCCTATTTTTGAAACTATCCCGACAAATGTCCAAATCATCACTTATGCTGATGATATTCTGCTGGTAGCGTATGGGAAACAGAGAAGACCGCTTAGAACCAAAATTCAGCATGCCGCTGAAAAGGCAATAAACTGGCTTACATCTGTCGGTTTTCGTGTTGCGATAGAAAAATGCCAACTGCTGCATATGTGTCACAATCGTCGTCATCGCGGACATGTTCCAGAGATCACTGTAGGTGATCTTACCATTCCAACAGTCAAAACACTCAAAATCCTGGGTGTGACTTTTGATAAAAAAATGAATTTTATGAAGCATGCCAAAGAAAGACGGGAGTCTGCTTCTAATATGATAAATGTTTTAAAAATGATTGGTTCTAAAGTAAGAGGCTCCAGAGAAACGCTAATAAAGATCGTTAAAAGTATTGTTGTTCCCCGATTATTGTATGGCATAGGTGTTTTTTTTTTTTTTTTAGTTGGTAACCACAGGTGGTAAATCCCGGTTTACGGATTGTATTCCAAGGCACGGCGAGCCACCGCGTCCCCCCAGTTTGCTACTCTGGGTCCATGGGTACAATGGGCAGACTCATGATATACTCCGTGTATACCCCCTACTCCCTAAACTCCACCTGGGGCCGCAGACCTGGTTCCCACCTCGAACTGTTTAGTACACCATGCTTCAATAGTGGGAGGTCTATTCGCGCTAATGCGCTCAAAGGCAATACTCATTAACGAGACCACTTTCAGCAAAACCTCTCATCCTTACGACTCGACGCCTGAACTCTCCTCTGACGACTTGAGAACCGACATCTCCTCGCAATGACTCGAGATTCCCACACAAACCTCTCCTCTTCGCGACTTGAGGCCTGATCTCTCCTCTGACGACTTGAGATCCGACCCCTCCTCGCATCGACTCGAGGTTTACCTCTCCTCTGCACGATTCAAGGCCCGATCTCTCCTCTAACGACTTGAAATCTGACCTCTCCTCGTAATGACTCGAGGTGACCACTTGTACCCCTCCTCTTGTTGGTAAGGGGCCTGATCCCTCCTCTTACGACTCGGGACCCGACCTCCTATCATAAAGACTCGGGGTTGACCACACAAACCTCTCCGCCTGAAGGTTTGAGGCCTGACCTCTCCTCTAACGACTCGAAGCCCGACCTCTTATCTTCAGGGTTCGAAGTTTGCCACCTTGCCCGTCGTGTGCCAGATCGACAGCAGCTTATCCTGGACTCGCGCCTGTCACGGCACACGCGCGGGACTTAACGCAACTACTCGGATGATTCCCGACGAAGACGTCATCCTACACCGACTCGAATGGCTCGCCCGGCGTCGAGAGCCACTCTACCCGTGGGTATTCCCCGAACGTGGAATAACCCTTTCCCAACGATTTCCACTGCGAAGAAGGTCAAGTCTTATCCCCGCAGCTTCTGTCGTTGAGAACCGCTCTACTCGGATACTCCCCGAAGGTGGAGCATCCTACACACGAACGCGGCGCACCCACGGCATCCGCTACGCAGAAGGTATTGTCTTATCTTTGTAACTTCAAACCGTGGGGTCGGACGCACTCTACTCGACAGCCCCCCGTCGATGGGGTCAGTCTACTCCGACCGTTGTCCGGTCTTCTTTATCCCCCTTGGTTGGCAACCCTAGGATTTTTGGCCCGCGGATTTTCCTGCCCGTTGTGTGCCAAATCGAGAGCAGCTTATCCTAGACTCGCGCCTGTCACGGCACACATTCGGGACTTGGAACGCTACGACTCGGATGTTTCCCGACGGTGACGACATCCTACACCGACTCGAGAGGCTCGCCCGGCGTCGAGAGCCTCTCTACCCGTGGGTATCCCCCGACAGTGGTTAACCCTCTTCCCTCGAGATCCGCTACGAGGAAGGTAAAGTCTTATCTCCGCAGTTTCCCTCTTAGGAAGCGGAACTACTCGGATACCCCCCGACATTGGGGTATCCTACACACGTTCGCGGCGCACCCCTGACCTCCGCTACGCAGAAGATGTTGCCTTATCTTTGTAGCTTCGATCAAAGGATCGGACGCACACTACTCAGATGCTCCCCGCCGATGGAGTCATCCTACACCGTTCGCGGACTGCCGTTGGTTCCAGCTCCTCTGCAGGGCAGTCATGATCCGGGTGAACCCATCGCTGACCGCGTGCCAAGTGTTGGAATCCGCACACATCCTCTGTACAACGTTATCTGCTGTCGTGTCAGGCCCACAGGCGGCAAATATGGAAGTACGTACCGCCGCAAACCTTGGACAGACAAACACCACATGTTCGGGTGTTTCCTCTACGTCACCACAATCTGGGCAGTATGGCGAAGCCACATGTCCAAACCGGTAGTGGTACTTCATGAAGCATCCATGACCAGTCAGGAATTGCGTCATATAGAAGTCCACTTCACCGTGCCTTCTTCCGATCCAGCTCCCGATGTGCGGGATCAGACGATGGGTCCACCTTCCTCTCGTTGAGCTGTCCCACAGCTGCTGCCAGTTGGACATCGAGTCCTCATTGGCGAGATCTCGAACGTTGGGCGTGTCTCTGTTGTCGTAGCAATAGACATCCTCCTCCAGCAAAACCGAGATGGGCATAACACCCGCTACTACACAGGCGGCTTCGGACGACATGGTCCGGTATCCGCTGATAACCCGCAGGTTCATCAGCCGCTGAACGCTGCTAAGTCGCTGCAGGTTACAGCTTCCTCCCAGGGCCTGCCTCCAGGCCGCTGCTCCGTACCGCAAGATCGAAGTGGTCACACTTGCAATGATCCGCCTTTTGCTGCTTTGGATAGCCGAGGAGTTCGGCATCATTCGTGTGAGTGCGGCCGTGGCCATTGCCGCTCTCTTGCACACGTGTTCGACATGGCTCGTGAAGCTGAGCCTGTCGTCAATCATCACCCCTAGGTACTTAATTGCGCGTTTAGACACGATGTTGCACGGTCCAACGGCAATGGTACCTGTTTGGGGTGATTTCAGGTTGGTGATAAGCACCATCTCGGTTTTGTGGTGGGCTAGACGCAGGCACTTGGAGTGCATCCAGCGTTCCACTTCCTGGATAGCTACCGTGGCCAGTAGCTCAACCTCCGCTGTTGAGGAGCCCCTCGCCAAGAGGACTACATCATCTGCAAATCCTACGAGTTCGGCTCCCGATGGGAGGCTCGTTCGTAGGAGTTCGTCGTAGGTGATGTTCCACAGAACCGGGCCGAGAATTGACCCCTGTGGAACACCCGCCGAAACCTCTTGTGTTCGCAAACCCTCGCCGGTCATATACTGCAGTTGGCGATTGTGGAAGTAACTTTCCACAAGCCTATACAGATATGCCGGGATCCTCATTTGGATGAGCGACGACGCAATCGCTGTCCAACTGACACTGTTGAAGGCGTTCTTCACATCCAGAGTGACAACCGCGCAAAAGCGGAGCCCTCTCCTCTTGGTCAGCCTGGCTCTGTCCGCTACCTCGATGACCGAGCGGATGGCATCTACGGTGCTGCGACCTCGACGGAAACCAAACTGTTTCCCCGAGAGTCCGCCCTCACTTTCCGTGTATCTCTGAAGTCGGCATAGGTGTAGCTGGTAGGAAAAGAGAACATGTGGCATAGGTGTAGCTGGTAGGAAAAGAGAACATGTACTACCTATATTAGAACCAGTGTATAATAAAGCTATGCGATTAGCATCAGGAGCTTTTTGCACAAGTCCTACCAAATCTATGCTATGTGAAGCTGGCCAACTTCCTTTCGGTTATCTAGTAGCATTAACTGAAGCTAGAATTGCTATAAGAATGCTTGAAATGGGAAGAACATTAGAAGATCTTGTCCTTATTAAAAGAGTTACCACATCTTTTGAAGCAATAACGTCATGCAGTTTTCCTAAAATTTCACCTTTGATCAGATGGGGACCATATAGATGGGATTATAAAAAACCTTTAGTTGACTGGTCCATTGCCCGTCAAGTTCGTGCAGGAGATAATTCTAATAAAGTCCTATCAGTTTACAATGAATTAGTTAGGAATGTTTATCCAGACTGTGTGAAAATATTCACTGATGGTTCGAAAGCAAATGGTACAACAGGTTTTGGTATTTTCTCCGAAAAAATCACTAAAAGTGAAAGGTTACAGGATACTTGTTCTGTGTTTGCTGCTGAAACTATGGCAATTCTTATAGCCATCAAAAATTCGCCTAAAAACAAAAAGTGTGTCATTTTTTCTGATAGTGCAAGCTGCTTAAGAGCAATTGAGTCTGGAAAATCACGAAATTCATGGGTGCAATCCGTCGAGTTTAATCTAGAACAAAGAATGGTAAGCCTAGTGTGGATTCCAGGGCATACTGGTATCCTTGGAAACGAGAAAGCCGACTGCCTTGCTAACGAGGGTAGATCGAAAAGAATCTTCAAAAAAGAAATTACAGGTTCGGATGGAAAACTATTTATTAAAACGAAAATATGGCATGCTTGGCAAGAAGAATGGAGTTCTACTAATCCTGCACAAAAACTTCACAAAATTAAAAATAATGTTTGGAAATGGATTGACCGAAAAGATTATTATGAGCAAAAGGTTTTGTCAAGACTTAGAATCGGCCACTGTCGTCTAACTCATGAATAACTCCCTATTCTGTCCCTCCTATCTGTTCTTATTGTTTAACCCATCTTACTGTTAACCATATCCTCTTAGAGTGTACCATGCTATTTCAAAAGAGACAATTTTTCAAACTTGGTAATACTGTTGGCATCATCCTGAAGAACGAAAAACAACAAGAAGACAAATTAATCCAGTTCTAAAAAGACATCGGTATGTTTAATTTTTTGTAAATATTTGTAGTAGGCTAAGATAGTTTAAAGCATTTGTATGTATTCCGTTTGTTTTGTTCGTTTTAAATAATAAAGTAAAGACGCGAAAGACCTACTTTGTTAGGTTAAATGCGTCTATAAATTTAAAAAAAAAATATAGAATATTAATGCTTGATTCAAGACTGAATAGGATTTCCAGTGACTGTTCTATGGAACTTTCGATTACTTGAGATTTCATAAAAGTTCTGGTTTTCCTTAAAAGTGTAGTGCTAAAAACCCGCTTCTTATTAAGTCGGTCTTGATTTTATTGGCATAGACGCACCAATAGTGAAAAAGAGCTTTTAAGATGGTTCAGGAATCAAAATTCTGCACGAAACTGATTTTCAAAATTTCCGGAATAAATAGAAAAAAAAATACTTCAAAAGATCGAAAGATCGGATCGAAAATAAACCGATTTAATCGATTTTTCCAAGGCTAAAGAATCGATCCAAAAAATCGGAAATTTGAGTTTAATAGATCGATCTCGCAAAGATCGATCCCAGATCGACCAATCCTAATCAAGATAGCCATCAACAGTGCAGCGGAGAACGTCATCGGTCATGTGAAACGAGCTCGACGGAACGACTGGTGTGATGGGCGAAGAGAATGCCGTGCGGGCGGCAGTAGTGCCAAGAAGCACCGGTTGTGGAACGGGGAAAATCACTGATAGCGGAAGAGGCAGCCTTTATGCCGCACACCGAAATGGTCCGGGATGAGGACGGAGGCATCCTGCCTGACGGACAATCGTAAGGTGATCAGAAGGTGGAAGCAGCACTTCGATGAACACCTGAACATGCAGGAGACGGTGGGGAAAGGTACATCGCCGGCGTAGTCAACGACGTAGAGGAGCCACTCCCAACGGTGAGCGAAGTTAAAGGAGCTTTTCGCCAACTGAATAGCAACAAGACGGCTGACAAGGATAGCATCGCAGCTGAACTTATCAAGATGGACATGTCCCAGAAGTGTTACAAATTGGATTGCGCGAACTACCTCCAGAGCGATCACTCCCTGTGCACTCTATTCATCGACTTCATACGACACGATCGACCGTGACGAGCTATGGAAAATCATGGACGAGAACGGCTTCCCCGGGTAGCTAACCAGACTCATCAAGGCAAAGATGGATGGAACGCAGTGCTGTGTGCGGATTTTGAATGAATTGTCGAGTTCATTCGAATCGCGCAGGGGGCTTCGACAAAACGATGGTTTATCCTGTATGATATTCAACGTGGCTTTAGAAGGTGCTATTCGACGAGCGGTGGGTGAAATGCGGGCCACGATTTCCATCAGATCAACTTATCTACTTTGTCGAAGACATTGACATATTCGGCAGATCATCTGCGGCGATGCGAGGATGTAATCTACCGCAAACTGAAACGCGAAGCAGAAAGGATTTTGATGATGATTAATACGTCCAAGACGAAGTTTATGGTGGTCTGTGGGTCCGAGACCGACTGAGCCCGTTTGTTTAGTAGGAACAAGGTCACGGTCAACGGCGAAGGGCTGGAAATAGTCGAAAACTTTGTCTATCTCGGCTCACTGGTGACCGCAGACGATGACACTAGGTCGTGAGATCTGGCGGCGAATGATCAGCGGAATTTGTACCAACTATGGACTCCACAAGCAACTGCGGTCGAGAAGACTTAGCCCTCGCACGAAGTGTAACCTCTATATGACGCTCATTAGACCGGTTGTTCTCTACGGGCACGAGACATGGATATTGCTCGGAGAGGACCTGCGTACACTCTGAGTATTCGAGCGACGAGTGTTAAGAACCATCTTTGGCGGCGTGCAGGAGAAAGGGTGTAGAGGCGAAGGATGAACAGGCTTGTAAGTGGTCACCATCGTTTGATTTTATTCGGAGACATCCACAACACATCGTCCGTGACAGTCATGGAGAGCGAAATCGTTTGATCGGAGAGCAAAAAAATGTCAAATGAAATTTTTATCTTTGTCTTTCATCCCTCTTGCGTAAATAATCATTCCACATTGTTTGACCAACACATCCAAACATCACCCGGCGCTGCAGAGTGGCGATTTTTTTTTCAACAGGAGGGAGCAAGGATTGAAAAACTCATTCAAACGAGCGATGGAGCCTACATCGCTCCGATTTTTACTCATAAAAATGCCCAGGAACGCGAATGAGGTGTGAGCGAGAATCTCCTGTTCTCACGAATAAAGCCCGACCAAAACGAAAACACGACCAAGGCTCCTGATTCCTTTCTACCTTGCTTCCTTCTCCGCACACACAATCTAGCATCAACCCGACGATTGCGTAGCAGCGAGCCGATTCATGAAACTTATTACCAACCCGCTCATGAGCCGTGTTAGTAATGGTATTATTCTTTCCCGTGGAAAAATGTTCGTCCCTTTGCAAAGCTTGAGCTTGAACAAACACTAACAGCAACAAAGATGACGCCAAGCCGTGTTGGCTGTAAACACGCGTTGGCCAAAAGGAATGGAAATTAAGAAGAATAGTGTGCAGTGTGCATACGGCCGGCACATCCAATCCCTTTTTAGTGATGTTATTATTCTTTTCAGGCGAATATGTCGAGCCAAAAGAATTGTTTTGCTTCTTGCTAGTGCTGTTATTATTACTTCCTACGAAAAAATTTGCGTCACTTTTTGAAGCTACGAGCTTGAAGGAACATCAATAACATCAACAGCAACAGTGTGCACTTGTGTAGGCCAAGCAAATCTTTAAACGATCGGTGCCCAGACGGTACGGACGGTTTGTCTCTGAGAAGGACGAGCCGAAAAATTCCTTTTTCTTTTTTCTTCCTACTTTTTTCTTCTGAACTGGCGTACTTCTTTCCCTAAACAGACAGCAAGCTCGGTATCAAAATTCTCATGAAGCAAATTCGAGTCTCTCGTGATCCTGTTTCTCAGACTCGCTCATGAATGTTTTTTAATACGAGCAGCATAGGAACCGTCGTCGTAGAATCGTTTTTGTTGCTGTTCGTGATTGTATTGAACACAATCGAATAGCGAGTCGGCGGCGAAGCATTTTCGTGTGCGTTTCGAGGAGTGAGCGATTTTTATAGTCCTTGGGAGGGAGTGAATAGAACAGATTGCATTTGCTTATTGAGTCTGTAAGTTCTGCTGCGTGAAAGAGATAGGCGATGTCGTAAACTGTCGGGAATTATGGTCGTTTGACCATCAAATTATTGCTCTCGTGTACCAAGACACGAAATTTTGTTCGACAATCACACAAAGAAGAATGAATGTCGTTTCGTTTGATGGTAGTCGACTGTTCGGCAAGTGTTTGGTCGCATTCGTTTGATAGCACGAACAATGAAACTGATAAAAGCAGGCTGTGCGACTGTCAGAGAAAATGTCGATGGTTTACAAGTCTGAGGATGAACACGAGCTCGCGCGACCCTACGGCGAACCCAATATCCAGATTATGGCGAAGGCTGTCCAAATACGCTGTGCAGGACTTTTTGCATGTATGTCGGACGAGACGAGCAGGAGTGCAACAAGCGAGGTGGTTAGACCAAGTGAAGCATGATCTGGAGAACGGTTGCCATGGACCGAGTGAATTTTAGGAATAACTTTCATCAAGTTATGTCGTGAGACAGAAAACCATGTGAATAAATAAAAGAATATGGACTTAGGAGCGAAAGAAAAGCCACCCTAGTCCTCCAAACGACAATAACATGCACGTCTGGACAGCATCGTTCCACACAAAACCTTCCTTCCTCGGCTATTCAACAATAGGACTGTACTACAGGACCATGCATTCGGGACGATTCAGGCGGAAAAAGCTCATTACGGAAGTAAAAGGGAATAAAGTTATCCTACTTGCTCGCTTCGCTTGGCTTTTGGCTTCTGTCGGGCGGCTGCTGGGAACGAAAATGGGAAAACCAGCAACGATGACAGGAGAGGGAAGACTTGGTGGTGTGGATGTGATGAGTGTGTTGTGTTTTTTCTTTCGGTTAGAAATTAAAAATTAAAGCTCACAAGAATGTAAATGATCTGGGTTTTCGATGATAAAATTTTTAAAAATAATTTTGTTTGAATCTTTTCTTGTACTATCAACAATGAGTTTGTTTTTAATGCATTCAAATTTTTAACATAAAAGTGATGTAAAATTAGGAATGTTTTGTTGTAATTTTAACATGTGTCGCATCTAGGAATAATTTACACCGTTGAGCTTGATTAGTAGAGAATTTTCATAGAAGAAATTACTCCGTTGATGTGTTTGGATACATCATAAGAATGTTTCATTTTTTTCCGATTTTATATCTCGTCCATCTCGATCCGTTGAAATTTTATTTAGAGGTAACTAATTGACTTAAAATCTTATTAAAATTTTTTAGCAACGAAATAATGTTCAGTCTCCTTCAGTTTGACAGTACAATTTTAGGCGATTTTTTTCGTTTCACGAATAAATCTATAAACACCAGAATTGATGAACTTTAAATTATTTTTATTGTTTTTTTTTTTGCGAAGGACAACTATTTTTTATGAATCTTAAGTTTAAAAAATACAAACATACATACATAAAACCATAACTTCCAACCACGCTAACGTATAATATCAGTAGGGCAGAACATGGCACTTATCTGAGCAATTTTTTCTTCTGAAACCTTCTTATTCAGATAGCGAACCCGTACTACACCATAATTATGGTGCATCCAGTTGGTAATATTTACGCCGTTATCCTGTTGGGGTGCCTGAATCGTTCGGTATGTTTTTATTTTATATAGGACAGTGGAACGCGGCACAGGAAGAAAAAAAACGGGAAAAAATCTACCAAGCATCATCTATGTGGGACGACCCGCAAGAGCATCGACCTATCCAAACCCACTCTGAAGATAGGAGAACTTATGCCTTCTACAGACAGAGGGCCTGTTCCCAATTCGCATGGGGGATATGGGAGGAATATGTAGGAAGTCAAGTGCAGCAGAGTCACTTCGCTAGAAGGCAGCAGAGAGATAAAAGGTTAGGCGGTTCTCGTTCCGTGGTGTCAAGTATGAGCAAAGTGTCATAAATGAATTTCACTTTAAGTGGCCATTTCTGTGGCTTTCGAGAGCGTGCTTCACCTTTCGTGGCTTGGTTTAACGAGGAGCTCAGCTTGGAATAGTTTTCACCCATCAAGTGGGGCGGTCTTCTGGTTTCTGGGTGAGAATTTATGATAGCTGTTCTAGAGTCGAATCTTCGAACTAATTGAATGATCACATTTAACAACTTTTGAAACGTTTAATTTTGCAATTAATTTCAACGTTTAGTGAGTTTATGTAATGAGAATATTATTTTAATTTGTCATTCAATTTTGTAATTAGTTTAAACAACATAAAAATTTACACATTTTTTTGGTATAAAAAACACCGGTTTTCAAAGAGATAGAAAACCTTTCCTTCGAGAATACCTGATAAAATAGTACAAAAACGCTTACCGGCTTATCACTAACTAATCCGTTAACTGTTGAAAAACAAACTTATTTCTTATTAGTGTGTTGATTTGTCCGTAGATGAAAAGATCTTGTTCAAATGTTCGCTCAGGCATTTATAATACCATTATGGTTTATTCTAGAAGATCATGACATCAGCACGTTCGTCGCCAAGCATCACCCGAAGCGTTCAAGTCCTTCAAGTCAAAAGTCAGAGATCGAATCTCGATCGCAGCATACAAAGAACAATTTCTGTAGAATGGTGATTTGAGCATTTGTGAGATGCTCGCCATCATATCCTCGAAAGATACATGCTTAGTATTTAGTTAATGAAATCTCTTCGAGGGAACTTCATGTTTAATTGAAAACCTTATCCCAAACAATGTTACCGTTCGTATTTATGGAGTCTGGAGTTTGTGCTCGTTTCCCACTAAACTTAAGGTAGACTTATTTTGAATTATATTTAAATTTATACAACACTACAGACAAACCCCTCACTACAGACAGTATAACACTTGAGTTGTATAAAACACTGGTCTAAGGAAAATATGAACGAGAAAGATAACGGAAAGAGAGAGAGGGAAAGTTTAGGAGGGAAAATAGGGGGTTCGATAAGATATCGAACATGGCTAGTCGATCTCTTGTTGGCGGACTTCAGTGCAGCAGAGTTCGAGGCGTTTAGTAATCGAACTAAAGTGAACGTTGAGCGTGATAAAGTGTTTAGAGGAAGGATCAGCTGGGTGATCGAAATCTGTCTCAGCCCGAGAATAGCTTGATAGCCTAGACAACCATTTCCGGCTTGATAGTCGCGCATCCTTCATCCGCCCACCACAAATTATCACATCCTGCACGATCTGCCGAGATCTGACACCGCCTGACAAGATCTGCCACCCTTGTTGCCGAAAATCCCGCCGAACCGCTCTTTCCACATCCTAAGAGCACACGCGGTATAATAAGTGGAAACATAGTTGAACCTCCGAATCAATCATCTTTACCGGTCAATTCCCGTTGAGCCATCGAGACCAGCAGCCATTATCAACAAAACAGGTACCTGTGAATCAAAACACACATACAAAACACACTGACACACATACACAAGGAATTTTGTAAGGTTAGGAAAAATAAACATTAAAAGTGTAAATAAGCTTTGCTCAGTCATTTTCGAAAGGAACTCCGATTTGCCCAATAGATCCAGGAGCCGACCTTGGGATCTCCGTCATCACACGCTCGAGCTCAGCCAACCAAAAGAAGGCCTTGTGTGCCCACCCTCCACTGAGTCTCCAGAGGAACGACCAGGGACTCGAGGGCTTAGGCTTGATCCCTTCTGGATCTGGCAGTAACAATTGGCGCCCAATTTAATAGTGGTCGAACGGCGAATCTGAGTTCAAAAAAATATTTTCAAGATTTGTTTTGACCAGAGAGTGTAGGGGGAATTAAAAATTTAACATTTTTACACAACACACATCATAAATATTAACAGTGACTCAACTTTATACCGCCTCAATACAAACTTCAAGGGGTTAAATTGAACTTTCTAGTGCGCGTACGTGTGTGCAGAATTCATTGACCGTTTGGCTGGTAAGATTCGGCTTCTTAATTAGAATTCTTACTATTTAATGGTAATCGGGTCTTGATTCCTTCAAAACAAAAGATTTTTTTGTGATATCATCGAAATAATTAATTGATCTTATTTTTGTTTAATTTTTATTAAAAATTTGTCATTTTTCGTTCAAAGATGGATTTCAATAATCATTATGAAAAGCTCGAAGTAGCACATTTGAGCATCGACGAAGTTGAATATGAGCTTAGAATTCGATTGGTAGAGTTCGAATCGAAAGATCACGAAAGCGTGAAACGTCGAAAATTAAAAGAAGTTATGAAAGCTGAACGTGAAGGCGCAGCGTGCGATGTTTTAAAGTATCCGTCGTGGAAAAATATCAAAGACGAAATGCAATCGATTGTTTCCAAGCTGATCGCGATAAATTCAGTATTAGAATGTCCTAAGGTTGACGCTAGAAATAAAATGAAATTAAGAACAAGATTAGTCCACTTCAAGTTCCGTATTAAACGACTAAACGCTTATCCTAACGCGCATAAATTCGTTTTTGAGATTTCAAAATTGCAAACGGACATCACGAGATTGTGTAACGTCTATTTCCCTATTTTAGAACCCATCCCAGAAATCGAAAACGTCGAAAACGAAATATCGAAAACGTTAGTAGAAGTCAGGTCGGAAATTGAAAACATAAATCAATCGATCGCGATGGAAAACGATCCCACTGAAACGAATCCTCAAGAAAACAGAATCCAAATTATTCAAGGTATGGAACGAGAGTTAGAAACGTCGAATAAACGCGCGAATGAAATTCTTGAAAAACTATCCGAATTCGAAAACGGTAACGCGGAAAGTTTCCCGGAGCTGATAAAAACGTTCAAAGAATTCGTTTTACAATCGACAGAATTAGAAAAATCTAGGCGAAGCAAAGAAATAGAAAAAGAGCATCAAAAGCTTCATGAGCTCGAACAGAAACTGCGCGATAAGAAAAAACTTGAAAAGTTGTTATCGAACCTTGATCGAAAACCGAAAAACGATAAATTAGAAGTGGCTTCCCATAGTCAAGAACATTCAGGCGCGAGATATCTCTCCTCAGATACGACTATTCCAGATAGTATTCCACAGCATAAATCCAAAAGCTCAGATTTTCTGAAAGCTAAAAAGTCGCGAGTAGTAGAGAATATTACTTCGAGTAATACTTCACTCTCTGAATGTTCTTCAGGTGAACTTCCGAGAATGAGTAGGTTTCAATCCGCGTCAAGAAAGTTTGATAAACCACGTAATGACAACCCACGAAAACATCGTAGCATTAAATCGAGAGAATCTCGTAAGCATAAAAAGCTCGAGAGTGAGTTTGAAACAGAAACTCAGGAAAGCTCAGAAATGGTCTCCCAAAGTTCATCTTCTGAAAGCTCTGCTTCAGAACATCGTAGGCATGAGAGAGTTCGTAGACGGTTTCGCGAAAGAAACATAAAGCGTATCCCCATTTCTGAATGGAAATTGAAATACGATGGCAGAGATGAGGGAAGAAAATTGATAGACTTTCTGAAAGAAATTAAAATGAGAGCAATGTCCGAGCAAGTTAGCGATCGAGAGCTGTTCCGATCAGCAATCCATTTGTTCGCAGGTCGAGCAAAGGATTGGTTTTTAGACGGTTATGAGAATTGTGAGTATAGAACCTGGTCCCAACTGAAGCGTGAGCTAAAGCGTGAGTTTCTGCCACCGGACTTGGACTTTCAGTTGGAGTTGCAAGCTTCCAACAGAAGGCAAGGCCGGGGGGAAAAATTCATTGACTTTTTCCACGATATGATTAAAATTTTCCATTCTATGATCAAGCCTCTTTCTGAACGAAGACGATTCGCCATTATTTGGAGGAATCTTCGTCATGAGTACAAGAATGCCATGACAGGCGCTAACATTCGCACTCTGGCTAAACTAAAGCGATACGGTAGAATAATCGATGAAAATAATTGGTATCTTCATTCAAAACCTAACGAAAGTTTTAACAAATCGCGTTCGAGAGAAGTCAATGAAGTATATACAGCGAAAGATAAAAATAGATCCGAATCTAATCAAACCAGAGTTTTTCACAATTCAAATTTCCAACAGAATCAAAAACCGAAAATGAAATCGGAATGGGAACAAAAATCGCGAAAACAGTCTGAAGATAGAAGAAAAAGCGTAGTAGAGAAGAAAGAAGATCAGTCCGCCATGGAAGGATCCAGTGAAAGCACGTTGCAAAAGCTTGTAGATGATTACAAACGACCACCCACGGGAGTGTGTTACAATTGTCGAGAATATGGACATTATTTTGCAATATGCCCTCAGGCTAGAGAACAGTTTTGTAGGCTATGTGGATTCCACGGTGTGCTTACAAGTTTCTGCCCAGTTTGTCAAAAAAACGCAACGAGATCAACCTGAGAGGGCAAGTTGACCACTTAGAACCAAATCCCTCAAACATCCATCCTATTACAGACACTTTTGAAAGCTTCGAAATGAACAATTTTTCACCTTTTTCTGAAAGCGATTATCAAAACGAACCCGATTTAAATGAATTATTTATCTACCAGAATGGAGACGCACGCCCATTTGTTCGTGTGAAAATATTAGGAGAAGAAGTGATAGGACTGCTAGATAGTGGAGCACAATGCTCTGTTCTAGGCCTAGGATCTGATTCATAACTAAAACAGCTTAAATTAAAAACCCATTCTAGTTCAACTACCTTACTCAACGCAGCTGGGATATCATTGCCTGTGATCGGTTGTGTTGATTTACCATTTGAATTCGATAACAAAATTAAAGTTATAGCAACGTTAATCGCACCACAACTTAATCGAAGATTGATAGTGGGAGCCGACTTCTGGCAAGCTTTTAATATCCGTCCAACTATACATGATCACTTATTCGAAATCGATGAGATAGCTACACCAAAACAAGAAATTCAACTCACTATTTCTCAGAAAGCTCAGTTAGAGAACATAAAGAAAATGTTCAAAGTTGCCATCGAGGGAGAACCCCTCGGTGTAACACCAGTTATTTCTCATAAGATCGAAATAGCAGACGAATTCAAACATTTACCACCTATCCGAATTAACCCATACCCAACCTCACCGCATATGCAGGGGAAAATAAATCGAGAGTTGGATAAACTTTTAGCAGAGAGAGTTGTAGAGAAGAGTAATAGCGATTGGTCACTTGCCACAGTTCCGGTTATCAAACCCTCAGGGGAGGTAAGACTGTGTCTTGACGCCAGGCGGCTCAATGAGCGTACGAAGAGAGACGCTTACCCTCTTCCGCACCAGGAGCGGATACTGAGCCGATTGGGGAAGAGCAGGTATTTGTCGACAATCGATCTCACGAAAGCTTTTCTTCAAATACCCCTCGAACCAAACTCGCGCAAGTACACTGCTTTTGCCGTGCTGGGGAGGGGGCTCTTTTCATACACCCGTTGCCCGTTTGGTCTTGTCAACTCAGCATCCAGTTTGGTTAGATGTCTAGATATCGTTCTAGGGTATGGCGAGATGGAGCCGGAAGTCTTCGTTTACCTCGACGATATCGTCGTGGTTAGCGAAACTTTCGAAGGCCATGTCCGTGCGTTAGAGGAAGTAGCTAGTCGTCTGAAAGCAGCAAATTTATCAATTAATATAGACAAGTCAAAATTTTGTATGAATGAACTCCCTTACTTAGGATATTTACTGACACCCGAAGGCCTAAAACCTAACCCGGACCGTATTGAAGCGATCGTAAATTACGAACGGCCAACTTCAATTCGAGCTTTACGGCGTTACTTGGGAATGGCTAACTACTATAGGAGATTCATTCACAACTTCAGTGATCTAACCTCTCCTCTCACGAACCTCCTACGTAAGAAACCTAAATCCATTGTGTGGAGTGAGGAAGCAGAGCGATCTTTTATTAGCATAAAAGAAAGTCTGATTTCCGCTCCCATTTTATGTAATCCCGATTTCTCGAAAGCTTTCCAAATACAGAGCGATGCTAGTGATTCAGCGATAGCAGCTATCCTGACACAGCAACATGAGGATGGAGAGAGAATCGTAGCATACTTCTCTCAGAAACTTTCCCCAGCCCAGCAAGCTTATGCTGCTTCTGAAAAAGAAGGTCTAGCCGTGCTGTCTGCAATCCAAAAATTCAGACCCTATATCGAAGGAACCCATTTTATCGTCGTCACGGATGCCTCTGCTTTAACGCATATAATGAAAGGGAAGTGGAGAACTTCATCGAGACTTAGCCGCTGGAGCATAGAGCTACAGGGCTATGATCTCACAATAAAACATCGTCGCGGAAAAGACAACATAGTGCCCGATGCACTATCGCGGGCTGTTGAGAGCTTAGATGTCTCCAACACCGCTGATTCGTGGTACACACAGATGGTCGCGAAAGTTGAGGAAAACCCAGACGAAAAACTTGATTACAAAATAGAGCAGGGAAAACTTTTTAAGTTCGTACCTACGCGTAATGACGTTCTAGATTACACCCACGAATGGAAAATCTGTGTGCCACTCGAGTCGCGAGAAAACGTTTTGAAAAAGCATCATGACGGATTCATGCATGCAGGATACGAGAAAACTCTAGATCAACTTCGACGATTGTATTTCTGGCCGAAGATGGCAGCAACCGCGCGAAAATACGTACAAAATTGCGAAATTTGTAAATCGGTAAAACCCGCGAACACGTCACAGAATCCTGAAATGGGGAAACAAAGGCTAGTCACAAAACCATTTCAGATTTTGTCAATTGACTATATACAGTCCCTTCCGCGCAGTAAGTCCGGTAACGCTCATTTACTCGTGCTATTAGATTTGTTTTCAAAATGGACAATAATGATACCGGTTCGCAAAATATCGTCGAGTAGTGCCATTAAGATCATTGAAGATCAATGGTTTCGAAAATTTTCCGTTCCTGAAATAATTATTTCGGATAATGCTTCATGCTTTATGAGCCGCGAATTCAAGAGTTTCTTAGATAAATATTCCGTGAAACATTGGGCTAACGCGAGACATCACTCTCAAGCGAACCCAGTCGAGAGACTCAATCGTAGCATTCAGACCTGTATAAGAACATACGTTAAAACCGATCAGCGAATATGGGATACGCGAATATCAGAAGTAGAGTACGTCATAAATACAACGAAGCATTCATCAACAGGATTTAGCCCGTATAGGATTTTGTTTGGCCACGAAATTGTCGCGAGAGGTGATGATCACCGCAAAGAAGTTGATGATGATACGATTACTGATCAACAACGAATCATGAAGAAGCAGACTGTAGATAAGAAGATCTACGATATTGTCTGTCAGAACTTAAGAAAAGCTCACGAACGTAGTCAACACAATTACAATTTACGATTTCAGAAATCAGCTCCCGTTTACGAGGTAGGACAACGAGTTTTTCGCAGAAATTTCGCGCAATCTTCCGCCGCGAACGCGTTCAATGCGAAGCTGGGATCCGCGTATCTTCCGTGTCGAATTATTTCGCGCCGCGGAACTAGCTCGTATGAGCTCGCCGATGATCAAGGCAAAATAATCGGTATCTACTCAGCCTCAGATCTTAGACCCGGTGTACCCGAGGGTCAATGACCCGTGTTTGTTTTGATCCATCATTCGTTTAAAATTAGTAAGTCGCGTTTGGTGAAATATGACATACTATTTCGTCATGTATGTCGTGTTTTTTTTACTACTCTAGGGACGCCTAGTAGTAGATGTAATAATGTTGCGTTAATCCGTTTTGTCGAAGCATAATTTAGCAGGAATGCTTAATTCGCGATAAGTCCAAGTTCGACGTAATCGAAGTCTCTTTGTCTTTCCGTCTATCCTTATCCTCCATCTTGCATTTTATGAAGAGTCGCGTTATCGAAAATTCTAAAAAGATAAAAAGTTATTAAAACCGCCAAATGATGAATTACGATGACAATTTTCTGCTTTTTCGGTCCGGACCGAGCAGCGCATTCTTCGTAGATGTCCAATTGCATTTTCTATCCTTTTAATCGCTTCTTTTCCCGAGAAAGATAAATCGATAACGATCACGTTCAGCACACCGAGATACGTAGAACGAATTTCCATTGTGTAGCTTGGAGTCTGCTTATCGAGAAGCAATAGCAAAGAGGTAGAGTTGTTTTTGTAGGATTATACCAGTTTATCTAGAGCACAGGTTGAGAAGGACGTATCCGTAATTTAGATAGATTTATTTTAATTAATAAGTTTGATGACTATTTAGTTGGATGGTATGTTTCCTTCACACAATCGAGATTGCAAAAAAATAGATGCAAACTTAGACCTGGGTTCAATTTAATCCCAAGAAGGGGGAAAATTTGTTAATTAAAAAAAAAATTAATTATGATTAATTTATTTTTTTTGAGGAGGTATAGGGTAGTGTTACCGTTCGTATTTATGGAGTCTGGAGTTTGTGCTCGTTTCCCACTAAACTTAAGGTAGACTTATTTTGAATTATATTTAAATTTATACAACACTACAGACAAACCCCTCACTACAGACAGTATAACACTTGAGTTGTATAAAACACTGGTCTAAGGAAAATATGAACGAGAAAGATAACGGAAAGAGAGAGAGGGAAAGTTTAGGAGGGAAAATAGGGGGTTCGATAAGATATCGAACATGGCTAGTCGATCTCTTGTTGGCGGACTTCAGTGCAGCAGAGTTCGAGGCGTTTAGTAATCGAACTAAAGTGAACGTTGAGCGTGATAAAGTGTTTAGAGGAAGGATCAGCTGGGTGATCGAAATCTGTCTCAGCCCGAGAATAGCTTGATAGCCTAGACAACCATTTCCGGCTTGATAGTCGCGCATCCTTCATCCGCCCACCACAAATTATCACATCCTGCACGATCTGCCGAGATCTGACACCGCCTGACAAGATCTGCCACCCTTGTTGCCGAAAATCCCGCCGAACCGCTCTTTCCACATCCTAAGAGCACACGCGGTATAATAAGTGGAAACATAGTTGAACCTCCGAATCAATCATCTTTACCGGTCAATTCCCGTTGAGCCATCGAGACCAGCAGCCATTATCAACAAAACAGGTACCTGTGAATCAAAACACACATACAAAACACACTGACACACATACACAAGGAATTTTGTAAGGTTAGGAAAAATAAACATTAAAAGTGTAAATAAGCTTTGCTCAGTCATTTTCGAAAGGAACTCCGATTTGCCCAATAGATCCAGGAGCCGACCTTGGGATCTCCGTCATCACACGCTCGAGCTCAGCCAACCAAAAGAAGGCCTTGTGTGCCCACCCTCCACTGAGTCTCCAGAGGAACGACCAGGGACTCGAGGGCTTAGGCTTGATCCCTTCTGGATCTGGCAGTAACAACAAAGCATTCTTTTTTCATAAAAAAAAATCTGGCAACACTGCCAAATTTTCCGCCCAATTGTCAGAAATATCATTTTGACAAGAAAGTTAATACTTTTAGAGTCTAAAAAATGTTTTGGATGTATATATGTTGGTTACCCACTATGGGTGCACGGATTCACCACAGGTTTTGCCTAAGTACGTGCTCTTAGCATTCTTAGATTTATATTAGGTTAAACATCCGGGTACACCATACCCGGACCCCATGGCTTCGTATGACATGTTATTGAGTGGATATATTGCGTGTGTTGATGAACACGTAGCGAAATAAAAGTTAATATCAAAAGAAAAAAAACACAAAAACAAAAAATAAATCCTATGATTTTAAGAAAAAGAAAAATTATAGGGGAGAATGAGGATGCTTGATCCCTGGAGGCATTGGGAGAAGTTTGGGGGTTTAAACCAGCCCATGAGGACCCAAAAAAGCAAGCGAGGTATTCTACTCTACACTCAAAATTAGAAATTCAAAACTAAATTATGATAATAGAGCAAGATTAATCAAAAGTAACAATCTAGATCAAAAACTAGTGAAACAAAACCTCATAAACCTATTCATAGATAAAAATTCTGCTACACTTTTTCAAAATTTTTGAATTGTTCATAGAAATTGAGGTCTGTATATTAAAATTTAAATTTCATCAAACCCATTTCGGAGGTTCTGATTCCATGATTCCCTTAACCAAAGTTGTGTTTCTATTTTCTTATTTCGGATTCTGTTTCCAGTTCAGTATGCTTGATTTTCAGTTTAAAAAATCATAAGAAATTAGAAAAATAAAGCTGCTTTGAAATCCTGGTTCAAATTTGGTTTGGCATTGTTTATCAAACTAGCTGACCCGATAAACTTCGTTTTACCTTTTACTAAATAAATCGTTAGACAAAGTTTAACTTCATCTTCACTTCTTTAACTTAGTCGTGCTCGTGAAAAAGTTTTCATGAAAATCGTCTTAAAGTTTTTCGAGTTGTGTCCCATTTCATGTTGATTTTGTATGGGAGCCCCCTTCCATAGAAAGTTAGATTTTCGAGGCTATTATACAAACCTTCTCTGACACGAAAAACACTCGGATATCAAATTTCACTTCATTCCGACCGTCCGTTTATACGTGATAGTGTGACAAAGAAAACGTCTCCAATTTTTATATATAAGATTTGAATCATGTTGTTTGAGAGCATATGCGTTTTCAATATTTTGGTAATTGGTTTCCGAATATGAAAGACGAGAAAAATTTTGTTCAAATTCGAAGTCTTAAACTAAGTACTTACACAAAATATACATCCGTTGTATTTTCGATCCAATCTGGCTCGGTGTTTAGTTCACGAATTTTCTTCATTTTTAAGTTAGCTATTTTTTGTGTTTCGGATTGCTTAGATTGTTTGAAAATACGCAAAGCTCGCTCTTCTATCATTCTGTGGATATTGGTCCAATCTTCGTTTGAGATTAAACTTTCTAGTTTTCGAGCTATGAAATTCTTTTTCTTTTTAAGAAATTCTGCTGATCGTTTGGAATCGCTTATAATTAGGCTAATTAAGCGAATCTTTTGCTTGTGCTCCAGGCGATCCAACTCGTTCCTCGATTTTTTGTTGAGAACAGTGATTTTTGTTCTGTAGTCTAAACATTTCGGAATGAGTTTGCAGCGTCTACAGTTGAGTAGGAACTTCAGACGGTTGTGCATTTTAGCAAGCTTTATTGTTGTTTTTAGGAGGTCTCGGCTGCAGCTTTCGACGAAACTTCCGTATGTTCTTGCGATTTCTTTAATCAAAAACATTTCTTTATTCTCCTTTTTCTTGATCACCCCGAGGGATGTGTTATGTTCTCCCTCGACGTCGTGTCATTATACACAAACGTACCAGTGCAGAAAACCTATGAAATAATCGAAAGAAAATGGGGAGAAATAAATCAACACACACAAATCCCGTGGCTAGATTTTTTGCGTGCACTTCAAGTCGTACTGGACGCATCTTTCTTCCAGTATAACGGCAAGATGTACAAACAGATATTCGGTGTTGGGATGGGGTCACCTCTAAGTGGAGTTGTAGCTAATATTCATCTCGAAGAAGAAGTAATCACAAAACTGAAAGCAAAGGGAATCAATCTTGTAACGTATAAAAGATACGTCGACGACTGTTTCCTCATCGCAGAAGAAAACAAAATCGATGAAATATTGAACGAATTTAATCAACCTTTCGACAGCATCAATTTTACAGTCGAAAGAGAAACAAATTATTCCATACGATTCCTGGACATGACCCTCACCAGAAACGGTAACCAAATTAGCAAAAATTGGTTCACCAAACAACTTAATGGGAGATACTTAGATTTCTCATCTAGCAGTCCTTACGCGCATAAGAAAAACACTGCGATTGCGCTTATCAACCGTGCACTTAAACTAACCGATATAGGGAAACGAGAGAAAAGCATTCAAAACGTCAAAGAAATCCTCCGATGCAACAATTATCCGGACGATTTCATCAACAATATTTTAAGTGCACGTGTTGACGCAATTTACAACTCACTTAAATACGAAGAAAGGGAAACCCAACTGGGTAGATACGCTTCGCTGACATATATTCCCCACCTAAGTGAGAAAGTTACCAAAACTTTGAGGAAATACGACATCATCGTCTCTTCAAAACCGGTCAACAAAATAAAAAACAGCATTTTCACCAAACTTAAAGATGAAATACCGAAAATAAAACAAACACAAGTAGTATACGCAATCCCTTGCGAATGCGGCCGTGTTTACTGTGGACAAACCTCGCAAACGATCGAAAAACGAATAAAAAATCACATATATAGTTTCAAACCAAACGCATCGACAACCGGCCTAACACAACACGCTGTGGAAAATCACCACACATTTGAATACGATGATGTCAAGATCTTGGAAAAAGTGAGCGATGAGGGTAGAAGGAAAATCGCAGAAACACTCCACATAAAACTGAGAGGAGAGAGAGCAGTAAACATTCAAAGGGACGCCATAGAAATTTCGAATATTTACGACGCTCTCATAAAAAAGCTGAGAGGGACGCCCCAATTCCAGAGAACGGTCCAACCGAAAACCAAGCCGACGACGAACCAATCGGATGCACACCAAGACGACGGCTGACTAGGAGCATCTATCTGACGTCGATTTCAAATATCGTACGACGGCCGTTAAGGAAACACGCGGCAAAACAAGTTGTGAGTTTCGCGACAGTGTGCACTAGAATAGTTTTTTGAAATTTTGAATTATGTTATAAGAAAATTAATTATTTGTGAAAAAATTTGTAAAATTTATATTCTATTTCTTTTCAATTTAAATATAGTTTTCTGAGGATGGCTGAAATTCAGTAAGCCGAAACGTAAAAAACAGTAGTTGTATTTAATTCCATTAATAACAGATGGAGGTTTTCAGTTGTCATCATTAAACCTCTCGGTGCACACTTACACAACACAATTTTACGTCGATAAAATGATGACGTTGAAGCAGGAAAAACTCAAATCAGATTTTGTTAGCATGGTTCAGTTTTGCACAATTGAGAATTTATCAATATGTATGTTCAATTTAAAGTAATCAAGGTAGAAACTATTTTGCCTGTACATACTGTTATATGTTCTATTTCTTTCATTTCAACATATTAAGGGCCGTTATTTCGATCAGTTATTTAGTTAAAATATGTTAGGAGTGAAACTATCTTGGAGATAGTCTGGCATAGTCTAGTGACGCTCAAGATAAGATTTTGCCAGAACGGTTGCATTGGAAAGTGGGAGGAAAGCACAGGAAATTGTGATGTTCATGTAGAAAATTCTTGTAAGTGTGGGTACATGCTCGAGTTTACTGCGAAATTATTCAATAGGTACTTGGATGGATTGCTTACCTTTGTTGCGCTTGGCCGGAAGAAGCGTTTTATTCAGGGATTTGGTAATAGCGTACTTGGTTTTTGATTAAGGAGGGGGGTAGGGTCTAACGGGTATAAAAAAAACACTATTTTCACGATTTTTTTCTAGAGCTATCGTTCAAACAAATGTATTCAAATTTTTTGCATTATACAAAGCATTGTTAAAAAAACATTTAGTAATTTTTTCGTACAAAAATATTGAAAAATGAGCCGGTGATGGAGCATTTTCGAGGATGCCTTTTAGAAAACAGGATTTGCGGTGGACACTGTATCTCAGCACAGAATCATCTGATTAAAAAAATCAGAGCAAAATATTTTTAATAGATTTTTTTCTGGACCCCAACGTTTTTATTTAACTTAAAAAAATTTTTATGAAATTTTTGTGGCTGTTTGTAAAAAAAAACTACGATTTTTCACGAAAAAATCCGCCATTTTTCGCCTGTAAAATCTCCCCAAAGTAAAAAAATACAAAAAAGAAAAACGTTGGGGTCTGGTATTTTATATGTAGAAAATATGTTCCAAATTTGAAAAGAATCGGACAAGTAGTTTTCAAATGTCCACGGACTTTAAAAATGTGCTTTCGAGAAAAACGCGTTTGAAGTTTCTGCTCTTGCTTTCTTGCAGTATAAGATAGGAGGAGATAAAGGCCTATAACTTCTACAGTTTTGCTTCAATCGACTTGAAAATTTGACACAACATTCTTGAAATGTTTTACAATAAGAAAATAAAAAATTAAAAAAATCGATTTTTTGAAAGTGTTAGACCCTACCCCCCCCCCCCTCCCCTAAAATACGAAAATTTCTAAAAAAATTATTTTTTTCTTCAAATCCTAAGATCAAGAAAAAAAACAACGTTTTGAATCATATGTATGTATGTATGTATGTATGAAAACCCACCAGTGGCTGATAGGTCTTTCGACCCGAGGCGGTACGGGAAGTCTTGATCGCATATTCAAATATTGTTCATGCTTACTCACCAACAATAATTGCAGCACAACCAAGGGGTCCGTTACCACTGGCTTGGGACAGATTTGACTCATCTCACTCCCTTCCAACTGTTCGAAACAAATAAAAAATTCTAAAAAGGTTCTTTAGTAACCTTCTCATGATTCTAAATTTGTCGAGATACTCCGGCTGGCTTGAACCCACAATCCATTGTATATTAGTCTTCCGATCGTTTGATGTCCTGTCCAACCCCCCGCTGAACCCCATAATAGAGTTAAGCTATTTTGAACATATGAAAAAAAACACTTTTTACATCTTACCTCTTTTTCATTTGAAAAGGATGCATGTTGAAAGGGATAATTTCCGGGAATATTTAAAAGACAGGAATGGGCAAGCCTGCAGCCAAATCCGCCAACAATCGCTCTTCTTGCACTTACCGGGGGTTAACCAACGTGTGAAAGGGTTTGAGAAACGGCTAGTGACTAACAACACCCACCTTGCGAGCAACAGCAATTGCTCAGCAACATTTGGGACCCGTAAAAGTTCAACGAGTTCCGCAATTGAAGGTTTGGCACCACCATTGCCACCCGGTTCACCACGTACGATCTTCGAGCCCCAAGACATCCCGCAGTAGCATTTCTTGTTGGCCGACCACCTCTTCGGGTACACACTACACGGTATTTAGGGTTTCTTGATGAGTGTCACCCCCTCGTCAAAGTCGACCCGAGGTTCTTCGTAATTGTGCTCTGCTAGCCAACCAAAAAAGGCCGCATGAGGCACATCTTCACCAGAATCCCCGTGGCTTGATCAGGAATTCGAGGGCTGTTGTAGCTAGACCTTTTGGTCAGCTAATAATAAACTGGCCTGTTGCGAAGCGTTGTTGTTACTTCCCGAAGCATTGCTGATACTGATTGCATTGGTTGCATAGGACACTACTGTCTGCTGTTAACGTCATGGTAATCGTTCCGGGCGTTCTTGAAAACAGATTGTGAATCTCTAACATTAGAACAAATTTTCAGCACAAATGACAAGAAAAAATGAATTTTTCTCCAGGAGTTAAAATTGGCAGCGAAAAAAAATCACACCCGTCGTTTACGGCCGCAGCCTACTAATCAAAAAAAAAAAAACAAAGTTTTGAATCATATTCATATTTTCTCAGCTATCAGGGAGTTTTAATTTTAACTTTCTTCATTGTGGGACTGAAGCTGTGTTCATTTTTTCATTCTGTACTATTGAAACACATTGGTGTCTTATTTTTTTTTTTTTTAGGGGGGACACTTACACTAATTTTTTTTTTTTTGTTCTTTCAATGTTTCTTTTCAAGAGCGAGCAAAGGTGCTTTATCCAAGGTCAAAGACTAGAAGTGATATTTCATTGAAATCCAATACTCAAAAGTTTTATTAACATTGAAGCAAATGCAATCTGGCATCTGAAATAGTACATTTTTAAATAATGAAAATAAGGAAATGTGTTAGATCATTAATTATACCATGGGGTTTTGGATTTCTGTACAGAAAAATATCATTTCCATCCACAGAAGGACGAAGTCACACGGACCTCCATTAAGGAGCACAGAAATTTAGCATAGTTATGTGCTCCCAACGTTAAAATCTCACTTTTTTTTGTCCACGTTTCTTCCTCCAGTTGTCTTCCTCCAGATGCTGACCAGATCTTTTGTATGTATCATGCTTATGATTCATAAGCATAAGCAGTGAAAATATATCGTTGGATTTTTTCAAAGAATATTTCCACAAATTGCAAAAAAAGAAATTCATATTTGTTCCAGCTTAATGACTTAATAAAAAAAAATGGTGCATGTCTAGTTTTTTCATGTTTTTAAGCCGTTTCTTTAAGTCGTAGCTTTTGAAAACTGCTTATCAAACAGTTGCCATCAATGTAGATTGTAAGATTAAGGTGGTTTAAAGCATAGTGCACAAAAAGTAATTTAAAACAATGATTGGCTTGGTTTTATGCCGTTTGAAGTGAACCCCGTCTAAAGCCGGGTTTGGGCTGTAGCGAGTTTATTAAATAAGATAATGTCAAAGTTCTAAATTTTGTTTATAATGAGAAATTGAAATAGTGTGCATAATTCATTGCATATCGCCATACAACGTGTTTTAGTCTTACGTTTATGAACATTTAACAGCAACTTTAATATTCAAGTTATGTTGGGTGGTCCAAAATAAGTCCCTAAGGAATTAAGTAGGACCTATTTTCGACATGGATCAAATTTCGATGAAAACAAGTTTTTTTGGTTATTCGAGCTTGCAAACCGGTTTTCAAGTATTTTATCATAGCTGTGAACATATTTGTAGTTGTAGAATTCATCACAACTAGACAGAAAACTTCATGGAAGTTGACTCCAATAATGGCACGTCCTCCTGAAATGGGCTTGATTTGCAACTGTGAAAAATCAAAACTTTATTTTCAATTTTCTCTCCCTTACCATTTTATTTCAATGGTATCTTAGATATGATTAGAATCATAAAAGGTAGTTTTAACTATATTTGTACAAAATTTTCATGATTTATGAGAGAAAAATCGATTAAAAAGCTGCTAGGTTGTCCAAAATATTTACCCGGTCCAAAATAAGTCCGTTACCCTACTTCGTGAGTTTTTGTATCTCTCAAGCTAGCACAAACATGAAAATTCGAATTCTTGATTGAATGGAGTACAATACGCAGAAACTCCAAAACGTCCGCGGCGAACATGAATCCATGGGATCAAATTATGGCTTTTTGATTAAAGTTAACTCTAAGCCGGATCTTCTCTCATTACGATGGTCGTCCGATTCCGAACTTTAGCAATTAATGTCATAAGGCGTGAAAAACTGACGGAGTGTTTACATTGGACGAGTAAGTAGAAAACTTCTGCAGCTCTCGGGGACGCTTCTCTTTTTTCTGTTCATTCGTTCAACATTCAAATCGCCTTTTTTGCGAACCGAAAACCTGAACGAGAAGGACAACAGGATGTAATAAGGATTTGCAGCCGAAAGCAAGGTACAAACTTTTGGGACATTGAATCAAATAAAAGAACTCATTTAATTTCTGTTGTTTTTTGCCGAATGTTAATACCCTACTTCGCACAAAAATTCAAACAACTTTTCTGCACTCCGAACCATTAGAGTTGGGGAAAAGGGGTCAGATCGTTTTGCTAGATTAAACGGCTGACTAAATTTTTTCGGCATGTTCCTGGAAGCTGTGGCACCGAAACTGAACCGGATCTCTTCATTTAACCCTTTTGTTGAAAACTTTTCAAGGATTAATACTTTTCTTTGTTAGTCGGAATTAGTTACGATTGAATCTGAGCCGTTGTAACAGAAATTTTCTCTATAAATTTCGTTACATTGGAGACATAAATTTCATAGTTACTTGATCAAAGATTATGTAGAGTTTAGTTTAAATATGCCATTTTTGAATGCTTGTGAAAGTTGCACAATTAATACAGTTTAATGAATTTTTTTCATTCTAACGAAGTTGTTTTTTTTTCGTATTTCAATGCTTGTTTCGTAATCATTCGCACGGTGAAAAGTGCCAACTTTCTTTTCTTCAAGGATGATCATTATATATTTTGATTCAAAATTATGTCAAGAAAAATTAAACTTTATGATTGAATATCAACAACAAACGAGCTTCTATTAATCATCTTGAAAATGGCTCTTTATTGCCGATGAAAATCCCACACTTGGGGTACTAATATGAAATGAAATCGTTTTCTTTCGAAGGCACCTTCCTGACAAAAGACAATCCTTTTCCTCAAGAAATCACGAACAGTCTGATTAATGGGCGATCATTTTGGCAGAAAAATTGTCACCATTTGGGTGATTTCTCGCTACCAACCGTTGGCACACGCCATGTGCCTGCCAGATTTCGATAGCAAAAGTGGGTGAGTAAAACTTGAACGAAAAAGGACGATTCGACCGCGCCGAATGGAAACGCGACTTCAGCGCGGAATTCATCTTTTTCTTCATAAGCGAAAGCATTCGAAGAATAATCGGACTCAATTTATCAGCACTGGCTGGAAGCTGCAATTGCGTTTCGGGATGGAACTGAAGGCTCTGAATGATGTAGGATTCGGGTTATTCGGTCGAGCACTTGCCGATGTCACTCTGAAGTGGCAATCACGGAAACGAAATGATTTGCATGAGCCGGCAATCGACCCAGGTGTTTTGAACGAAGAGAATAGAGATTTTTTCAACTGAGATTTACCACAAAGAGTTTTCTTCCAATGCGAATAAGTTGGAAGAATGTCTGAGCCATGAACGAAAAAAAAAATTAAAAAAAAACCCCTTAACTTAACGTTCTTAATGCTAATGACCATCAAAATCAAAATTTTCACAATTGTCAAAATTGTTACAATTGTCAAAATAGTTACAATTGTCAAAATTGTCAAATTTGACAACATTGTAAAAATGGTCAAACTTGTCGAAATTTAAAAATTGTCAAAATTAACAAAATTGTCAAAATTGTCAAAATTGTTAACATTGTCAAAATTGTCAAAAATGTTAAAATTGTCAACATTGTCAAAATTTTAAGAATTGACAAAATTGTCAAAATTTTCAAAATTGTAAAAATTGTCGAAATTTAACAAAAATTACAAAAATGTCAAAAATGTCAAAAATGTCAAAAATGTCAAAAATGTCAAAAATGTCAAAAATGTCAAAAATGTCAAAAATGTCAAAACTGTCAAAAATGTCAAAAATGTCAAAACTGTCAAAAATGTCAAAAATATCAAAAATTTCAAAAATGTCAAAAATGTCAAAAATGTCAAAGATGTCAAAAATGTCAAAGATGTCAAAAATGTCAAAAATGTCAAAAATGTCAAAAATGTAAAAAATGTAAAAAATGTCAAAAATGTCAAAAATGTCAAAAATGTCAAAAATGTCAAAAATGCCAAAACGTCAAAACTGTCAAAAATGTCAAAAATGTCAAAACTGTCAAAAATGTCAAAAATGTCAAAATTGTCAAAAATGTCAAAAATGTCAAAAATGTCAAAAATGTCAAAAATGTCAAAAATGTCAAAAATGTCAAAAATGTCAAAAATGTCAAAAATGTCAAAAATGTCAAAAATGTCAAAAATGTCAAAAATGTCAAAAATGCCAAAACGTCAAAACTGTCAAAAATGTCAAAAATGTAAAAAATGTCAAAACTGTCAAAAATGTCAAAAATGTCAAAAATGTCAAAAATGTCAAAAATGTAAAAAATGTCAAATCTGTCAAAAATGTCAAAACTGTCAAAACTGTCAAAAATGTCAAAAATGTCAAAAATGTCAAAAATGTCAAAAATGTCAAAGATGTCAAAAATGTCAAAAATGTCAAAAATGTCAAAACTGTCAAAAATGTCAAAAATGACAAAAATGTCAAAAATGACAAAAATGTCAAAAATGTCAAAAATGTCAAAAATGTCAAAACTGTCAAAACTGTCAAAACTGTCAAAAATGTCAAAACTGTCAAAAATGTCAAAAATGTCAAAAATGTCAAAAATGTCAAAAATGTCAAAGATGTCAAAAATGTCAAAAATGTCAAAAATGTCAAAAATGTCAAAAATATCAAAAATGTCAAAAATGTAAAAAATGTCAAAAATGTCAAAATGTCAAAATGTCAAAAATGTCAAAAATGTCAAAAATGTCAAAAATGCCAAAACGTCAAAACTGTCAAAAATGTCAAAAATGTCAAAAATGTCAAAACTGTCAAAAATGTCAAAAATGTCAAAAATGTCAAAAATGTCAAAAATGTCAAAAATGTCAAAAATGTCAAAAATCTCAAAAATGTCAAAAATGTCAAAAATGTCAAAATTGTCAAAAATGTCAAAAATGTCAAAAATGTCAAAAATGTCAAAAATGTCAAAAATGTCAAAAATGTCAAAAATGTCAAAAATGTCAAAAATCTCAAAAATGTCAAAAATGTCAAAAATGTCAAAAATGTCAAAAATGTCAAAAATGTCAAAAATGTCAAAAATCTCAAAAATGTCAAAAATGTCAAAAATGTCAAAAATGTCAAAAATGTCAAAAATGTCAAAAATGTCAAAAATGTCAAAAATGTCAAAAATGTCAAAAATGTCAAAAATGTCAAAAATGTCAAAAATGTCAAAAATGTCAAAAATGTCAAAAATGTCAAAAATGTCAAAAATGTCAAAAATGTCAAAAATGTCAAAAATGTCCAAAATGTCAAAAATGTCAAAAATGTCAAAAATGTCAAATATGTCAAAAATGTCAAAAATGTCAAAAATGTCAAAAATGTCAAAAATGTCAAAAATGTCAAAAATGTCAAAAATGTCAAAAATGTCAAAAATGTCAAAAATGTCAAAAATGTCAAAAATGTCAAAAATGTCAAAAATGTCAAAAATGTCAAAAATGTCAAAAATGTCAAAAATGTCAAAAATGTCAAAAATGTCGAAAATGGCAAAAATGTCAAAAATGTCAAAAATGTCAAAAATGTCAAAAATGTCAAAAATGTCAAAAATGTCAAAAATGTCAAAAATGTCAAAAATGTCAAAAATGTCAAAAATGTCAAAAATGTCAAAAATGTCAAAAATGTCAAAAATGTAAAAAATGTCAAAAATGTCAAAAATGTCAAAAATGTCAAAAATGTCAAAAATGCCAAAACGTCAAAACTGTCAAAAATGTCAAAAATGTCAAAACTGTCAAAAATGTCAAAAATGTCAAAATTGTCAAAAATGTCAAAAATGTCAAAAATGTCAAATGTCAAAAATGTCAAAAATGTCAAAAATGTCAAAAATGTCAAAAATGTCAAAAATGTCAAAAATGTCAAAAATGTCAAAAATGTCAAAAATGTCAAAAATGTCAAAAATGTCAAAAATGTCAAAAATGTCAAAAATGTCAAAAATGCCAAAACGTCAAAACTGTCAAAAATGTCAAAAATGTCAAAAATGTCAAAACTGTCAAAAATGTCAAAAATGTCAAAAATGTCAAAAATGTCAAATCTGTCAAAAATGTCAAAACTGTCAAAACTGTCAAAAATGTCAAAAATGTCAAAAATGTCAAAAATGTCAAAAATGTCAAAAATGTCAAAAATGTCAAAAATGTCAAAAATGTCAAAAATGTCAAAATGTCAAAAATGTCAAAAATGTCAAAAATGTCAAAAATGTCAAAAATGTCAAAACTGTCAAAAATGTCAAAAATGACAAAAATGTCAAAAATGTCAAAAATGTCAAAAATGTCAAAACTGTCAAAACTGTCAAAACTGTCAAAAATGTCAAAACTGTCAAAAATGTCAAAAATGTCAAAAATGTCAAAAATGTCAAAAATGTCAAAAATGTCAAAAATGTCAAAAATGTCAAAAATGTCAAAAATGTCAAAGATGTCAAAAATGTCAAAAATGTCAAAAATGTCAAAAATGTCAAAAATATCAAAAATGTCAAAAATGTCAAAAATGTCAAAAATGTCAAAAATGTCAAAAATGTCAAAAATGTCAAAAATGTCAAAAATGTCAAAAATGTCAAAAATGTCAAAAATGTCAAAAATGTCAAAAATGTCAAACATGTCAAAAATGTCAAAAATGTCAAAAATGTCAAAAATGTCAAAAATGTCAAAAATGTCAAAAATGTCAAAAATGTCAAAAATGTCAAAAATGTCAAAAATGTCAAAAATGTCAAAAATGTCAAAAATGTCAAAAATGTCAAAAATGTCAAAAATGTCAAAAATGTCAAAAATGTCAAAAATGTCAAAAATGTCAAAAATGTCAAAAATGTCAAAAATGTCAAAAATGTCAAAAATGTCAAAAATGTCAAAAATGTCAAAAATGTCAAAAATGTCAAAAATGTCAAAAATGTCAAAAATGTCAAAAATGCCAAAAATGTCAAAAATGTCAAAAATGTCAAAAATGTCAAAAATGTCAAAAATGTCAAAAATGTCAAAAATGTCAAAAATGTCAAAAATGTCAAAAATGTCAAAAATGTCAAACATGTCAAAAATGTCAAAAATGTCAAAAATGTCAAAAATGTCAAAAATGTCAAAAATGTCAAAAATGTCAAAAATGTCAAAAATGTCAAAAATGTCAAAAATGTCAAAAATGTCAAAAATGTCAAAAATGTCAAAAATGTCAAAAATGTCAAAAATGTCAAAAATGTCAAAAATGTCAAAAATGTCAAAAATGTCAAAAATGTCAAAAATCTCAAAAATCTCAAAAATGTCAAAAATGTCGAAAATAGCAAAAATGTCGAAAATGTCAAAAATGTCAAAAATGTCAAAAATGCCAAAACGTCAAAACTGTCAAAAATGTCAAAAATGTCAAAACTGTCAAAAATGTCAAAAATGTCAAAATTGTCAAAAATGTCAAAAATGTCAAAAATGTCAAAAATGTCAAAAATGTCAAAAATGTCAAAAATGTCAAAAATGTCAAAAATGTCAAAAATGTCAAAAATGTCAAAAATGTCAAAAATGTCAAAAATGTCAAAAATGTCAAAAATGTCAAAAATGTCAAAAATGTCAAAAATGCCAAAACGTCAAAACTGTCAAAAATGTCAAAAATGTCAAAAATGTCAAAACTGTTAAAAATGTCAAAAATGTCAAAAATGTCAAAAATGTCAAAAATGTAAAAAATGTCAAATCTGTCAAAAATGTCAAAACTGTCAAAACTGTCAAAAATGTCAAAAATGTCAAAAATGTCAAAAATGTCAAAAATGTCAAAGATGTCAAAAATGTCAAAAATGTCAAAAATGTCAAAACTGTCAAAAATGTCAAAAATGACAAAAATGTCAAAAATGACAAAAATGTCAAAAATGTCAAAAATGTCAAAAATGTCAAAACTGTCAAAACTGTCAAAAATGTCAAAACTGTCAAAAATGTCAAAAATGTCAAAAATGTCAAAAATGTCAAAAATGTCAAAGATGTCAAAAATGTCAAAAATGTCAAAAATGTCAAAAATGTCAAAAATGTCAAAAATATCAAAAATGTCAAAAATGTAAAAAATGTCAAAAATGTCAAAATGTCAAAATGTCAAAAATGTCAAAAATGTCAAAAATGTCAAAAATGCCAAAACGTCAAAACTGTCAAAAATGTCAAAAATGTCAAAAATGTCAAAACTGTCAAAAATGTCAAAAATGTCAAAAATGTCAAAAATGTCAAAAATGTCAAAAATGTCAAAAATGTCAAAAATGTCAAAAATGTCAAAAATGTCAAAAATGTCAAAATTGTCAAAAATGTCAAAAATGTCAAAAATGTCAAAAATGTCAAAAATGTCAAAAATGTCAAAAATGTCAAAAATGTCAAAAATGTCAAAAATGTCAAAAATCTCAAAAATGTCAAAAATGTCAAAAATGTCAAAAATGTCAAAAATGTCAAAAATGTCAAAAATCTCAAAAATGTCAAAAATGTCAAAAATGTCAAAAATGTCAAAAATGTCAAAAATGTCAAAAATGTCAAAAATGTCAAAAATGTCAAAAATGTCAAAAATGTCAAAAATGTCAAAAATGTCAAAAATGTCAAAAATGTCAAAAATGTCAAAAATGTCAAAAATGTCAAAAATGTCAAAAATGTCAAAAATGTCAAAAATGTCAAAAATGTCAAAAATGTCAAAAATGTCAAAAATGTCAAAAATGTCAAAAATGTCCAAAATGTCAAAAATGTCAAAAATGTCAAAAATGTCAAATATGTCAAAAATGTCAAAAATGTCAAAAATGTCAAAAATGTCAAAAATGTCAAAGATGTCAAAAATGTCAAATATGTCAAATATGTCAAACATGTCAAACATGTCAAAAATGTCAAAAATGTCAAAAATGTCAAAAATGTCAAAAATGTCAAAAATGTCAAAAATGTCAAAAATGTCAAAAATGTCAAAAATGTCAAAAATGTCAAAAATGTCAAAAATGTCAAAAATGTCAAAAATGTCAAAAATGTCAAAAATGTCAAAAATGTCAAAAATGTCAAAATGTCAAAATGTCAAAAATGTCAAAAATGTCAAAAATGTCAAAAATGTCAAAAATGTCAAAAATGTCAAAAATGTCAAAAATGTCAAAAATGTCAAAAATGTCAAAAATGTCAAAAATGTCAAAAATGTCAAAAATGTCAAAAATGTCAAAAATGTCAAAAATGTCGAAAATGGCAAAAATGTCAAAAATGTCAAAAATGTCAAAAATGTCAAAAATGTCAAAAATGTCAAAAATGTCAAAAATGTCAAAAATGTCAAAAATGTCAAAAATGTCAAAAATGTCAAAAATGTCAAAAATGTCAAAAATGTCAAAAATGTCAAAAATGTCAAAAATGTAAAAAATGTCAAAAATGTCAAAAATGTCAAAAATGTCAAAAATGTCAAAAATGCCAAAACGTCAAAACTGTCAAAAATGTCAAAAATGTCAAAAATGTCAAAAATGTCAAAAATGTCAAAATTGTCAAAAATGTCAAAAATGTCAAAAATGTCAAAAATGTCAAAAATGTCAAAAATGTCAAAAATGTCAAAAATGTCAAAAATGTCAAAAATGTCAAAAATGTCAAAAATGTCAAAAATGTCAAAAATGTCAAAAATGTCAAAAATGTCAAAAATGTCAAAAATGTCAAAAATGCCAAAACGTCAAAACTGTCAAAAATGTCAAAAATGTCAAAAATGTCAAAACTGTCAAAAATGTCAAAAATGTCAAAAATGTCAAAAATGTCAAATCTGTCAAAAATGTCAAAACTGTCAAAACTGTCAAAAATGTCAAAAATGTCAAAAATGTTAAAAATGTCAAAAATGTCAAAAATGTCAAAAATGTCAAAAATGTCAAAATGTCAAAAATGTCAAAGATGTCAAAAATGTCAAAAATGTCAAAAATGTCAAAACTGTCAAAAATGTCAAAAATGACAAAAATGTCAAAAATGTCAAAAATGTCAAAAATGTCAAAACTGTCAAAACTGTCAAAACTGTCAAAAATGTCAAAAATGTCAAAACTGTCAAAAATGTCAAAAATGTCAAAAATGTCAAAAATGTCAAAAATGTCAAAAATGTCAAAAATGTCAAAAATGTCAAAAATGTCAAAAATGTCAAAAATGTCAAAAATGTTAAAGATGTCAAAAATGTCAAAAATGTCAAAAATGTCAAAAATATCAAAAATGTCAAAAATGTCAAAAATGTCAAAATGTCAAAAATGTCAAAAATGTCAAAAATGTCAAAAATGTCAAAAATGCCAAAACGTCAAAACTGTCAAAAATGTCAAAAATGTCAAAACTGTCAAAAATGTAAAAAATGTCAAAAATGTCAAAAATGTCAAAAATGTCAAAAATGTCAAAAATGTCAAAAATGTCAAAAATGTCAAAAATGTCAAAAATGTCAAAAATGTCAAAAATGTCAAAAATGTCAAAAATGTCAAAAATGTCAAAAATGTCAAAAATGTCAAAAATGTCAAAAATGTCAAAAATGTCAAAAATGTCAAAAATGTCAAAAATGTCAAAAATGTCAAAAATGTCAAAAATGTCAAAAATGTCAAAAATGTCAAAAATGTCAAAAATGTCAAAAATGTCAAAAATGTCAAAAATGTCAAAAATGTCAAAAATGTCAAAAATGTCAAAAATGTCAAAAATGTCAAAAATGTCAAAAATGTCAAAAATGTCAAAAATGTCAAAAATGTCAAAAATGTCAAAAATGTCAAAAATGTCAAAAATGTCAAAAATGTCAAAAATGTCAAAAATGTCAAAAATGTCAAAAATGTCAAAAATGTCAAAAATGTCAAAAATGTCAAAAATGTCAAAAATGTCAAAGATGTCAAAAATGTCAAAAATGTCAAAAATGTCAAAAATGTCAAAAATGTCAAAAATGTCAAAAATGTCAAAAATCTCAAAAATCTCAAAAATGTCAAAAATGTCAAAAATGTCGAAAATAGCAAAAATGTCGAAAATGTCAAAAATGTCAAAAATGTCAAAAATGTCAAAAATGTCAAAACTGTCAAAAATGTCAAAAATGTCAAAAAGTCAAAAATGTCAAAAATGTCAAAAATGTCAAAAATGTCAAAAATGTCAAAAATGTCAAAAATGTCAAAAATGTCAAAAATGTCAAACATGTCAAAAATTTCAAAAATTTCAAATATGTCAAAAATGTCAAAAATATCAAAAATATCAAAAATATCAAAAATGTCAAAAATGTCAAAAATGTCAAAAATGTCAAAAATGTCAAAAATGTCAAAAATGTCAAAAATGTCAAAAATGTCAGAAATGTCAAAAATGTCAAAAATGTCGAAAATGTCAAAAATGTCAAAAATGTCAAAAATGTCAAAAATGTCTAAAATGTCAAAAATGTCAAAAAAGTCAAAAAAGTCAAAAATGTCAAAAATGTCAAAAAAGTCGATAATGCCGAAAAGCCAAAAATGCCAAAAATGTCAAAAATGTCAAAAATGTCAAAAATGTCAAAAATGTCAAAAATGTCAAAAATGTCAAAAATGTCAAAAATGTCAAAAATGTCAAAAATGTCAAAAATGTCAAAAATGTCAAAAATGTCAAAAATGTCAAAAATGTCAAAAATGTCAAAAATGTCAAAAATGTCAAAAATGTCAAAAATGTCAAAAATGTCAAAAATGTCAAAAATGTCAAAAATGTCAAAAATGTCAAAAATGTCAAAAATGTCTAAAATGTCTAAAATGTCAAAAATGTCAAAAATGTCAAAAATGTCAAAAATGTCAAAAATGTCAAAAATGTCAAAAATGTCAAAAATGTCAAAAATGTCAAAAATGTCAAAAATGTCAAAAATGTCAAAAATGTCAAAAATGTCAAAAATGTCAAAAATGTCAAAAATGTCAAAATTGTCAAAAATGTCAAAATTGTCAAAATTGTCAAAAATGACAAAAATGTCAAAAATGTCAAAAATGTCAAAAATGTCAAAAATGTCAAAAATGTCAAAAATGTCAAAAATGTCAAAAATGTCAAAAATGTCAAAAATGTAAAAATGTCAAAAATGTCAAAAATGTCAAAAATGTCAAAAATGTCAAAAATGTCAAAAATGTCAAAAATGTGAAAAATGTCAAAAATGTCAAAAATGTCAAAAAAATTTTAAAAATGTCGGAAAAATATTTCAAAAATCTTTAAAAATGTCAAAAATCTCAAAAAAGTCAGAAATGACAAAAATGACAAAAATGACAAAAATGACAAAAATGACAAAAATGACAAAAATGACAAAAATGACAAAAATGACAAAAATGACAAAAATGACAAAAATGACAAAAATGACAAAAATGACAAAAATGACAAAAATGACAAAAATGACAAAAATGACAAAAATGACAAAAATGACAAAAATGACAAAAATGACAAAAATGACAAAAATGACAAAAATGACAAAAATGACAAAAATGACAAAAATGACAAAAATGACAAAAATGACAAAAATGACAAAAATGACAAAAATGACAAAAATGACAAAAATGACAAAAATGACAAAAATGACAAAAATGACAAAAATGACAAAAATGACAAAAATGACAAAAATGACAAAAATGACAAAAATGACAAAAATGACAAAAATGACAAAAATGACAAAATGACAAAAATGACAAAAATGACAAAAATGACAAAAATGTCAAAAATGTCACAAATGTCACAAATGTCAAAAATGTCAAAAATGTCACAAATGTCAAAAATGTCAAAAATGTCAAAAATGTCAAAAATGTCAAAAATGTCAAAAATGTCAAAAATGTCAAAAATGTCAAAAATGTCAAAAATGTCAAAAATGTCAAAAATGTCAAAAATTTCAAAAATGTCAAAAAATAACAGAAATGACAAAAATGTCAAAAATGTCAAAAATGTCAAAAATATCAAAAATGTCAAAAATGTCAAAAATGTCAAAAATGTCAAAAATGTCAAAAATGTCAAAAATGTCAAAAATGTCAAAAATGTCAAAAATGTCAAAAATGTCAAAAATGTCAAAAATGTCAAAAATGTCAAGAATGTCATTCTCAATTTTTCCGCATTTAAAATTCAACAACATCCTCCGTTTTTAATTCCAATATTTTGATCTTCACTCACCTTTTGTTTTCAACTCCAGTTTTGTTTCTAGAGCTTAAGCTCCGTTTGTGCTCAATTGTGCCATCGTCATTATAATACTTTACCCTTTTGTCAGCTAATCTTGCGATCAACTTTCAAGCGAATCCTTCTGTGAATATCCACGGAATGGTGAAAGCTTTCGGAACATACAAAAAATAAAAATCCAATCAAAGTTTTGAGCTGGTGTATGTGAGCACGCTAAAGGTTTTCTCTTTACGACACATAAACGGGCTGCCAAAGTTTCTATCCCAAAGTCGCATAAAAGCAAAGCTGCGAAAGGATTCTAGAGAATGGAATTACAAACTTTTAATTTGCCATCAGGAGTTAGAATCGTAATCGCTGTTGTCCAAAGTGCACCATTGACCAAGAAAAGACGTTCGCTGGGTAATAGAATGGAAAAGTGTGTAGGGATGTTTGTGGGTGTATGAGATCTTTATTGTTACAGCTGAGGGTTGGCAAACAAATCGCTAGAACGAAAAGTTGTTCCCGTAGAAAACATCGGGAAAAATGCACCGTCGAATAAAACATCGACGAACAAGTCCAAACGACTTTGCTGCACAAAAATTGTACTTTTTCTTCCCCTTTGCCCGGATTTCTCAAACACGTTCACATTAAAAAGGTTTTCTTGTAGTAAAACTTTACACAAACCCCATTCTCTCGCTCGGATCACGAATGACTTTTTCGCTGACCATTTTTTCTACACAAGTTTCATGTCATTACACCTACTTATCGGTGGACAAACTGCCATTTGTCGAATGGAAGTTGTCGGTTTCTGTTGAACGAAATCTGTTTCACGAAGGATCGATTCAGAAGGAAAAACATCCACCTTCGTTTTCTGTCATTTTTCTTATTTTTATAATTTTTTTATCATTTTTTTTTATTTTTCTTATTATTGATATTTTTGTCAATTTTCTTGTTTTTGTCATTTTTGTCATTTTTGTCATTTTTGTCATTTTTGTCATTTTTGTCATTTTTGTCATTTTTGTCATTTTTGTCATTTTTGTCATTTTTGTCATTTTTGTCATTTTTGTCATTTTTGTCATTTTTGTCATTTTTGTCATTTTTGTCATTTTTGTCATTTTTGTCATTTTTGTCATTTTTGTCATTTTTGTCATTTTTGTCATTTTTGTCATTTTTGTCATTTTTGTCATTTTTGTCATTTTTGTCATTTTTGTCATTTTTGTCATTTTTGTCATTTTTGTCATTTTTGTCATTTTTGTCATTTTTGTCATTTTTGTCATTTTTGTCATTTTTGTAATTTTTGTCATTTTTGTCAATTTTGTCATTTTTGTCATTTTTGTCATTTTTGTCATTTTTGTTATTTTTGTCATTTTTGTCATTTTTTTCATTTTTGTCATTTTTGTCATTTTTGCCATTTTTGTCATTTTTGTCATTTGTCATTCGTGTCATTTTTGGAAATTTTCGCAGGCATCCCCCTGAATTCTAAAAACGAAATCTATGCTTTCCTTTTTTCTTCCTTTATAGTTCATCTATAGGTTCATGTATCGTTCTAACGTTCAGAGCATATGTTCTTGAATCTACGCGCTGGTAGAAAATACAAATGACAAAAATTTGCTTATTAAAAAAAAAATTATGTTAATAAGAAAAAGGGGTCAAGTATCCCCATTCTCTCCTATTATTCACGTTTAGGGGCTTGTAAATAATTACAGTTTCATATCCATAAAACTTTAAAATGCCTCAGACTAACAATTACCACAAACAACTGTTAAGGAATTTTTCATTTTTTTAATGATGCTTCGTCAAAATTTTCCACGATTACGACTAGGATGATAATGATGAAGTTTAACATTTAGCATTCAACTTCACAGTTTCTATTCAGAACTCAGTAATTCACATGTACGAGACAATCAAAACAGAAGTTTCCTGAAGTCAAGCGAAAATTGAATTAAAGGGACTACGGGAAACTTACCCATTAATTTCACTCCACTCCATTGTTCCCTTGGCTGAAATCCAAAAATAAAATGTTCACTCCGGTATCCTTGGTATAATATACAGAACAGTTTTTACGTCATAAATATTTCCCTCACCTGACGCCACACGACGTGATGCTTATCACGTTCACCGGAATCCGCTGTCGTCGTCGTTTGTTCCGTTTGGCTGACGTTTCCCAAACTTCCGCAAGGGTGTTGGAGGCGGTTTAACTGCTCTGGATTTCACACCTCTTCTGGAAACGGTCGTCGTCACTAGGAAGTGCCAGGAGGACGTCCTACATTGTACCTGCAAGAGAGAGAAAAAAGGGTTAGTGTTAACAGCTTCCTGTTTATGGTGTGCCATCCGGTCAGAGATTGGCTAGGACAAAAGTCCAGCAGGGTGGAACCACTTTTTTGGACACCCAAAGGTGTCCGGTTCTGTCAGAAGCCGAATGAATCCGGGGGATCCTACTCACTGCACTACTGGTTTGTCGGGAAGCCTTCGAAGGTGTGAGGGCCAAGGGTTCTTTTCAAATTTCCACCACAGCTGTTTCAGCATCAGTTACCATAACTTTGTTGAGAATTGTTCTTTTATGGGGATGTGAGCTTACCGAAGGAGGGATATAATTTTCTACATTTCATCTCTAACGATGCGAATTGCTTAGTGGATTGGATTTCTTTTGTTCTTTTGGAGACTCAAATAACTTATCCCATATATTGAACTCATTGTTTGATTTATTAAAATCTGTCAAAGCACGAATCGCTGGCTGATCATAGCGTTAAAACTACGTAAGAATTTTCAAAAAAAAAATTACCCTTGGTACAATCAAAGTGAAAATTGTTATATAGATAGTGTCAGGCCCGTGCAAATTACTTGTCTATGGAGGGAAGGTAGGGGCTGGGTTTGAAATTCAAATTTAGCTAGCAATAAAAACGATTTAAAAAAATGCACAATATGAAAATCGATTTTTAAATAATGTTCCTTATTCTGTGTTAGATATTTGCCAGAAAATAAATTTTAAATCTATATTTCCGAAACACCAAAAATAAATGCAAATTCAAATAATTTAAATGTTTCAAAATCTCAAACATTTTTTTCTCGATCCGAGCCAACTGCTGGTTTCGCCCTTATGAAATGGGGCAAGTAATTTTTCTGAGCATGAAGTTTGACAGCTCTACACGCTAGTGGTGACATCTCTATGTAAAATAGCTTCATCCATCGATCCATTATGGCTATAAATATGCACGGAAAATAAGAAAGGTAGAATTTACGGAAAAGCAAGATGATTTTTTTCTACCCATTTTTCTCGGTAAATTTCACCTTGTTTTCATTCACCAAGCGATAAGGTCAATTTAACATTTTTTTAATTCTCCAAACATAAAAGTAAATAGTAGCTCTGTGGGCCAATCTGAAATAAAAGCAAAAAAATATGACGAGAACCAGCACAACTAACTGACATCATACAAAACACTTACCATTCTGTTCCAATTTTCACATATTGGGCACGAAGCCCAACTTCCGGAATGACAAAACAGCTTAACCTTAATGAATGGGTTAAGCAAATACAGTAAGTTTTTTTTACACTTATATGTACGTACCGCGTAAAAAAACCGTGTTAATTCCCGAAAACCGAGTAAAAGAAAACGTGCTTATTCCTGAAAACCGTGTTTATTCCCGAAAACTGTGTAAAAAAAGACTATTCAAATTCTGCAGCTCTGAAGTTCTGACCCTTAAGACCTAAGACCTGAAACCTGAGACTTGAGACTTGAGACCTGAGACTTAAGAATGTAGACTAGAGACATGAGACCTGAGATCTGAGACCTGAAACTTTAGACATGACACCTGAGACTTGAGTCAAGGGACCTGAGATCTGAGACCTGAGACCTGAGACTAGAATCCTAAGACATAAAACACGAGACCTGAGACCTGTGACATGGGACATGAGACCTGAGACATGAGACTTGAGACTTAAGTCATGACACCTGAGACCTGAGGCCTGAGACATGTATTTAATTTTTTCGAGACCACCATTTTGTTTATCTCAATCGAGGTCACCTTCACCTCGCTACAAGGTAAGATTTACTTATTTTGGATTTACCTTTTTTCTCGGTGAATTGTAACGTAACATTTTTTCAGCCGGATTCAGGTAAACTTTACCTCACTGCTTTGTGAGGTGAGTTTCACCTCGAAAAGGTAGAAGTTACTTTTTTGGCTTTCACAAGCGTTTACCTTGCTATCACGGTTAATTTTACCTTTTTATTATTATTCTTATTGAATTTTTATTCGTATTTCACATCGGAAGTGTGGAGAAAAGCTTGCACTCAGCTAAGACAGGTAGATCAAAAACTATCACACTGCGCTTAACCTCAACAGACAGAGCCGTGTAAACACAGAGTCAAAAATAGTTATGAAATTGCGAACGACATGTATGGGATTTGAAACAAAATTACAATTTATGAAAAATTGAGGAGTCTTATTGTTCAAATAACCAATCAGTCGCATTCCTTTGAATAACTTGGGTAGTAATTTTTAAAATTTATGCTCAAAGGCTTTCAGTATTCTGACTACGAGACAGTTTTTCTTTGGCAATTCAGCAGTATTTCAGCAAAACCATTTTATCAAATGAAGTTGTAAAAATAAGGCAAAAAATGACTTGTTACAACTTGTAATGAATGCTACTTTATTTCAGATCCAACAAGATTTGAAAAAACTCAGTTTTGAGGAACTAAGCTAAAAGCAAATTATTTAAAGTTAATAAAAAATCTCGAAAAAATATGTTTTCCATTTGCATAAGCGCTTAAAGCATTGTAAATACTTTGGTGAACATTTTTATGCTTTTTGCCTGAACCTAAAATTTTTACTTTAATAACCTCTTCTTTGGGGGCGGAGTTAAGTCCCTAAAACCACTGCCCTCCTCCGTTCGCACGGCCTTAGCCACCGCCCTAGACAGCTCCAATAAACACCGTAGGCGCCTAGAGGTACTCGAAACGTACTACATAGGCGCTTTTGTATCGAACACTGGAAAAGTATTTTCTCCATATGCTTATGATTTTTTATTGCTCAAATCTATTTGGTTACTTTAAAAAAAACTCGATAAAAACCTTGTTAAAAGCCACAGAACAAAACTTTGTTGCAAATACGCTCTGCTGAATATTTTTTACGCGCCTAGCAGCCGAACAAACCCGAAAGCAGCCGAAGACCGAACAAGACACTTTGACTGAAAAGAAAATAAAATTGGGCCTATCAAAAGTTTATCAGAAGTCTGGATCGGGGAGAAATCGAAAACCGGAAGCCGCTGAGACGAAAAAGAGATTTGCCGGTAGTTTCAAGCGAAATCCTAACCTCTCTCTCCGAGATGCCGCAAATAAGCTGGGTGTATCGTCTACAACCGTGCATCGAGCCAAAAAACGAGCCGATCTATCGACTTACGTCTTACAAGAAGGTAGTGACTCCAAATCGCGATGATAAACAAAATACGACGGCCAAAGCGCGATCCCGGAGGCTGTACACGACGATGCTGACGAAGTTTGACTGCGTGGTAATGGACGACGAAACCTATGTCAAAGCCGACTACAAGCAGCTTCCGGGACAGAAGTTTTATACGGCAAAAGGAAGGGGAAAGGTAGCAGATATTTTCAAGCACATGAAACTGTCAAAGTTTGCGAAGAAATATCTGGTTTGGCAAGCCATCTGTACCTGTGGCTTGAAAAGCAGCATTTTCATAGCTTCCGGGACTGTCAACCAAGAAATTTGAGTGAAAGAGTGTTTGAATAAACGTCTGCTGCCTTTCCTGAAGAAACACGGTTGTTTCGTACTGTTTTGGCCGGATTTGGCATCTTGCCATTACGGTAAAAAGGCCATGGAGTGGTACGCCGCCAACAACGTGCAGGTGGTTCCCAAGGACAAGAACCCTCCCAACGCACCAGAGCTCCGGCCAGAAATACTGGGCTATTGTCAAGCGGAACCTAAAGAAGACCAAAAAACTGCTAAGGACGAGCAGCAGTTCAAGGCAAACTGGCTTTCTGCGGCGAAGAAGGTGGACAAGGTGGATGTACACAATCTGATGGCAGGGGTTAAGCGTAAGGCCCGGCAATTCAGATTTGGAAAAGCGGAAGCCTAACTGAATATTTTTACTGAATTTTATACTAATTAAACTTGAAAAATCATTCGTTGAAAATCATATGAAACTCTTATAATTTCTACAATCTCACAGCGAAATTATAATAATAAAATGACTATGATAAATATTATGATTATGATGAGGATGATGATAGATTTATGACAAAGGGATAATTTAAACATTAAGTTAAGTTAAGTTAGATAAATTAAAGGCACAATACCATCTTTTTTAATTGAAAATGTTGCTAAATCTATTGCGTTATCAATTATGAGCATTTTATGCAATTAATATTGCAATAAGACTTCATGAATTTGATAGACTTTGAAAAATGCTGGTTTTATCGGTTTATATAAATAACAAATACCGAAATTCCGGTTTTGCAAAAAACCGGTAGATCCAACCACCTTAAGCTCTAGGTGGACTTTATGGCGTAGGGGTACATAGTATCTAGAGTTTACCAATTGCACCCATAGACCGACACGTACGACACGCATCATTATTTCGGCTCTCGGCTTCGCTCTCTGCCCGAATCACCACCCAACTTGGAGAGCAAACAAACACGTTTTGCAGGACGCGCTACTTGTGGTTCTAGAAATATAGGAATGATTTTACGTTTATAATTTTCATATTTTTGTGAAATTTCACAGCGTGAAAAGTTGCACCTCACTAGAATGTAGATTTAATTTGCTTTCCAATAAATATACTTTTGATTGGTCCAACAAAATAAAAGCATTGAAAATCCGGGTACAACCTGACAGTGGACTACAAACACAGATGATTTTCAATTTGCAAAAAAATCGCGCAAAGTAGTGAAATTTGAAAAATTCCAGTAAATTCAACTTTTGTTGCATCGAAAATCTAAATGCAGCAAAATGTTAGAATTTCAATAAATTTTGTAGTCACATTTTTTTTAAAAACTCTACCATCGCACAAACAGTATTTTCTAGCAATCGAATGGAAAGTAGGTTTTTCAGACCACTTTTTTGAACTTTTTGTGACCAATTTATTAAAAAAAAAAATTTAAAAAAACTACAGCAGTTTTCCTGCGACACGTTTTTTTCGGATTTTTTTTTCTTTCATGTTGAATAACGAGAAAACTAGTAGCTTTAGCTATATATAATGTTTTAAACATATTTTACCGACGTTACAAGGTTTCTGTTGAAATAAGTTTGGTATGAAGTTCATTATAACTCAAACGACTTAGATAGATTTCACTTTTGGAGTGTCAAATTGACACTCTAAGTCGGAAAAGGGAGTTTTTTTTTGTCTAGGCATCCAGGGTTCGTCCATAAAAAAGTAAAGATACAATATTCAAGAACTTTTGAAATCATTTGAGGTCCCTGAAGAAATTTTTGTATTTTGAAGCTTCTGAAAAAAGTTACAAGCCTTCAAACTTGCAATAGGGTCAAAATGACACTCTTATGCGGATGAGGGCTGGGTGACCTACTAATAAAAGACCTACTCAGCGTTGACACATGGATAGTGAATAAACAAATAAATAATATGGGAGAGTGGGGAATCATGGGCCACTTTTTTTCGTTGTTCCATAACTTCTTTGTTATGTTGTTATGAAAATAAAAAATGGTATGGTTTTCTACATTTTCAAGGTATCATAAGGTATTTTTAATAAGTTATTTTCCCCAAATTATGACTGTTTGAAAAAAAGCAATATTTTTTGGATTTTGAAAAATGGTGGGGAATCGTGGGCCACCAAATCCAAATTGACCAAATAACATGCAAAGTTTATGAGTTGACCCAAAACTGTGATTTCCTAATTCATTTCGTAATTTAAAGCAATTTCAGATGATGAAATAAAAAAGAGAGCTGTGTATGATCGCATAGATTCCAAAACCTGGCTCGCGAACGTTTTGGCAAAATTTCTTATATAGAATGGACAAAATATTTTTCATAACTCTTCATTTGGCATAAGAAAACTTTACTGATAGGTAAAACCGTATTTTAAGTTCTGAATATGTATAAAAACAAAATAATATAGGTGATTCAAGATGTGTGGCCCACGATTCCCCACAAGCTATGATTTGCAAATTGGTTGCGTTTGTGTGACTTATTGATGTTTTATCAAAAATTCCTTTTCCACGTGAAAGATCATGACAAAACTAAGATCATAAGCGTATGAGCATATTTTTGTAATGCACTTTAGGTTCCCCATCGATGAAATAAGCGGGTGTTTTTTAAATTATGTAAGTAAATTTTTCTAACTTTTTTTAGCTTGATAAATAAAAGAAGCATATGATGCGTATTTCAGTCAACAACATATAGGAATATATGCTCACGCAAAGCGACGACGATGACAGTTGGTTTGAGATTTTTATCTCAACACACATCTGAGATATGAAAAGTGGCCCAAGTTTCCCCATGGCCCACGATACCCCACTCTCCCCTAAATATTAAAGAAGCAAAATAAATATTTACACAAAATAAGTGAAGTATTGCTTGAAAAGAAGTCATGCAATACCTCGCTAGGCACAAGTAGTGATGTCAATTGTTTTTTTTTTGTATTTCAATGCCAAAAATCCAATGTGAAAATCAGTTTTGAACCAAAATGAAGCTTTTGAGACCCCGGTCGAGAATCGGTCTTATCGATACATTTATTGGGTAGCCTACTCTACTCAATCAAATCAATCAATATAAATAAGTTATTGGTAGCACGAAAGACTTTCAGGAATCGTTTACCTACAACTGGATTTCAGTAAAGGGACAATACCCGTCACTGCAGAGAGTGTGCTAAACCTCTTCCTTAATCCAATAAATCAATCTTCAAAGTAGTGCTTGGCTTCGTAGATAGAAACAGATAGGTTTCGCGTGCAATATTTCAGCATCGCAAATGTCCTGTCATATTCGCGTTTCCAGCAACACACGCACAAATGATCGAACTTAGCGAGGTGCTGGAGAGTTCGCTCGCAAAAGTAAACAAGAAGCGCCAACATTTTCTTTGATGAAGTGGCTTTACGTGACCGAAGTTGTTTATCTACACGCCATTAGCGGATATCGAAATCGACTGAAGAGTGGCCGGTTATTGTTGCTGAAAGTTGGTAGTTGTTGGTGTTATGTATTTTCCAAACCCAACTGCCAAGATTTTGAGGAAAACAAGTGGGTGTGGGTACCTTCCCGGCCACAAGCTCGTCGTCCTGCCCAGGATATAGCTTATGGTGGCTGTTGAAGTGTTTGGAAATGCAAATTTTGGCAGCCCATGTCCATGAACCATCAGCAGGGGCAACATGCACTAGCTCATAAATCGTTAACGGGAACAGAATAAATACATGTGCAAGCTAGAGCGGTTCAAACTCGTAAAAGTAAAGTTTTGTGGAACAGATTCGATTAGCGCCTCATTGTTAGAAATCGTTTATTTTGGCAGAATTTGCGATTCAGTAAGCGAATGGATAAGCCATTTGTTTTCCTCATATCTAACAATTCAGGTTTAGTGAATTAGTGAATAATTTATATTGTTCATCTGGACTTTGGTAAATTTTCGATAAAAACTCTGGAATAGCTTATAAGAGCAATTGAACTGAGAACAATAATGTATTGATGCAGACTTGAGTAGCATTTTAATATGGTGTTTTTCATAAAGCCAATCTTTGAAATTCCCAGTCAATACTCCGTATAAAGTGTCTTACCAATCTTTTCTTTTCGATATTTGCACCTTTCTAATGACTACATCGCTCAGAATATCGACGATTCTCGTATAATGCAAAAGAACATGTCTTCGTACAAACATATTGCCACTGTACGTAATACTCAGGTTTTGAACGAATGATACACGACTGACTTCTCATCTCAGTGCTCAAATTTAGAAAACTTTTCCACGGTCAGATACACCGAAGCTATTTTCGTAGTTTCCTCTTTTCCTAATTGTATTATCATCCGAGAAAAAAAAATTTCACCACTACTGGCTCATTCCAATTTGGCTAATGATAATGTTCAGCGAAGCGTTCCAAATTTTCCTCCAAAGCAGGTTGTTGTAGGTTGGTACTTTCAAACTAACCACGAATTTCACTGGCCCCACTTCTTGTAGGGATGGTTTCCTCGACATCCCAACATTGTAAAGCCATTCGCCTCAGAGTGGTGTAAATGCGGCCAACGTTTCGCATAACCGACCTTGCACTTTGGCTATGCAGAAGCAATAAAATATGAGCTACACGCAAATCATCGAGGGCTGACTTTCATATGAATCCAGTTCTACCAAACGTCAAGGTTTTTTTAGAGATGACGAGGTCGTTTTCATAGAAATCACAAGCCTAATGGCACTGGAAACACGTTACAAAATATGCTTAATTAAATTATAAAAAAAATCTTGGATATACATATGTATGTATGTGTCAACAAGTAAATTCCTGGAAAATAATAAGTATTGATATGATTTAAAATTTTGAACTCAACCAATTTTAGTAGACAATCTATTGTTTAAAGTGTGAAGATTAAGCACAGAAAACAGACGTACAAGCCCAAACTTGTGTAAAATTTCCAACGATCGTTTTGAACCAATTTTAGTTTTTTCGCTGCTCCACTAGATGTCTCCAAACACACCAAAGAGAACTGTCAAAACCAAACAGAGAAACAAAAATTTGGTCAGATTTTAACAGGTCATAAGAACTGTTTGACATGTTCCAAGAAAATTGCAGTTAAAATTTCGTCCAGTTGCCTAATGGAAAAATATCTTAAAAGTTAATCGCTTTTGACGTAGAATTACGTCTTACGGCAACACTATAGGGGGACAAATTGAAATTCGCAAACGGATCTCGCGTCACGAAAACATTCCAACTCAAGGACATCATTTTTAAAAAAACATATTATCCCTGCTCATCGTTGATTGGCTGATCAAAATTTGAAAAAACTCGGACGCCACGCCCCTTGGTGAGTCCCCGTCAACAAAATGTATAAAAACAAGGGGTCGCCTGCGAGCTAGTTCTGGAAAAGCTTCTGCTGCGCTGCGATCTGCGTTTGGACCCCACCAGTGGTAATCCAACGCAGATATCGTTTCGCAGTTTAGCTCAATGGCATTTGAGTAGGAGGACTAGCAGCAGAGGCGATCCGACAAGTGGCGGAGACATGATGACACGACATGCTGCCATGACAATACATTGAATGTCATGATAGGTTAAAATGTCAATTACTTGTCATTTTCACAAGGTAATCAGCGCACTGTAACTACAACTTCATAATTATACTGAATATGCGTTGTAATCAATCCACCGTGATTGTGCATACTACACATATTTTACCGTACATTTTTCTCGCAATTTATCGTTACGTTCCAATTTATACATCCTCTCTCACTTTCATAAAACACACATATAACTCATACAAAGCACACATTTCACTCACACCTACCTTTTACATACCGCACTCCTAACTCATATACATCACATACTTCACTCACACGTATTCCACGCTCAGTCCACCCACTCCACCCGTTTTCCCCATTGCCATTTGCCAAAAATAGAAAGTCTGAGATAAAACTTTCTGTATATGTTGGCCCTGAAAAGGGCCGTTTGATTGTTATCCATTAAGTTTTTTTTTTTTTATACGGGATTTTCATCCTCTGGGATGATTCATCCCTAGTTATCCATTAAGGATTGAATTTAGCCGATATGGCATTTCAGTGCACCTTTGCGCTAGCGATTGCTATATGGGAATGAGAATTCCCATTCGAATTCAACTTGACTATGAGAGAAACGCATGAGAGGAGCTTCCAGAAAACTGGTTTTTCTTTTGCACTTAGTCAAGCGTATGCATGAAAGGCAGCGGTGCCAGGTGTTAAACTTGCAAAGTGGGTACGTTTTTTTTAGTACACCGATAATGATTTGTATGAATTTTTTTCTCTTTCGAATAGGCATTGATCATGCGTGGAAAATGTACATTTAATGTGCATCTTTTTTTTGCACTGAGCCTGTAAGCTAGCGTGGAAGCTGTGTCAGGTGTTGATTTAGAAAAATATTTATTGGATTTTGGGATAAAGAAACGATTCATGAAATAATTGATTGTTTGAAATTTTGTTTTTCTTCAGCTTACCATTTTCTCCAATCAATGAAAAACAAAAATTGCCTAGAAAAATTTATGCGTCCTTATTAAAAATAAACAACAGGTTTATTACCAGCACTGTATGCTTTTATCTCAAGCGTTTGATTATTAAAAGCTCGCATGTTCTTCGCATTGGTTGCATAAGTACCGGGCGCAATGCATCTCAGCGATAATGTATTGAGTTTTGATTGACGCCGTTTGTCCGTATTTTAATATCGCCTTTGGGTATGCAACTGTTAAGTTTTTCAAACTGTTTTGTTGACCGTTATAGATAATTTATACTAAACTGACCAGCTTAATTTGAGCTGCAAATTCAATATGAAAGCTGTTGGCATTGACATTGTACACACAGTATATGTATATTTTCGTCTACATTCATACATTTGTTTTGAGCTGCATACTTAGATTTTTTTCAAAAATATATTGACACAAAACCGGTTGTCGTAATTCTACGTTAACTTTGCGGTCGTCTCAAATACAACCTCTTCAACTTTTTTCTTCACGCAAGAAGGGCTTAACTTTGGACAATGGGATGCAAAAGTGATACTTGAATAAGTTCTGACGGGTAAGACTGATCGTCAATAATGTTCCTATTAGACTGGATATTGCCGATTGGTTCTCTGATGATAACTGTTCAAGAAGGGCAAAAACTTATTGTAAAACTGTTACATCCAAAATAATTTAGAAATGATTTTTACGGGATTTTTCACGTTAACTAATTTTTTTTGCATCATATTGATTCTACGTGAAACTTGTAGTAACCAGAGTGTTTCAAGTAGGCCCTGGTAGTAACTACTTTACTTTTATATAATTGTCCCATGAGTTTCACGTAAATCAAAGTAGAATACTTTAAATTGGTTTAAAAAAAATTTTCTCTCCAGTTCTAATAAAAAAAGGTTGTTGCATCAGACAGCTGACTTTGTTTACTGCTGGGAAAAATATTTGAGATAGAGAATATCACATGGAAGAAGCACGTCGTTTTGTGGGACGGATTAGATGTTGAGCCGGATGCCCTTCGTAAAATCACTTGGGATACACATCGATCCGGACCAGGTGAATTACTAAGCATTAAGATAATTCTTTTTTTTTATAATTAATTTTTTTGCTATTTCTACAGGATTTTACAAACTGCGTTGCAGACCTTCTGGAATGTTGAACAATCTATTTTTTTTTTCGAAAGTGTTTGTGCCAAAAGGTCATGACAATAAATTTAATTTCCTGAAGCTTATGGAGCTGTCAAACTTCGAACGCATTTTTCTCGAAACAGTATTTAACCCTTCGTTTCATGAAGTAACATATTTGCAACAAATAATGTACGGGAAAAGTGAAAAATCTTATTTTATTTTAATTTTTTTCTTGATGTACTCATCATTTCCAACTGTTCAAAATGATTTTGAAGGAAAAATAAAAAATCATGAAATGAAAGTTTAAAATTCTCTACCGATATGTTTGAAAAAGTGCTACAAGCATAAGGACTCGAGCTTCCAAGCAAAATGATTCATGACCACTTCATTTCAGCGAACCCGTAAAAACATTATAGGGTAAGAACACTATATATTGAACACCATCTTTGGGATTCAAAACATTTGTGGCCAATAAATAATAACTAAAGGTTTTTCTGATAAAATTTTGATAGCGTAGCTTAAGCTTATTTCTCTGCTTTGAATCGATATATTTTTTTCGCGGAAATATGTTTTGAAATTATTATTTAAACCTTTTTATTCAAAATTACTTTTGTCCCAATGGTTAAACACAATGATTCAAATATTGAACAGGCAATGTTCTAATTATTGAACACGTAAACATTGAATATCATTGCATATATTTAGGGGTATTTCGCTTGATAGTATGCCTTGCAGGGGCGATTTTGGTTGAGCTAGCAACCAAGAAACAGTTTGTTTACATTTAAAAACACCAACCGATGTTTGTTCAGTAACTGGTACATGCATTTCTTTACGAAACGAGTACTGCAAGATTGAACGTTCAATTATTGAAACATTGGCGATTTCTGTGATCCAATGCTTGAACACTTTAATTTGTTAAATTTTAAGAAAATTAGGATAATAAAGGCTGCCACTCTTCCAGAAATCATTCAAAAAGACTAAGTTGAAAACACTCATATCATTATCTTAAACGTTTATTTGTCTTTTATCCAATTTTCCCCCCAATCAAAAATAGGTTGTTTTCTTCATCCAGTCGAAAAACCAAGCCGAATTTGGAACCCATATTCAAGATTCGGGGATTGTGGCTTTAAGAGTCCGAGATTCTTGATAAAAATTTGAACATTGGTAGAAAACGCTTCAATGGTGGCACAACGAGTTTTGATTCATTTTTCTACTGTATATTGTTGTTTTAATCGGTAAATGTTTTACTAGTGTTCAATATCTGGTACCTGTTCAATAACTAGTGCTTCTACCCTATGAGGTTTTCATTCAATTGGATAAATAATTCATCACAGAAACAAGAAAATGAAAAAAAACACAGTGCCGTAGGGAAGTGAGAATCGAAATCATAACCCCATATTTATATCGTCTTGCCAATCCGATATCCTTACCAGTGTACTACCTGAGCTTAATGCAGGACGAGGGATATTTGCCATAGGCTTTCTGCCACCAATCAATCACTTAAAGACGCACAACTGTGGCTTCCTGGCATTTGGCTTCCTTTCAAGTTAGTCCTTTGACTTCAGGTTAGATGTGTTTCCTTGAAATTCTTATACAGTGTCGGACAATAGAATAGGACCACAGCTCAATCCAACACAGAAAGTGACAAAACTTTGAGAGAAAAATTTCCATTTAAGTGCATCAAACCATTTACAAATTGTAAATTCCATTCTTCGAAGAAATTAAAATCATCCGTAGTTAAAACAATTGTCCTTTATTTAAAAATGCGTTTTAAGCATACTTACTGACTAAAATAACGCGACATAAAATAGGACCGCATTAGAACTCATGGTAAAAAAAATTAAAAAAAAAAGGAAATTCATACCGTGATCGATTTGCAGGGTTAGTACTTGGACCGTTATTACGCATCACTTCTCGCACCCGGTTCGGCATCGACTCCACCAGCTTTTGGCACGTTCTCACCGGGATAGCGTACCACACCGCCTGGATTCTCTTCCACAGCTGCTGCTTGTTTTTTTGATTTTTCGGTGTACACCTTACGTTTAACTATTTCCCTTAGGTTCTCTATGGGATTGAGATCAGGGGACTGTGCTGGCCACTCCATAACGTCTACCTTATTATCCTGGAAACACTTTTTAACCGTTTTCGCGGTATGTTTGGGGTCGTTGTCCTGCTGGAACTGCTACTTTAGAGGCATCTCCCACTCGGCGTGTGGCAGCATTACTTCCCGAAGTATCTGGGCGTAGAGATGCTGGTCCATAATCCGGTCGATCCAGTACAAGTCGATCCTCCTCCATGTTTGAATGTTTTATTTGTATACTGGGGCATATACGCATAGGCGAGTGGGCGATGGATCCAACTCTTTCCGTCCGAGCCGATGAGGTTCACTTTGGTCTTATCCGACCACAGCACATTTTTCCATAGTTTCTCCTTTTCCGGACCTTCAAGTGCTTCGGCGTCAGCATCGGCACCTTCCGGGAACTTTTTCCTCCTAGTCCCTTCTCTGCCAACCGTCGCTGAACCGTCCGGGAAATCACAGATAAGTTCAGCTCGTCTCTGATCTGCTTGGACGCTTTGAAAGGGTCCTTTTGCGAGGTCCGCTTGATTGCCGAATCGTCCTTCAGCGTTGTTTTGCGGGGGCGGCCGGTCAGTTCGCGTTTGCCGGTGCTGTGAAGCGCGTTGAAAACGAAAGTTTTCGACCTTCCTAAGTAGTCGGCAATCTCGCGTTGGCTTTTGCCAGCCTTTTACAGATTACGGATGATCGCTCGCTTTTCGCTGAAAACAGAGTAGGAGGAAGGAAATCTTCATTTTTTGTTTGTTTTCATGATTTACATGATTGATTTTATGGGAAATACTTACCAGGACACGAAAATGGACAAACAACACCGAAAACAACACCTTTTCTTCAAATCTAGAGCGCTGAAAATGCCGGAACAACCGAACCGATGAGCTGGTCTTATTTTATGACGCGACTTTTTTCATCCTCTGACAGCTTTCTGGTCGAGTAGAACAAACGGGTTGCTTTGATTGCAACAAACGTACTATACAAATTTGGCATACTACAATAAGTGCTTGCCGCTAGGTGTCGCATATTATTGTATTTGAATTGGTAGTTTAAAGGTGATTTGAATATTTTGCATTGGAGCGGTCCTATTCTATTGTCCGACACTGTATATGACAATGTTCAATCAGTTACCCAAGCCAGGTAAATATACACGAGCTGGAATTAATATATTTAGTAAACTAGCCCACCTCCGTGAATCCGTGCATCCATTGTGTTTAACCAACTTTACATAGCTTCATCCAGCTAAATGTTCAGCTTCAATGGTGTTCAGACATTAAGTTCACAAAGCTCTTGGGCTAAAACTATGATTAGTGCGAGAAAAATTAAGAGTAAACGTTCATTTATAACTGTCTAGTGTAAAGAACAAAAAAAAAACAACCATTTAATATTGTTGCAAATTTGCAACAATTGATATTATGGCGTAATACTTGATGTAGCATCCCAAATTACCAATAAATCAAAATATAAACATAAGCATCTAATAGCCAATGATCGAGAAGAAATGCAATTAAGCATTTTGGTAACGGCACATATAGTAGCCACTCGTGACTATTTAGAACGACAGCGCATTATTTTCATCGTCTTTATCTCCCCTCGCGTGTCGTCGAAGATCGTGCGCGCAGTTGAGCAAAATCGAATGGCATCGATCACAACAAATTATCGATGCTGCAGAATGAGCACGACTGGAGTGAAATCGTTTCACTCCTCCAAAGGGATTTACTATAAACTCATTTTTGATGACCATACAATTTGTAAAACTGAAGTAGACTATATCAACTGAAGGAATCAATGAACCAATGAATTCTGTTTGTTCGAGCTCGACCCTGCTGGAACTCTCCAGTCAGAACCACCGACTACTCTAACGATACAAAGAATATCTTTTTCTTGGCCCAACTGGTTCGCTTCCAGTTGGCTACCATTAATCAGATCCTTATATTGTGCGCGCCGTGCGATGCCCACTGATGGGACCCGGTATCAGTAAAATATAATAATCTATATCGATATGTGTAAAAATAATTTTTTTTTATATTTTTTTCTTAATGTACTCATCATTACACGCTATAGACAATTTTTTCAAAAAAAAAAAAAATCATGAAATGAAGGGTTAAGTTGGTGTCGGTGGCTTCAGACAAGGTTTACTCATTTGTCAAAAAAGGCATGAATTCGGGCCCAACAAGTAGCTCGATTGGAAATGTCCAAGCAACATTCAAAATGTGGCTTGAACAACTTTATTGTAAGGAAAAAAGACAGCTCAACCTAATTTTTGTTAAAAGTTTGCAAAACCTTTGTTTCCTGTGACTCTCTTATTTTTTTTCTGGCAAATTATAGAGATTTTAATGCATATAATTTCATTAGAACATTTCAAGACTGTAGAATCAATAATTTTCTTGTTAAAATAATATTTCTGAAAATCGGACGAAAACTCTAGCAGTGTTGCCAGATTCTTTTTTTTTTTAGAAAAAAATAGAATGCTCTGTTTAATACGCTATTACAATTTTCTGGCTACTTTTACTGCTTTGCAGACTTCGGTAAAGTTGTAGCCAGAGAATTTTTCAGTAAGCTCCATATATTTTAATTTCATTTTTTTTTTGTTTATTTAAAGAGTCTTATACCGTATTTGTTTTCACCACCCGAAAGTGTTGCACCTTCCACGCTGAAAACGAGCATGAATCGAGTTTTGCACTCACCTTTGTTGGTGTGTGTGAAATCGGCAGTGTCAACAGAAAACATCAAGCTGTCAAAAATCCATTACAGCTGGTATTTGTTTTCGTTTGACTTCGAAAATTGAAATCAAATTTACTTCAGTTGATCATTGTCTTGCAAATAAGATAAAAATTTTAGCATGAATTTATGTACTATGTTAAATTGTGAAAAATTCAGATTAATTTTATTAGAGGCTTGCTTGGTAGATTCGCCTCTGGCCCTGATGATAATAACTGCAATACCGGCTGATTCTGGGCGGTCTATGTTTGCTGCTGCTGGACTGCAGTTACCCCAGCTTGATGGTTCCGATATTTTGTCTTGAGAGTATCGTTTATTCCTCGCAAATCTCACCTTCTTCGTTCGAGTATTTCCGTTTCAGATTACAAATAAAAAATCGAAAACGGCGAACTCGGATCGCGGAAAAGTTTAATAACATACCGAAACGAACGAAATTCAAGCCCTTGTAGGGATGAATCATCCCACAGGATGAAAATCCCGTATAAAAAATGAAATTCAAGCCCCCAGTCTCGAACTGCCTTTTTTGAAGGGCAACGGGTTGGAATCCGGGACTTAACGCAACCGAGCATCGTCACCCTAAATAAAGCACAGTTCTTTCCCGATTTTCACGCACTCGGAGGCTTCAACGCTCGAAGCTGGCTTGTAGCAGAGTAGCTTCGAAGCAGCTTAACGCTTCTTGCTGCACGAGACCAACTTAAGGGACCCGCCCGAGCAAGAGAACTCTTCGGTTTGGGCGATTCCGTCAGATCTTTGGGTTGCAATTTTTGCACTCGGATTTGCTGCTCTTCTTCGGTATCTCCTGGAACCGATTGCAGCAAGCCTTCTGGGCACATTTCTTCTTGGGAGCGTCCGATCCGTATTTTCCATTTTTGCTTGAAGATGAAAACGAGTGACTCTTGGTAACTTTCCGACTGCCTCCAGTTGCTTGAGGGCCGAGATTCGTTTGTTTGCTTTGGAACGTTTTCTCCGGATAAAATTCTCCGCCTCTGCTGGAAACGGCACTGGTATTGAATCCGGAACAAGTTTCCGTAAATTAAGGAAAAACACAATGTGGAAATAGTTAGAACGCAATTTTTGCGGTATAGTAATAAACAAGACCAGCTGATATTTGTTTACATCGGGAAGCACGTCCTGTCAAAAATCATGATAGTATTGGTGAGAGCGCCAGCAACACCGAATATTTTCAGAGTGTTCCACCGTCCACTTTATGGTGCACTACCAGTGGGCCACCATCCCTGAAAACGAGCATGAAAACAGCAAAAAGTGCAATACCGGTAGTGCCCCGGTGCACCACCACACGAAAACGAATTCTCTATTAGTTTTACATTCAGGGTTGAAGAAAATGGTTTACAATTTATGGATCAAGAACTAAGATTACATGTCTTATTTACTGGAATATACTAAATTATTTCAAATATTTCTATTCTGTTGAGGAAAACCATCATTTTTGCCTTTGTTACAGAAAGGTATAGTTATCGGTCGATATGGAAGACCATTAATTATGGGTTTTGGATATACCTTTAAAGGTAAATTAACAAAATTGATGAAATTAACAAAATTGACAAAACTGCCGAAATAGACAAAGTTGTCAAAATTGTCAAAATTGTCAAATTTGTAAAATTTGTCAAGATTGTTAAAATTGTCAAATTTGTCAAAATTGTCGAAATTGACAAAATCGACAAAATCGACAAAATTGTCCAAAATTGTCCAAAATGACAAACTTGACAAGATTTACAAAATTTACAAAATTTACAAAATTTTTCAAAATTTACAAAATTTACAAAATTTACAAAATTTACAAAATTTACAAAATTTACAAAATTTACAAAATTTACAAAATTTACAAAATTTACAAAATTTACAAAATTTACAAAATTTACAAAATTTACAAAATTTACAAAATTTACAAAATTTACAAAATTTACAAAATTTACAAAATTTACAAAATTTACAAAACTTACAAAATTTACAAAATTTACAAAATTTACAAAATTTACAAAATTTACAAAATTTACAAAATTTACAAAATTTACAAAATTTACAAAATTTACAAAATTTACAAAATTTACAAAATTTACAAAATTTACAAAATTTACAAAATTTTCAAAATTTACAAAATTTACAAAATTTACAAAATTTACAAAATTTACAAAAATTGAAAAAATTATCTTATCTGACTTTATTGACTTAATTGACTAAATTGATAAAATTGACAAAATTTACAAATATTGACAAATATTGACAAAATTAACTTAACTGACTTTATTGACTCAATTGACTAAATTGATCAAATTGACAAAATTGACAAGATTGTTAAAATTTACAAAATTTAAAAAAATGACTAAATTGACAAAATTCAACATGTAGACAATTCACATTCAAAAATCTCCAAATAGTTGCAAATTACGTTATTCATAAGAAAGTTATGATTATTTCAAAATACTTATCTACTTTTAAAAATTTTGAATCTTAATTTCTTTAATTCATTTTGGATTTGCTGCGTTCACATTTTTTTATTATAATTCAGAATTATTAAATCTATTATTTGTTTTTTTTTTTTTGAGTCATATGTATCCAAATTTAATTTATAGGCTGTAAAAAAGGCTACAATCCACTGTCAAGTGTATTAAAATGGGTTTATTAGTTCTATCACCGATAACTGCGAAAGCTACTCTCAGGTTTGCAGACACTTCAGCGATAATTCGATTTCACACAAAGGGGTCTTTCCGTACGGCCTAGAAAGCATTCATGTGTTGTGGAGATTGTAAGTCTAATTCAAATTCGTGCTGATATGACATGGAACATAACTTGTATCACTTGAGAACAAAATATTCGAGAAAAAACAAACAAAATCGAATCAAAACCCGGGTACTTCACTCTCATTTAATAAATCTCTAAACATTCTTTCGCTCGTTTTTATCAACTTTTTAGACAACAGACTTTCTGAAATTAGAAAAAAAGTTATAATTGGCAAATGCAATTGGCGAACCACACTTTATTGAAAAGACAAACACAGACTGAATAAATGAAGTGGACAACTTAAGATTAACATTCGACACCCAGTACTGAGATGGGAATCGAACCCACGCCATCAGTGGATCAGCGATTACCGTCTTACCACGCTAACCACTGGACCATCGAGACGTACAATCACACTTTACTGGGCATTTATCTACGTGGGCAAATCACAACATCTCTCTCCTTGAGGAAGCATGGAATATTCTCGCAGTTGCTCTTGTAGTACAGACATACATACATATGTATGTAAGCGAACGGCTATATTATATGTACATATATGTATGTATTCAAAACATAATCGCCAATTTATTTATAAAAAAATACACAAAAAAGAAAATCAACAAATTCATACTCGCAATTTTGGGTGCATAAAATTAGCGGCCAAGTGGTAATCAAGATTGAGTGATGCACTTATACAAGCAACGAGCAACGGTTCCAAGATAAAGAAGCTCAGCGGATAGCTTTCCGTGGTCTGTTTTACGGTTCAAGGAACTTTTCCCACACCACCCAAGGGCCCTCCAAGAGAAAGAAAGCACTCTTCGGCACAATTCGAGATTCTAATAATGCTAATGGACAGCCGGGTGGCACGATGAATGCAAGTATTCAAGTTAAATAAGATTTTTGGGATGATGTATGTGACTCTTTGTGTGTATCTCCGTATAAGTATCCTCAAAGATTATAGGGTAAATGATCTTGAGCGGAACCAATTGGCTCAATTCGACGCAACTCGGAACAGTTGATCAAGCGGTATGGCTTTGGGTTATATCCCAACAAATATTTTTTCAGTTCAGCGGATAGATCTTGGTTTCTGCTTTCTAATGATGATTTTAAGAATATTTTAGAGTGAATCCTTATAACTCTAGAGCTGTTTTACTGAAGTAAGAATTCTGATCTTGAGCGGAACCACGCTGATCTTGAGCGGAACCAAAACATGATCTTGAGCGGAACCATTTTCTTCTGTCAACATCTTTAATAGCTCTTATTCCTAATACTTGTGTAACTGTGAAAACTTCAATTAAATTTCATCTTTGAAGATTTTAAAGTTCAAAAATTAATCTTTTTACGTGAAAAAAAGAAACTTAGCGTTCCAAAGGTGTTCTCAAAATATCTGTTAAAATTTATTTCTTGCTTAAAAAAAGTCCAATTTTCTCTTTGATGCACTGTATCCTATTTTGAAAGAATCGTTTCTCTAAACTCAAATTTTAGTTTTTTTAAACACAAAAATTAAATTCGTTCGTATATTTGATCGATTTTTTGAATGTGCGTGTTTAGGATCATACTGCCCCGAACAACTTTTGAAGGTAACGACAAAATTAGTAATAAAAAAAAAGATACTTTAAATTACAGATTTGGCAAAAAAAACGGTGCATTGCTTTAAATCAATGTTTTTGAGAAAAAACTCTTATTTTTTATAATTCTTATTCCCTTAATTCCTTTAACTTTATTGGAAATTCATGATAATTTGTGTCGTTTTTATATTTTAGTTGGGAAAAATCAGTTTACGTTGAAAATCTTTTCATACTTTTTTAATTCAAAGTAAGAAACCTTTATTTTATATTGACCAAAACAAAATTATAATTATGGAAATCCATTCGCAATTAAAAAATTCTGTGAAATCTGTAAATATTTCAAAATATCGTGTTCTGTGACACAGATTCTGTGATAAAAATTTCCTCAAAATTTTGTGAAATAACAGATTTTACTGCTATTTCGGCAACCTTGCTGTAAGCAACTTATTCATAGAATAAAGTTTAAAATAAATTCCAGTTTCTCATGAATCACGTTGACATTTATTTATATTCAAAATGTATTGAAACATTAATTATTTATCTCAATTGATAAAACAATTATTTCTCAAACCAATTTCCAGTTCGAGCTCAAGTGTAAAGTCAAACACAAGGAAATCGAATAGGTTTTCAATACCAGGCCACCAATTGAATCGTGAAGTATTATAAAATAGCTAACCCGGTGTGCTTTGCTACACTTTGTAAAACTAAAATTATGTGTGTAAAAAAACAATTTGAATTTTTGTTTATTAGATAGTATATCGTTTTCAATTGGAATGTGAACATCTGAAACAATCTCTTTAAAAGAAAGCTACTTCATAAAGTACGAATAAGAATGGCAATGAAGATTGATTCTTATTCTGAAATAATGATTTAACTTTATTGGCATCATTAGTTCTCGAATTATGCCAAAAATTATGTATGAAAGCCTTTCTCCTCCTTCTCGTCGTCCCTCTGAAAGAAAGATTCAAAAACACATTTCTTGAACCCCAAAAAATGAAACTTTTTGCGTGCTTAGTTTGGTACGCTGTGACGCCAATTAATAAGTTTTTGTTCTATTCGAACTTAATTTTACATTTTGATAGAATAAGAAATATACAATTGTGCTGCATACATTCAGGGGTATAAACTGCGTGTGAGACATTAGGCATAAGGCAGCGCACCTAGCGGTTTATTTCGGAAGCTAGTAGTTCCGCTCAAGATCGAAGATGGTTCCACTCAAGATCATATTTTACTTTTAAAAACTACGCTATTAATTGATATTCTGATGGAAAACTTGCTACAAAAACCCGAATAATGCTTTTTTATGAGTTTTTCTACCATTTTAATCATTGAGAATTAGCTTACAACGGTCAAGGGTGACATAAATTGACGTTCAAAGTCAGCGTAGATTGATGAAAATTGCAGCAGAAATGCGTATGTTTTTAAATCTTCTAATAACATTATTTGAGTTAATAAATTTTAGCAAAAATGTCAATGCTTGTATGAAAAGATCTTGAAAAAGTGTTTTTTCAACAGTTTGGTAAGATTCATAAACAATCATTGCCTAGAATTTAGAAAAAGTAAATGGTTCCGCTCAAGATCAGATTTTGACTAGTTCCGCTCAAGATCATTTACCCTAAACGAGCAATGGTTTAACATGCTGAATGTCTTCATTACTCAATACTTCCAACTCTTCATATTTATGTTCCATGTTTTGCCAGCTGGTGCAGTGAACTTTCCTTATCGTAATACTATAGTCAGATGATTCGGTGTTTTTTCTAGTTTCAGCTTCAAAACGGAAGGTAAACTGTTTGTTTCCAGATAACTTCAAATGTAAACATTGACAGCCATGTTACGAGAAAAGTTGAATGCAGGCATCCAAAAGTAAACCAACGACGTTTACTTGAAATAACGTCATATTGTGCTATATAATATTGTAGATGCATGTTATGAGAACTTTCGGTGTCAACAAATGCAGAACAGTCGCACGTTGAACATCATTTCCCTACCAAAGAGTTGTATTCGACCGCTATTTCTACCTACATCAAAATATCTCCGAGATCAGCGGACGTGATTTTCAGCGATAATGATGACCGAATAAAAATCTCACGAACTTTCATGGTAATACTGCTGGCGCCTGGCAGGCATATGAGTCGCACATGTGTAAATAATAAGATAGTTGCCAACATTTCTTGTTCAATAATGATTCCAAAACTTTTTAATAAAGTTAAAATAATCTCATTGAACGCTCAAATAAAAATATTGAGGAGCGTTCCAGTTTTTTTAAATAACCACATTTCAAAATACTCTTTAAAATAAGAAGTTCCACAGGCAATAAAATCATATCACGATAAACATTTTTTTCTAATTAAATTTAACCAAGTAAAACAAAAAAGGGCATTCTTTTTTTCTACGAATGAGCATATTTTGTTTAAAAAAATTGGTTAACATGTGATGGAAAATTGATATTTTCGAGCATCAGAAAATAAGCTTTAAGGAACGATAAGCGATCGATCCCGATCCAAAATGTGCACTCTACAACATGCTACACACATATGCATGAAGTTTCACTCTCGTTAAAAAATTGGGTGCAAAGTGTTGTTTTAAAACAACACTTACCTAAATCAAGCTATCTCGGAAACACGTGAATATTTTGAGTCAGACTTTTACCAAAAAAATATTTCAAAGAATGAAAGAAATTGACTCATGGTATTTTCATTACCGTCAACTGTCACATTTTTCAACTTCAATGGCTTCTAAAAACCTAATGTCCACAGACAATCGTACCGCTTGTACAGCAAAAGGTTTTTTTTAATTTTTTGGATGCATCCGTTATTTTAAATTTACAAAAACATGCGATTTTAACCCTATTAAGGAAACGGGGTAAGTTGCAAAATACTTCGTTTTTAACGTAAAGTTAAATGAAAACGTGAAAAAATTTAAAGTTTAGGATATATTTGTGATGTCATAACGCACAAAGCACCAATTGCAGTAATTTTTGGTTTTGTTCGAATTAATTTCTTTTTTGTCAAACAAGTTTTCAAAGAAAAAGCATGAGGGTGCTGCATACATTTAGGGGTAAAAAAATACTTAAAAAAATTTTATTACCTTTAGTTATAAAAAATGTAAAAAAAGGTTTTCAAAGAAAAAGCACAATGGTGCTGCATACATTTTTGGATAAAAGTACTACAAAAACATTTACTAACTGAACCTATATAAAAAAAATGTTTGGATAGATGAAACTTTGGAATTGACAAAACAATCATATTAAAACGAAGTTTAAAAGGTGAATCTTTGATTTGCATTTTGATGCACTTCAGCCCAGTCTAGTAAGCGAATAATAAAAAAACATATTTTTACAACAAAAGTTTTGGTATAGGATTATAAAAGCAATATAAAGTTTGTTGGTAATATCATTTAGCCTATTCGTCATATTAGGTAAAGTTTATTACGGCATCGAAAATTGTAAAAATGTGTACGCATATTGCTCGATTTTAAAACTTTCTATGAGAACCAAAATCTTATAAAAGAAATCTTTAAATCACGATTTAAGAAACTAAGTAATCATCATTTTGAAATCATTGTATGAAATCATTGTATTTAAAACGGATAGACTTTTATTGCAGACACTCAACAATTGAGAAAAATACCCCATTTTATTAAAAAAAAATTATATAAGTTTAAGTTTCACACAATCTAACATCTTACAAATCATTCCACGAATATTATTTTTGGAAAATCCGTCATTTTAATTATTCTACCAGGATTTCATTAACTTTAAAGCCAAAATGACAACAAAGTGAGAAATAAAGGTTGATTGAAACAAAAAAAAAATACATTTTAATTAAAAAATTAAACAAATTTTGGCTCTGGTTTGGCAGAGCAACATTATCAATATTTTGTAAATGAAGGTTTTATCTCAATAATCAACTTTCCCCAAGACTGCGAGTAATTTTGGCTTCCGAGAAAAAAGTTATTGGAGTTTTCTTTTTGTTTATTTTTCAAAATATACAAAAATACGAATATAATCGATCAACAAGAGCGATCACTTAAAGCGTTTTCTCTACTGGCACGAAGGCAGTAGCAAACTTCATAAACAAACAACGATTTTGTTTGTTTATGAGGTGAAAAGGTTCCCCCGAGCCAGTGGAAATTTAACAAAAACGCTTTTTGAAATTAATAAAATTTAAATCAAATGCCACCAACGATTTATTGCCAATTTAAACGGAATCGGCAACAATTTTTCGAAATCTACGAGAATACGAGTATTATCGATCCATTTTGAGTACTCAAACGGACTATAATCATCTATTTATTTACTAAAACTAAGTCAAAAATAGTGTGACATGCATTATTTATACTTGATATGGTTTTTATTTACATTTTTTTCTCAATTTATGTTACGTTGAAGCGAAAAAAAATCAAATAATATCCCAAAAAGAAACAATTTTCACACTCAATGTTACCCAAACATGTGTGAAAATTATCATCGTTGGCTAAAATTTTTTCACCGTGAACCCCAAACGTCAATTTGCGGTCAAAATACAATAAAGAAAAAAACTAATGATAAAAGGTCATAATATAAGCCTGGAGTATTTTATAACACGTTTTTTTATACCAATTTCTATTCAAAGATCTAACGTTACTGTTAAGGTTAATTAATTTAAGTTTTCTCTGTTTTCAACCCATTATGATAAATAACTAGAAAATTCTCTGTTTCGAATTGAAGTTTAAAGTTATTAGCTAGTAAAATTTTTAAAGTTTACGAATGTAGTCAAAAAATCGTTGAAAATTTTAAATTAACAAATATCAACAGTATTGTTAGCATTGCACAGAACACCTTGAAGCGCGTCAGATTCTTTATGTTTTGTTCTCTCCATAGGGGAGAATGGGGATACTTGATCCCTTTTTCATATTTTCATCATATTTTTATGGAAAAATTTTGCATATCATCGCATTTTCTGACAGCATGTTCTTTCAAGTGGACAGACCCCGTTCGATTTTGGCAACATTCGATTTTGGCAACATCCAAGCAAAAACCGTTCGTTTTTGGCAACATCCAAAAAAGACGTTTTTTTTTGTCATTTTTTTTATTTTTTATTTTCATTTCAAATCAATCAAAATTAATGTAAAACGTAATATGAGCACGAAATTTTTCAATTCGGCTTTATTATAATAGTTTTAAACAGCAAAAACATGAATTTTTCCATGTATTTCTGCTTAAAACTAATATATTTGAGCCAAATTGAAAATTTTTATGCTAATATAAGGTTTCACATCAATTTTGAATAATGTGAAATAAAAATTTAAAATAAAAAAGTGACAAAAAAAACCGTTCGATTTTGGCAACATTCGATTTTGGCAACATAAAATTTTCGGGCGTGTTGCCAAAAACGAACGGGGTCTGTACTGCAAAAGTTAGATCGAAACATGAACCCGTAGATGGACTTAAAGAGTTTTTGTGGGACTAAAAAAAATTGTGATATTTTGAAAGTTGAAGGAGACTTTATCCTTAATAAAAGGAGACTTGATCCTTTAAACAGGGTGCAGAAATCATGCAGAATCTTAAGATGAAAGTGCCATTGACTTTTAAGTTTACTTTTCACTGTTTATAAGTGTCAGATAAAAAGAATTATAAAAGTTTATCTACTACCCTAAATTTATTGCATACTTAAAGCGGCTATTTTACCTTAATATAAGTCATTGAATAAATACCAATAGATTCGAGCTCGGCAATGATCAACATCCATTCCGAAGAAAAAATTACCTTTTGGGACTTAAAGGATCAAGTGAACCCATTACATACATTTAAGAAAACTTGTTTTTAAACAATTGAGATTTTACTATTGTTATAAAAATTGGCATAAAGAAGTTCATATAATACTTTAACGATTGACATATTGGAATAAATATTATAATTTTTTTTTCGTGTGGATAACCTTCATATGCGATTAAAAAAGACCGTCAAGTCACTTTTTGTTAAATGTTTTAAACAAAGTGCAATAGCTCAAAATATAAAAATTTCAAAAACATTTTGAGATGACCGGTTTATTGTTTTGTTCTACTTGGCTCTTTTTCCTAGAACATTTGATCTAAGATATTCCAGTTTCGAGACATAGCGAAGGAATGAAATATTCCAGGGATCAAGTATCCTCATTCTCCCCTATTTATTTTAGTTATTTCACTGTAGGGGAGAATGAGGATACTTGATCCCTGGGATATTTCATTCCTTCGCTATATCTCGAAACTGGAACATCTTCGATCAAATGTTCTAGAAAATGTGCGAAATAGAGCAAAACAACTTTGTTTTAAGCTCAAAAAAATTTAACAAATCAACTTTTTGAGTTATTGCACATTGTTTGAAAGATTTAATAAAATGTTACTTGATGATCTTTTTCGACCTAAAATGTTTCTCAAAAGAAAAAAAATATGATTACAACAATATTCTTCCAAATATGTGAACCATTAGAGTATAATATGAACTTTATAATGCCACATTTTTGAAGCAATGGTGAACTCTCAATTATTGTCCAGAAAAAGTTTTCTTAAATGTGCATTGTAGTTTCAATTGATCCCTAGAGTTCAAAATGGTATATTTTCCTTTTGAATAGATCGTGATAATTGCACAGTAAGGAATAAATAATTTGTATATAAAAACAAATATTTTTCCCAAAATAGCTTCATAAAAATGACTTAAAAAAATTATTTTGTCTAAAAATAAGATAATAGCGCCTTGAAGTATGCAATGAGTATTGGATTTAAGATATAATTTAAGAATACTCTTTTTCTGGCACTTATAAATTGTGAAATGAGAATTTATAAGGATCAAAACAGCCAATACCTTTGATCTTTCGATTTTGTTTAATTTTTTTCAAGGGTTAGGGCCCCCTGAGTAGAATATCAAGCCACTTTTAATAAGGGATCAAGTATCCCTTAGCTATAAAAATATCTCTATTTTTATGTCTCACCAGAATGCTCCTCTTTCATTAACGGTATCAAGTAGGGGAGAGTGGGGATACTTGATCTCCTTTTCTTATTTTCACCATATCTTTTTGGAATAATTTAGCAACTCGCCGTCTATGACATTTTCTGACAGCTTGTAACTTCAAGTTTCTATGCTCCAAAAATTAGAACGATACTTGAACCCGTTGATGAACAAGAAGCATTTTCGTGGGAGTAAAAAAATTGCGATTTTTCTGAAGTATGGGGAGACTTGATCCCCTATTGAAGGAGACTTGATCTTTTATTCAGGAAGCCCTAATCCTTATATAAAAAACAAACAAAACCTCAAAATAGAATGTTAATTGACTATTTTGGTCATGTTTGTTCTCATTTCACAATCTATAGCAGACATAAGAAGAAAATTCTATAACTTTGTCATAACGCTAATATCATTGCATACTTAAAGGCGCTATTTCTTATAATTAAGAGAAAATTAATTATTTTTGCTCTTTTCTTCAGACAAATGGTTGATAAATATTAGTTTTTGGATAAATATTAGTAATTTCGTAATCAGCAATCATAACGATCAATTCAGAAGAAGAATATGCCGTTTGGAAGGGGGATCAATTGTACCCAACTCTAGGGGATCAATTGTACCCATAATCAACATTTTAGAAAACTTTTTCTGAAAAAAGTTGAGAGTTTTCCATTGCTTTGAAAATATGGCAGTATGAAGTTCATTTTTCGCTCGAACGATTGATACATTGGAACAAATATTTTTTCCATAATTTTTCCATGTAAGGAACATTTTAAAGTGATGAAAAAAGATCTTCAAGTTACATTTTGTGAAATTTTTCAAACAAAATTCAATAACTCAAACCATTATTAAAACTACAAGCATTGTTATTTTGCTTGGCACATTTTTCTAGAACATTTGATCTTTATAAGACATTCCAGTTTCGAGATATAGCTAAGGAATCAAGTATCCCCAGGGATCAAGTATCCTCATTCCCCCCCTATATTTATAACTTTTGGAGCATAGAAACTGGAAATTACATGCTGTCAGAAATGCAAAAGACGACGAGTTGCTACTTTTCTCCGAAATTATAAGATAAAAACAAGAAAAAGGGATCAAAAATCCCCATTCTCTCCTACACTGTGGTTCTCCATTATCATTTTGTAGAACATGCGTTGTTATAACAGTGAAAAAAATCATATCATAACTTAACCAACTTTATACGGATTGTTATTAAAAAGCTCTTGAATTCATTGTTTTGAACAGACCATAGAAATGCTATGAAATTAAAAATTATAAAATGCATAAATCTTGCCTTAAAACGCCTAGTTTTTTTTTTCGTTTTGTTGATCATTTACTGGTCAAATATTAACAAAACCATAACTCTTACAATATAATATGATGTTGGAATGATTGATATCCTATTTATTCACTTTCAAAATGAGAAAAATAGATTTGAAATTGATGTCGTGTAACCGAAGATGTACGGATTGAAGTGCAAGTATTTTTAATTATAACTGATTTTTATGTTCTGTTTTATATCCAAATCGCCAATCTTTCCAAGCTTTGTAATTTTTTATGTTTGTTTGAATGAAAAAAAGTTCAAAGAAATAAATTTCTTTTCCATTGCACTTAATATTTTTTCAGATCAAAATTTAAAAATATGGTCATCAAATCTTCAAAAAAATCGAAGGGGATTTCACCGACCAAATATTTTACTTTTGTCTGAAAATCCTTTTCTGACAAAATAAAATTAATGTTATTCTTTGTTTTTTTTAAACATCTTCTACTCACCGTGATTACTTTAAAAATAGGAATTTTCTTCAAAAATTTCTTCCTATTGTCAACTAATTGTAGTTTGTTTGTGCTCGAGGCTTTTTGCTCAGTAATCGTGTTTTAGATTTTGTTTTCTTTTCCTATATTCCGTCTAACTTTCATCGATAGATCAACATCTTGGAGATATTTGAACAGAATAACGATATTCAATAGTAATGCTGAATGAGAAAGATTTCCAAATGAGGATTTTTAAATTCAGCACCATTTTAACATGTTTATTTAACGCAAAATTCAAAGTGCATCAGTAGAAATGGAAAAGTGAAATGATCTATATACATAAAATCACTCGTAAAATATCTGTTACTTTTTTTTATTCATTTTCAATAGCTTAAACCAATTGAATAATACGTACCACATGTTTCTATCCATTTTGTTAATGAAACCCTCAGCTGTTTTGGTAAGTTGACTGAAACACTACACAGTAAGTAATCACTCCATGAAACCATGAATGGAAATGCAGAAAAAATTCCGTAGCTCATAACAACATCGTAAACTATTTTTCCATAACTCCCGTTCCATTGTAGAAGTTTGTTGTTCCTATTCCAGTGACCTAGAGATAGAACCCATCAACTAAAAGTGCACCCGAGAAGAGCAGCAAGAAGTCGACGACGCCCAACGATCTCGTAACGGAGCCAGTTCGAAGATGTTTGAAAGATGGTCCAATAGTCACGTTCGAAGTTCAACGGGTTTCTACGGACTGCTAAGCTACCTTAATAAAGCTAGCTTTATTCGATAATCAAACAGTGCGGTTTATGATATCGAAGATAGTACACAGTTCTGAACATACTAGAAAGTGAACCTGGAATGGCAAGAATCATGATTCTCAAGATTTTCCTGTTTCTTTGTGGTTTGAGCAATGCCGTCAGGTATCCGGAAGATCCAGTTGAGCAATGGGTATGGAACAGTATTTTTACGGAGTGGAGAATTGATTTCAGTGAAGAATTTATTCGAAGGATAAACGAAAATTTAGTGAAATAAGATGTTATAAAAAAAAATGTGGAAAAAAATGCCAAGAAGATAATGAAAACTGTGCATAATTTCGTGGTAATGGGACTTAAAATTGAACGCTTCCATCGTGGATCAACAGAACTTTGTGCTTTTCGAAAGAAAATCGCTTGAGGATTGTGAAAATGTGATTTGAAGTCAAACCCCCAGAGCTGAATTTCTTCCTCTAGCTTGAAGTCCCATACAAATTTTCGAAACAAAAAATAAGGTATTGAAGGCTGACATATGCTCCACAGAGATGCTGGAACAACATATCCGTTTTTAAGGCTAAACTGATTTGTAGACTTCATTTTGTTTTTAAAGTCGTTTTTCCATCTTTATGGTATTTGTGACTTTATATCAAAGAAGCAGTTGGCAGGTATACCACAGGCCTCTACGTTTTGTGATTAAACTCTATTAGAGCGATTCTGGATTTGTTTCTGATATCATCCGAATAAAAAAACGACTTTCGATTTTCGAGTTATTCCATACGTAGGTGTTCGTGGGAACGAGCGCAATGTTTACGTGCAGCTGTCATTTTGTTTTCTATTCTGGATTTTCTTCACTAGGTTCATTACACCCAAGGGGCTGAAATTGGGTGTAATTGAACATTGCATGCATGGATGGCAAAACTTCTCAGATCGGCTTGTCCAGCGAAAGAGTGTGCAATTTTCTTTCGTCTGCTCCCCAATCTGTGCGGGGAGACATAAATAGCACTAAAATCAAGTGTGAGATTGTCAACACATAAGAGTGAGCGAGAGAATTCACATCCGCTGATGAAGAGAATTCCCTTCTCCGGAAAAATCTGTTGCGCAATGTGTTGAGGAGAAATCTGAGAGCTAGCTCAGTTTATTCTTGGAACGTTCACGAGAAAAGATGCTGAGGTTTATGACTGAAACACAGGGCGCTCTTTTAGAACTTTTTTCTCCCACTCAGTTGCAAATGCTCTCACACTTGCCGCCGTCCGAGTCACTTACAGCTCATGTAAACTCGGGTAACGAGTGGAGCACGATCAGCGAAAAAGGATTACACTCGGAAGCCGAACTGAAAACAGTGTTGTTTTCTCCCGGCTCTTTGTTGTTTGAGAAGAGCCGATCAACCCTGGCTGAAAGAGAAGAAAGTTTCCTAACCGTCATTTCAGTACCGCACTAACGTTTTGGTACCAAAATGCCATTGAAATCAAAAAGGGGAACTGACGTTTTGGTTTCAAAACAGCAGTACGGTCTGGTTGTATGTGATTTGACAGTTGCTTTAGTCCTTTGATTACACCCGGATAGTTTTTTTTCGTGTACGGATTGCACTGTCCAGCAGATTTTACTTGGCTGAGAGATTCAAAATCGCGCCAACAATTATTTTTCCGTCCATTATTTCGACTGTTTTGCTTTCAGCCACAAACAGCTGTTGGATGTTTTGGCAACATTGGTAACAGTATTGATGAACTTCATCCAACTCTAAGTTCATTCTCAGGACGACTCCGTCCGTTTTTCGTGCTCAATTAGTTTGCACTAGAGCAATAAATGAGCACGATGACAGAAGTTAGTGCGCAACTAGATTTTAACTGAGTTGCCACTGGGTGAAAAAACACGTGATTGCGCACGGAACTTAATTTTTTTTTAAATTTACCGGGAAGCAGAGGTAAACGTTTTTCCACTCAACTTTCTCGGTAAATTTTACATTTTTTCATTCACCTAGCAAAAACTTAGATTCTACTTTTTCGGGATTCACTGACCAAAAAAGAACGTTTTACCGGTTTCTCTTTCACTGACTGAAATGGTAAACGGTAGCTGTTCTGGCTTGTCACCTAGTAGTAAAAAAAACAAATCCACAAATTCATTCAAGATTTGATAATTATTTTAGAGTTTTTAGGATCTTATTGACGATTTGGTTCTGTCATCTTGGTTATTTCCTTGAATGTTTCGTTTGGCGGATGAATACACTTTTCTCAAGCAACCAAAAGTCCCATAAAACTTGTTGTTTTTTTTTCCTTTTGTTAGTTGTTCTTTTTTTTACTTGTCTCTAATCCTTTTTTCGTTTTTATCCTCCTTTTTTTGGATCGAATTGATATACAATGTCATAAGATTGCGTATTTATTTTATTTTTCAAATATATGCTTTATTTACGTTTACCTCTTTCGTTTTTGTCCAGACCGATCCTTTTTTTCTACTCATATTCTCTGCTCAATCTCTTAAATTTTATCCATCTTAAACAAAATCACTTAGAAAATTCATTTTTTTGTCAACTTCACTCTTTGGAATCAGTCTGTAAACTGATGACCTATTTCATTTCTACTGCCGATACACACACATTACTCTTTTCTTGCAAAACTCTACACAATCCGCTAGTCCTCTCTCTCTATAATCAGATCACTCTCAATAAATAACAGTCCTGTAGTCTCAATGTCATAGTGTTGCCAATATTTTCTTTGTTCAGTTTATTCTATTATTTAATGTATACTTGCTATATTCCCTGCAGTTTTTTTTTTATTTTTACACTATTTTTGTGCTACTCTTTACTCTTTTTTTGCTTTTCATTTTTTTATGTTCTCTCTATTATCCGACTTTATGTCTTCTGATTTTATTTTTATTTTTTTGGCGTTTTTTTTTTCTGTTTTCATCCGCTCTTATCTATTCCTATGTTTTTTATCATCAATTTTTTTCTTCCCGTTTTAATGTTTTATTTCTAGCACTTTTCTTTTCCGATTCTTTCTTTTTCATTTTACCATTTTTATTGCTATCTTTTTCTTACCCATTCTCTATATTACCGCATCTTTTTTCTATCCAAATTTTATATTCTTTTGATCAAATCCAAATGGATGGTGAATCATACACTTTACAATCTGCAGTCTTTCATTCATTAGTGGTTTTTTGTTTTTTTTTTGTTTTTGGCATTTTGTTTTTGAAATTTCTTTTTGTTTTTTTTTTTTCAATTTTCAATTATCTATATTTTTTATGTTGCCTATACACAGTAAACGAAAATTACCTAGTTCGGTAATTTTTTTACCGAAATCCTAACATGTGTAAATCGTTCAACTGTTCAGTAATTTTTGCGGTAAAAAATAAACGAACATCGGTAAATGAAGAATCGATTTACCGATGTTCGTTTATTTTTTACCGAAAAAATTACCGAACAGTTAAACGATTTACACATGTTAGGATTTCGGTAAAAAAATTACCGAACTCGGTAATTTTCGTTTACTGTGTACAACATAAATTATTCCTCTTATCTCTTTTGTTTTTTTTTCTAGATAGTTTCTTCTCATTTTTTCATTCTATCTTAGCTTACTTTTTTTCTGGTATATCTTTTTTCACTGATCATATCTCTTTCTTATTCTTTCAATTAACATATCTTATTTCTTACCAATTCTTTCACTCGGTTTTCAAATTTTGTTGATTCTTTGAATTCATGCCTAAGCTTATCAATTCAAAATTGGTGGTGAAATTTACACTCACCATTTCGGATTCTTCCATTTATTTATTAACATAATAATTCCGCTGATATCACCGAATCAACAACTGATAATGGTTACCCGCTCTAGAAAACACAAAGGTTCGAGTCTTTCATCGGAAAAACAAGTTATCAAATCTTTCATCTCAAATTTCATTGAGTCCAGTCTTTCGTAGGAATGTTCAAACTTGGCCGAGGCTCTCTGTGATCCATCATATCAAATAATACACCAAGTTGTTCTTAGAAATTTCGACCAATGATTATGTTTTCTATCGGATGATCCGAATTTCGAGTTTTTCATCGAAATTATAAAGCTGATCCGAGTCTTTCATCGGAAGAATAAAAATGATCCGAGTCTTTCATCGGAATAACTAAATGATCCGAATCTTTCATCGGAAACTCAAAATTCCGAGTCTTTCATCGGAATACCATAAACTAATCCGAGTCTTTCATCGGAATATTCAGTAAAGATCCGAGTCTTTCATCGGAGTGTCTTGAAATTATCCGAGTCTTTCATCGGAAATACAACAAAGTTCCGAGTCTTTCATCGGATCGAAGTGTTCGTCATCTGAATTCTCATGGAAATGACCGCGTTTCACCTTCCAAACATCTTTCAATCAAAAGTTTTATTACAAAAATTTTTCTCGCTTCCACAATTCATTCAAATCACTGTTTCCCGTTAGATCCTCAATATTTGCTCACTTCATCATGAATTAATCTTTTGTACACTTACCGACCGCACCATTGTCGTACTTTTACTTAAATTTTCAAACACTTTATAATGATTCCCGATTCAATTTTTCACAACTCAAAAGACGCGACCTCGTTCTACAAAATTCGTTAACAGAATCCCGTGCCATCGGCAATCACTTTTTTTCATCGTTCACTTTCGTTCAGTTTTCAGTACAGGGTGCCGCCATGATGCCACGCACCGGATTCTAAATGGTCACTCAAGTATCAAATTGCTTATTGAAAAAAAAAACTCGCCTGACTTGGGGATCGAACCTCAACCTTCGTAGTAAGAATCGAATACGCTACCACAAGACCACAACAGGATATTGCTCTAACTGTGACTAATATTCGAATTGGTGATGTGATTTCGAAAGCACCTCAATGCACTTTTTGTGATTTAGTAAATCCCGTTTTGAGCACTTTTATGCCTTTTATGTGACTCAAGTCCCTTGAAGTTCACTCAAGGAAATTGGGCAGTTGATTCTCTTTGTCAACCAATATGAAACTTTTAGGTTTGTATGGGAAAATTGAATATTTTGTACTGAAAAATAAACATCATTTTTATTTCATCTGTGGAACTGAGTCTGCTTTTAGTTTTTGTGCCAATTTATAAATTATCAAAAGGAAATTTTCCGCTGAACAACTTTGTCGAAGACCTCAACTGTATCTTATTACGCAAAACAGTTATTAGCTGTTTATTAGCGGTATGTCTTTTGGTATAGATATACAATTAATTCAATTGCAATGCAAAGCATTGCATGAAAAGAAGTCAAGCCATACCTCGCTAGGCACCAAGCAGTGATGTCAATTGAATTTATAGTTAATCAATGCCAAAAGATATACCAGCCAAAAGACAGACAGCCAATAACTTTTTTGCCTGATAAGATATGAAGCTAAGGTTTTCCACAAAGTTGTACAGCGGAAAATTTGCTTTGGAGAATTTATAAATTCGCACAAAAACTATAAGCTGGCTCTGTTCCACAGAAGAAATAAAAATGATGTTGATTTTTCAGTACAAACTATTCAATTTTCCCATACAAACCTATAAGTTCAAATTTACTCATGTAAACGTTACTGAAAAAAATCTGCAAAAAATAACGAATGAGTTTTGAACCAAAACGAAGCTTTCAAGACCCCAGGGTACGAGAAATTCAAAAATGACCCCAAATCGACTCAGTCTAATATCACAAGCCAAAAAAATCTTTCTGTTCACTGTTTTGATTTTCACATTTGTCACTAATGCAAAACTGGTACTTCAATGTAATGACAGCTCATCCTTAATAAAAGGTTTGTGAAAATAGTTACTTTTTTTCTATGTGAATTTCACAGATTTGTTTAGTTCAATCCAGGTCAACTTAACCTTGCTTTGAGGAAAGCTTTGCCTCGCTACAGGGTAAGTTTTATCTCATATAGGTATAAAGTACTCAGCAAACACGAATCCAATGTTCCGAAAATCAATCATTTTCGATCAGCCATGCTTTACTGCATTCAGAGCCAAAAAATCGAAGCAGTCATTTTTTCCTCTCTAAACAAATCATATAAACAATCATGCATGACAACGACGCTTCTGTATTTGAAACATTCCTGCGAAACATGATGTGGTAAAGATGGACGCAGACTATCAGCAACGAACGTCTCGATGGTGATTGCCTTCCTTGATGGTTTTCAACCTTCTAGGATCACAACTGATACGTATCACTAATGTATCAGTTCTGAGCGATGCGTAAAGGTCACAATATGATTTTTAATTTTTCGCTTTCCGTAGATGAACAAAATCATTACTAAGTAACCGCAATGAACTGTCCAGCATGTGCTACGGCTTTTTTCAACATGTGGTCGTGGTATTTCTTCAGATTTTCCTTCTGACACATTCATGATCGTCTATCAATAACGAACATTATGAACAATGATGCGAGTATAGGCGTGATTGAATGATTGTGGGAACGACGTTCAACAGTTATCATCAAGTATGTCGATCACCGTTGATAAGCCACGTGACGAATTGCAACGGTAGCCCCCGATCTATGTGGTTTATCTATAAGTGAGGACAAGACTGCACTTGCACGAGTGTGAGAATCAGTTTTTTCAATGTTTTGATTGCTACGTCACAAACGTTCATGAACGTCTCGACGTTGAAGTCGCCGGTCATCGACGACATGCAACGTTTCATGTTATTTGAAAAATCACAATCAAAGCACCCTTTTATTTACGCATTTTCTTCCTGACGCCTAGTACGACGACGCTATGAGTTCTAAATAACAAACAACTTTATTTGCGTCCCAAACATGCCTCCAAATATGTTTCTATGGCTACATTTGGACGCCTAATACTTGACTCCGCGATGGCGTCGCGTTACGTCCAGGCTTCCGAAAAGTACTGGCGAACGACAGTATTCTTGCGAATGTCGCACATGCACCTCGATGAAAGCTTCCCGAATATTTCTTCCCCGACAGTTTTAAAAGGAGCGGTCGGGCGATGTAGGGTCAAGTGGGGTATTTATGAACACGGGGTAATTCCGAACAAGTGCCATACGCGCTGGTGTGGGGGATGAATGAACACAAAAAGTTCCAAAAGTGGTAGTTTAACATCCGATTGATAGCTTTAAGCTGTTTCCGATGTGTTTTGAAATCCTAATGATATCATTTCAGATGTTTTAAAAAACCATTACTCCGTGGAACGGAAATCGTTTTGGACAGTGTTCAATGTTTTGAATATCTGATCACAGGAAATCCAGCTAGAATGTTGTTATCAACTGTTTTAGATCCGGTTAATGATGCTTTGTCTGGATTTTGAAGGAATTTTGGAAAATTTTATTCGCACAGATTCACAGATGACTGTTCATATTTACCCCATAGTTTTTGTCCTATGGGGTAATTATGAACACAGATTTCCTGACATTTCTTTGGCTTTTTGATGGTCAAATGTTTTATTCATCTGCTTAGGGGGTCATCGATTTATTACCCAAGCATTTCCAGACCCCCTTCCCCCTCCTTCCCTTGTAAGAAATTTCTCTCAAAACTACCCCCCTCCCCCCACCCCCCACCCTTCTGTATGATCTTAACACAGGACCGTGAAGAAATCTTAGCCAGGAAACATCAACACTCGGCATTCTATATTCCAGGAACTTGCTGGACCAATTTTTATAAATTTCATAATTAAATTAAGTCCGCAATGTGTTAAGTTTTGAATTTTTGAGAAATTGATTGTTTTTCTTCCAAAAATAAGATTCGGATTTAAAAAAAAGCTATGCCAGTTCTTTTCAGTCTTTGAAAAAAAGTTTTGAACATAATTTTATCAAAACTTAATAAAACTTCAAGAGTGAAAAAAGTTTGAAACAGAAATTATGAAAAAAAGCAAAATCAGCATTTAAACGAGCCTTAATTTTGTATAAAAAAAATTGTGATAAAAACTTGCTTTTTATTGATAGAAAAAATGCAGTCAAATGTTTTCTCAGGTTTAGTGAGTGGTGCGTACGGATAGTTTTACCGGTAATACCGAAACCGAAAACCTGTATCCCAGGAATAGTTTTCTAACACCGAATAAAGATTTACCGTCCTTCCAAAACCAGTTTTTTCTGTATTGATAAATAACAAGGTTATAAACTAGACTTGAAGAAATTTTTAATTTTACTAGAAATAAAATTCGCCATTTTTTAACAAAAGGTTTGCTGCTCGAGTTTTTATTCATTACCGCGTGAAATTTAACATTATTATAAACCTTAAATTTCTATGGTCAACAGTAAAATATATGAAAAATCATGATAAATTTATAAGATGAGAAAGTCCACAAAACAAAGATCAAAAAGATAAATTTTCTTGTATGTTTGGACAACGTGCTGCTATTGAGAGCATTAAAATTACAGCAAAGAATAATTGTTTATGAGTTACATTCGGATAACAAAGATGCAAAATCTATGTTCTTGCAGTCTTATTTTTATACTTAGTTACTTTTATAAATCTTTATTTGTTCAAATACATTTTTTAAAATTGAGTACAAAATGAAAATCATTTGGTTGAAGATTTTCTCTTTCAGTTTAGTGATGAAAACTTCTGCAGTAATAATTTTTTTTGAGAAAATAGAGCTACTTATGTGAAATTTCGTACAGGTTATAAAAAAATTAATTAGTGTAAATATTTCGATCATACAGAATTGACAAGCTTTGCAAAATATGACTGTTCACTGATCCAAGGAGATTTGAAAGGGGGTTTTTTTTGTGAAACAACCATCTTTCAAAAAAATTAAGAATTTTCTGTATATGTATAGGCTTAAATTTCATGATATCTCGCACGTACGTGAAAAGCCTAACCTACGACATTTAGGTGAAAGCTTGACGTTTGATGCGCAGGACATTTAAAACGGATGTAAAAACTATCGAGTAGCCTAACTCGCCTAAAATTTCACACGTATGGAGAGGTCTTATCAAATAAAAATGATCTACAACGACATAAAGACACGAAAGAAAAAGAAACCAACCAATACGTAAAAGATGCAACAAAAAATTTAACTACCGAAACAAAATATAGAAAAAATCAATACAAAAGAACACTAAATAGCTATTTTTTGCGTTGTTTTACCTTTAAATTTTGATTACATTTGTTTATTTTATAAGTTTTATACATGAATTGAATTGAGTTTTTATAAAACAACCCATTTTCTTATAACTGCTAATTATTTTCATTATTTGGTGTTGAAATTGATATTTTCTGACACCATATAAATCATATTGGACAAGTCTCAGCAAAATATGAACACCGTTCGGGGTAATTATGAACATAATTTTTTAAGTAAAAAATCACCATACACTGCTTACTATGGGTAAATGTAACGTATAAATACTGTTACTTTTCAAAAATTTTATACCAAGTCCGTAATCCGTGTTCATAATTACCCCCTAGAGAGGGGGGTAAATATGAACAGACGGGGTAATTTTGAACAGCCGTCTCAAGGACGTGGGTTGCGACCAAGAGAAAAAAGTTGCTCTACAAATTGATGAAGAGCACGGAAACGTTCAATATTGGCAGGTTTTCAGAATTTATGATAAGAAATAAACATATGGTGGCTGTTAGTGTGCCAAATGAAGAAATTTTGTTCATAATTACCCCACCTAGCCCTACAGCGATGGCTTGTTCTACCTCATGCGAGAGTTTGTTCGTAGGTATGAAAGTTTTTTGAGCTTCGTGACAGTTTTGGGAAAATCTTCGTGACAGTTTTCAATGCGTTGAATTTCGCATGACAGTACTACTCACTCCGTCCGACTGTAGCCGAGATTCGCTCGGGCTGAGTTGATTTCGAACGAACGTATTTTCCTTTTGCTTGAAGCTACTGCGGGTGGTGATCATCCCAATCACCCTCCCCACCCCTTTCCGCCTAACCTGCACCGGCACCACATATCGAGTTACGCGCCGATCGTATGCTGCTGCTCGGTGGGAATATATGGCTCGTTCGATCTATTCGATCCGAGCAGCAACGCATACGATCGGGCATGGGTACGGTATGGGCACGACAGTCACCCGTGACAGTCCTGCAAAAACTGTCACGCCCTGCAGCCGACAGTTAGGATGAAATTATTTTCGAAACAGGAGGATGGGGGGATGAAAACCGAACTGTCGGTTGGGTTCGCTACAGCTTAAAGCACAACACTTTCGGCAAAGCATGCTTTGAGCAGATTGTTCAGATACAGCCTGGGTTCTCGCACGTGTGCGATGTAGCCGAAGCATTACGATTCGTTACCGACGGTAGGTACAGCAGCGCCGTCAGTAACGAGAGGTAAGGAAAACCGAGACAGTTTGTTTGGCAAGAAAAAAGCTGTCATAGCAAAGCTGTACTTTTCGGAATCCTGGTTACGTCACAATCGTTCATAAACAACTGTGTGGATACAAGGAACTAATACTAAAGTTTTTGGTTGTCCCCACCTATAGATAAACCACATAGGCCCCCGATGGGGCATTGTACGTTCACCACGTGCGTATCACAGCACTCGGAGGTGTAAGTATTCTAGCTTGAAACGGATCCTGATTGCTTTTCTTGAGCGATTTTCAGAACATTGCATGAATCGTAACTGAAATGATAACTTTAGTCGTTAACAATGGTGTTGCGAATTGCAATATTCTCTCTGCAACCAGCAGTGCATTCAGATGGTTGAAAATCAGATGGGAATTGAGTTATATTGATCAATGAGAGAATATCATCAATGAGAAAATATTGTCGCTGGCAATGATTTGAAGGCTATGAGAGCAAAATCTTGAGCTCTCTTTCATTTTTCGGGAAGGTACGAATAAGGTGTCGGAAAACGCCCAATTGGTGTAGTTTTCGTCGCTTCAGAAAGAAATAAAATGTACATATATTGCTTCCACTGCTGTTACACTTCTAAATGCTGTTTTTTTAACTTTCATACGTTCATTCTATAATATATATGGAACGTATATCAAAACAGACTAGGAATATAGCTACCAAAATGTTTGCTGGGTACAAATGAAAAATTTTTTTTTTAAATTGAAGCAAATATCCTGTAACAAAAAGTACCAGGACATTTACGGTAACTTTACAGGTCTCACAAAAATCACATGTCATTTTTTTTACGTGAATTAAGTACATATTTGACAGGCTGGTTTAAAATAACAGAACAGTAAAATACTTGTTCATTGGATTAATTTGGCTCGATTTATGGAATTTCGTTTTTCGGAATGAATTCAATTCTTTTTCGGTGAAAATAAATGCAAAACATGTAGGTAATATTCCATTACACTCACAATCACCATTTAAATATTTTATTACACATCCGTTCGATTTCGATAATTTATGTATCAATTAAATGTAAATCATTTGTGTGTGTGGATGTGTTTTTTTTTTTCAGCGAATGCTCAAAACATTCAGGTTTCAGAATTTGTATAGATAATACAAGCATAGGTACAAATTTGAAACCCCTTCTTTGTACATTTTACTTATTTGTCCAATAACTGACCTAGGGACAATAATAATTCAGGGCAAGAATCTTGGACCTTTCGGGTTGGATGCACCAAAAGTTAAATTTAGAAATTTTGTACGGAACGGAACCACAATGTGTCATTCCAACATCAATTAATATTAATTTTAATGTATGGGAGAGTTGGTTTTGAATCAATTTTAAATCAAAAATCGATTATCACATAGTGGACAAAATACCGGTTTTTCTTTTACTTCGAATGTACTTTGAAGGATTACGCAAATCTTATAAATACAATACTGAAACTTTATTTTACAAAACTAAACATTATACTTTCGGTAACTCAATGATACTAAATTTGCATAATTTTGTCCAGGGTGTTCTTAGTTTTTGTCATTTTTGTGATTTTTTTTAATTTTGTAATTTTTGAAATTTTGTAGTTTTTGGAGTATTAACCATACAGTTACCGGACCAGTTTTCCAAAATCTTTTAGAATTTCAATAAGTTTGTTGGAATTCATTTTTGAGCTAAGGATGGCGACACGGTTGGTTTGGACCATGAAGCACTAAGCATGCAGATCAAAAGAATACTGTAATTTTCTACGCTTAGTAGACATTAACTTCTGAAATATCACCGAAACCTTACAAAAAAGTATGCAAGGCGGGGTCAGAAAATCATCGAGGCCATTTTAACTAATGGTTATTTGATTTTTATAATTTAATCTAATAAATAATAAGATGGATTTTTTGTCATACCGTGAAACTATGCCATTCAGTAAACTGATTGCTATTGAGTTAAGAAAAAAAAATGAAAAAAAAAAATTAAAATTTTAAAATGATTTTGAAGTAAGCAGCTTTCCAACGAACTCATTGATATTTCAAAATATTTTGAGGAACTGAAAAAACGATGAGTGGATTTTTATTTGTGTCGCTCACTGTATATGTTTACATGACTTGCAAGTTTAAAATTTTCCGAATTACTTTCTGAACTGTTTAAGTAAGGAAATCATGAATTTTCTCAACAAACCTGTCAAAGCAGGTGTCAAAGCAGGGATCAATATTTATTATTCTGTTTCATTCCAGCCCATGTGTGAGGAGAACGAATATTTTGACGTTTCCCAACAAATGTGTCGATTGTTCCCCGGAGGAGGTTCTCTGATGATTGTCGATGAGGTGAGTGGATAAAAAAAATTTGACTCAAAGATTGTATGTACAACTGCTTTCTTTTGCTTTCCTTCCAAAAAGGCTGCCAAATGTAATGAACAGGATTCAGGACTTCGGAAACTAAACAACAGCGACTCCATGTACTATGTTTGTGCCTCCAATAAAGTTTTGGTTGGAATATGTGGCAAAAATAAGGTAAATCAATGACAACAACAATTTAATTTTTTTTCGTTGAAAAATGGGGGAACAAATTATTAATGTAATTTTTCTCAGATATTTAGCGAAAAAGTTAAACAATGTGTTGAACCAATGGTGAAAACTTTTCGAGTGTACGACGAATCTGAAAGATGGGATTTGGCGATCCCGGACTGTGAAAGCTCAGGTAATTTAAAAGCATACTTAAAATTTCTTTTTTAAACCATATCACCACGGTGGTTGAACTGTAATTGGGATGGTTTAAAAAAATTCTATTGACTCTTAAACCTTGTTTCGGAAGGGAAAAAAACTGTTATAAATTTTGATTTTAGAATTTCGTATTATCTGTTAATTATATCTATATAAAACAAATCTGAATAAGTGCGTCATTTATTATTTCAGGAAAATTCGCAGTTCCCTCCAACTGTTCTTACTATTACAATTGCAAGCAGCACCACAACCATTACCTACAATACATCCATCAATGTCCACCGGAAACAACATTCAACGCCCGATTGACTCGTTGTACGCGAGGAGACAATTGCAATGTGAGTTTTGATATAATATAATAACCTTCAAAAACTTGTTCCGATCGAATGAAAATTTTCACTACTCCCTTAGCATTTGTACCAACAATCAATGACGCCACTTGTTTTACGCGAGTATCCCGAATGTCTAGTACCAGGACTGTTTAAGAATTCCCAACCTTGTCAATATTTTTATCGATGTGTCTCTAAGATAGACGGCACGTTCGTTCAAATACGATATAAGTAAGTACTTATTCGTAATGTGTAAAATCTCTCATCATTGAATTCCATTTTTTAATTGACAGATGTCCTGGCAAAAGATATTATGAATTGGACAACGATGATTATGAGCAAAGACCAAAAACCTACTTTTTGGATACGAAAAACGGAAAAATATGTAATCATTTGCATATTCTTACAAAAACAGCACCTTGTCAGTCAACTACCGAAAAAACTGAACCAACAACCGAGGCACCCACAACTTTATCTGGAACAGCATCCACAGAGCCAGTAAAGCAATTTGCATTTAGATTGGACCCTGAAACAACAACAGAATCAACTACTATAGATCAAACATCTGAACCGCCAATAAAACCATTAGTAAATGATTCGCCAATCTTTGAAACAACTTCGGAAAAAAATACTGATACAACAATAACAGAATCAAATACTTCGGAATCACCTTCCAGCGAAAGTACACCATTGGGATCATCTTCTGAGGTTGTCTCTTCAGACACTCCAACAACAGTAACCGAATCTACAACATCTTCGCCGCCTGCAGAAACAACAGCACCTGAAATACAAACCGATATCACAACTATTCAAACAATAGTTGATACGTCATCACAAGGATCATCGACAGAAACATCTACTACTGAACCACCATCAGAAACGCATAGCGATGAGATGACTGGCACTACTACAATCGTTACATCAGTTGAAACTTCAGTGACAGGCTCATCAACACCCGATACATCTGTCATAGGAACAACTGCTGAAACTTCAACCACAGAAACATCTACTTTGGAAACCACAACGGAAGAATCTGCTACTGAGGCATCCACTGCAGATACAACACTCAAAACATCAGATACAACTCTTTTTGAATCATCAATTAGTGAAACAACAGTTGAAAATGAGAAGTCTAGTACAGAATCTACCGATATAGTCACTGAAACGCCGGCAGCAGAAACTGAGCTGAGTACAACCGGAGGCGAATCATCAACGGCGGAAACAATCACCGAGACATCGCCTTCCGCACAATCACCTTCGGATGCAAACACTGAAAGAGCTACTCAAGAAACTTCGTCAGAAACAACCACGAATGTACCTGTAACAGACACAACGCTCCCTGAATCAACAAATCAAACTTCCATTGAAATGTCTTCAACCGATGCATCTTCAATGGAACCATCACCAACGGAAACAGTCACTGAAACATCGACCGTAGAACAGACGTCTCCAGAGATCATCACTGAAACAACAACACCAGAAATCACCATCGATACCGAAATAACTCAAACCTCATCTGAAGCAACCACTGAACCACCTACCGAGAAAACAAATACTGTGGAATCAACCACAGTAGAAATTATGAGTGATACAACGTCAGAAATTGAAACAACGGAAGGTACCTCGGAAACGGAATCGTCCACTAGTGAAACAACCGTTGATTTAACAACCCCTGGAATAATCACTGAAACTTCAACTAGGAGAGCAACCGGCTGGGACATAACGACTGAAACAATAACACTAGAAACAATCACTGAAACATTGAGTTCAGAATCAGTAAACGTTGAGGAAACAACGGAGTCGTCACAATCAACAACATCAACGGAAACCCCCGATACTGAGACAACATCAACAGATTCATCATCGTCCGAGTCGACAATAAGCGACACTACAACTGCAGTTTCAACATCCGATGTACAAACGCAGACTGTAACTCTGGAAACAACAAGCGAAAGCAGGTTACCTGAATCAACAACTTCATCATCGGAAAGTGAAGCAACAACGATTCGACCAACACCTGTTGAAATAACAGAAAGTTCTTCAACCGGAAGCGAAACAGTAACTGAATCGACTGGTGAAACAACAATACCATCGGAAGAAACTTCAGGTAGTCCTGCGGAAACTACAACCCCCGAAACTCCCACCGAAACAACCACGGAAATGCTAATAGTGGACACAGTAACTGAACCAGAAACAACTTCACTGGAAACATCGAGCGAAAATCCAACACCTGAGCCCAATTCTGTAGCTACAGAAGATGAAGTTTCAACGATTCAATCAATACCTGAAGAAACCACAGAACGTCCTTCAACAGAAGTGGAAACATCAACTCAGTCGACAGATGAAACAACACCACCATCGGAAGAAATTTCGGAGAATGAAACGCGAACTACAGATGAAACCACAACGTCTGAATCAACTGAGTTTGTAACTACTCCACCTGAAACCACCACAGAGTTACTTATAGTTGACACGGTTACTGAACCCGAAACCACTTCTCAGGAAACGACAAGTGATGATTTAACACCCGAAACAACGACTACTTCAACAGAAATTTTAATGACAACGCAGGAAACAACACCCGAAGAAATAACAGAACGTCCTTCAACAGAAGTGGAAACATCAACTGAGTCGACAGATGAAACAACGCCACCATCGGAAGAAATTTCGGAGAATGAAACGAGAACTACAGATGAAACCACAACGTCTGAAACAACTGAGTTTGTAACTACTCCACCTGAAACAACCACAGAGTTACTAATAGTTGACACGGTTACTGAACCCGAAACCACTTCTCAGGAAACGACAAGTGATGATTTAACACCCGAAATAACAACTACTTCAACGGAAGTTTTAATCACAACGCTGGAAACAACACCCGAAGAAATAACAGAACGTCCTTCAACAGAAGATGAGCCAGTAACTGAGTCGACAGATGAAACGACACCACCATCGGAAGAAATTTCGGAGAATGAAACGCGAACTACAGATGAAACCACAACTGAGTTTGTAACTACTCCACCTGAAACCACCACAGAGTTACTAATAGTTGACACGGTTACTGAACCCGAAACCACTTCTCAGAAAACGACAAATGATGATTTAACACCCGAAACAACAACTACTTCAACAGAAATTTTAATGACAACGCTGGAAACAACACCCGAAGAAATAACAGAACGTCCTTCAACAGAAGATGAACCAGTAACTGAATCGACAGATGAAACGACATCACCATCGGGAGAATCTTCAGATAGCTCAACAGAAACTATATTCGAAACCACAACTTCTGAGACTTCTAAGGTTGAAACAACTGCTTTTGAAACAACCACAACAACTCAAACAGAAGGCACTAAAACTGAACCCAAATTGACATCACGGGAAACAACAGATGTATCGACTATTGAATCAACAATGGACACTACAACCGATAATGTACCCTCCGAATCACCAACCCCATCAACAGAAGTTGCAGGAACAACCATGGAAACAGCACCTGAAGAAATAACGGAACGTTCTTCATCTGAAAGCGAATTAGTAACTAGGCCGGCAGATGAAACAACAAAACCACCGGAAGAAAATTCGGAAAGCATAACGGAAACTACAACTAAGACAACTGAGTTTGAAACCTCTGCTCCTGAAACGACCACAGAAATGCTAATAGTTGACACGGTTACTGAACCAGAATCGACTTCACCGGAAACATCAAACGGAATTGTATCATCAGAACCAACAATTCCAAACACAAATGATGAAGTTTCAACTGTTCGAACAACACCTGAAGAAATAACAGCACGCCCTATAACAGAAGGTGAAACAGTAACCGATTCAACGTCTGGCACAACAGAGTATGAAACCACTCCTCCTGAAACAACCACGGAAATGCTTACAGTTGACACGGTTACTGAGCCAGAAACCACCACACAGGAAGAATCTACAGAGACAAGTGAGTTGGAGACAACTCCTCCTGAAACGACTACAGAAATACTTACAGTTGACACGGTCACAGAATCAGAAACCACACCCCAGGAAACAACAACACCATCGCTAGAAATTTCAGAAACTGACGCAGACACTACATATGAAATAACACCATCTGAGGCAACTGAACTTGAAATCACCACGCCTGAAACAACCACAGAATTGCTTATTGTAGACACTGTTACTGAACACGAAACAACAACACAAGAAACAACTGAAAATGAAACACACGAATCAACAGTTCCATCAACTGATGTTGTAATTACAACGATTGAAACAACATCTGAAGATATAACAGAACATTCCTCAAATGAATCAACAACACCTTCGGAAGAAACTTCAGCTGGGTCGACAGAAACTACGGATGGAACCGTAACGCCAGGGACAAGTGACTTCGAGACAACACCCACTGGAACGACTACAGAAACACCAATAATAGACACTGATACGGAGCCCGAAACGACATCACGCGGAACAAAAGATGAAACGACTATCGAGTCCACAACCATGGAAACAACACCACCTGAAGAAATAAGTGAACTAGTTACTGGTTCGACAGATGAAACTCCACCACCATCGCAAGAAATTTCAGAAAGTGATGCAGACACTACGTATAAAACAACACCATCTGAGGCAACTGAGTTTGAAACCACCACGTCTGAAACAACTACAGAAATGCTGGTAGTAGACACTGTTACTGAACCCGAAACAACAACACAAGAAACAACTGACGAAACGACTATTGAGTCGACAATGGAAACGTCAACAGAAAATGAAACACCCGAATCAACAGCTCCATCAACTGATGTTGTAATAACAACGATTGAAACAACATCTAAAGATATAACAGAACATTCCTCAGATGAATCAACAACAGCTTCGGAAGAAACTCCAGCTGTGTCGACAGAAACTACGGATGAAACCGTAACGCCAGAGACAAGTGACTTCGAGACAACACCGACTGCAACGACTGCAGAAACACCAATAATAGACACTGATACAGAGCCCGAAACGACATCACAGGGAACAAAAGATGAAACGACTGTCGAGTCCACAACCATGGAAACAACACCACCTGAAGAAATAAGTGAACTATTCACTGGTTTGACAGATGATACTACAACAACATTACAAGAAATTTCGGAAAGTGATGCAGACACTACGTATAAAACAACACCATCTGAGGCAACTGAGTTTGAAACCACCACGTCTGAAACAACTACAGAAATGCTGGTAGTAGACACTGTTACCGAACCCGAAACAACAACACAAGATACAACTGATGGAACGACTATTGAGTCGACAATGGAAACATCAAGCGAAAATGAAACACCCGAATCAACAGCTCCATCTACTGATGTTGTAATAACAACGATTGAAACAACATCTGAAGCTATAACAGAATATTCTTCAACCGTAAGTTACACAATTACTGGGTTGACAGAACCAGCAAATGAAACAACGGTAGTTGAGTCTACAACACAAGACACAACTGCAGTAACCACATCATTCGAAACAACAACGACTACGCCTTGCCCTGAAACCAAAACCACTGACTCAACAACAGAATCAACAACAGTCGAAATAACAACGACAACGCCTTGCCCCGAAACCACAACCACTGAATCAACAACACAAAAGACAACTACAGAATCTACGACAGTGAAAATAACTACGACGACGCCTTGTCCTGAAGTCACGACTACCGAGTCTACAACTCAAGAATCAACTACAGTATTTACAACAGTCGAAACAACAACGACGACGCCTTGTCCTGAAACCACAACCGATGAATCAACAACACAAGAGACCACTACAGAATCTACGACAGTGGAAATAACAACTACGACGCCTTGTCCTGAAGTCACGACTACTGAGTCTACAACTCAAAAACCAACTACAGAATCTACAACAATGGAAACAACAACGACGACGCCTTGTCCTGAAATCACGACTACAGAGTCCACAACTCAAGAACCAACTACAATATCTACAACAATCGGAACGACAACGACGACGCCTTGTCCTGAAATCACAACACAAGAGACAACTGCAGGATCTACAACACTAGAAACAACAACAACAACGCCTTGTCCAGAAACCACAACCACTAAATCAACAACACAAGACACCACTACAGAATCTACAACCTTAGAAATAACAACGACAACGCCGTGTCCTGAGTTCACAACCACTGAATCTACAACATTTGAAACAACAGAGACAACGCATTGTTCTGAAATGACAACCACTGAGTCTACAACACAAGAGACAACTACAGAATCTACAACCTTAGAAATAACAACGACGACGCCTTGTCCTGAAATCACAACCACTGAATCAACAACACAAAAAACAACTACAGAATCTATAACAATGGAAACAACAACGACGACGCCTTGTCCTGAAACCACCACAACTGAATCAACAACACAAGAGACAACTACAGAATCTACAACCTTAGAAATAACAACGACGACGCCTTGTACAGAAACCACAACCTCTGAATCAACAACACAAGAGACAACTACAGAATCTACAACAACAACGACGCCGTGTACTGAATCCACAACCACTGAATCAACAACACAAGAGACAACTACAGAATCATTAACATCGACAACGCCTTCTACTGAATCCACAACCACTGAATCAACAACACAAGAGACAACTACAGAATCTACAACAACGACGACGCCTTGTACTGAAACCACAACAACTGAATCAACAACACAAGAGACATCTACAGAATCTTCAACATTGGAAATAACAACGACGACACCTTGTACTGAAACCACAGCCACTGAATCGACAACACAAGAGACAACTACAGAATCTACAACAACGACGACGCCTTGTACTGAAACCACAATCACTGAACCAACAACACAAGAGACAACTACAGAATCTACGACACTAGAAACAACAACAACGACACCTTGTATTGAATCCACTACCACTGAACCAACAACACAAGAGACAACTACAGAATCTACAACAACGACGACGCCTTGTACTGAAACCACAACCCCTAAATCAACAACACAAGAGACAACTACAGAATCTACTACAACGACGACGCCTTGTACTGAGACCACAACCACTGAATCAACAACACAAGAGACAACTACAGAATCTACAACAACGACGACGCCTTGTACTGAGACCACAATCACTGAATCAACAACACAAGAGACAACAACAGAATCTACAACAACGACGACGCCTTGTACAGAAACCACAACCCCTGAATCAACAACACAAGAGACAACTACAGATTCTACAACAACGACGACGCCTTGTACTGAAACCACAACCACTAAACCAACTACACAAAAGACAACTACAGAATCTACAACAACGACGACGCTTTGTACTGAGACCACAATCACTGAATCAACAACACAAGAGACAACTACAGAATCTACAACATCGACGACGCCTTGTACTGAAACCACAACCTCTGAATCAACAACACAAGAGACAACTACAGAAGCTACAACAACGACGACGCCTTGTACTGAGACCACAACCACTGAATCAACAACACAAGAGACAACTACAGAATCTACAACAACAACGACGCCTTGTATTGAGACCACAACCACTGAATCAACATCACAAGAGACAACTACAGAATCTACAACAACGACGACGCCTTGTACTGAAACCACAACCCCTGAATCAATAACACAAGAGACAACAACAGAATCTACAACAACGACGACGCCTTGTACTGAGACCACAATCACTGAATCAACATCACAAGAGACAACTACAGAATCTACAACAACGACGACACCTTGTACTGAAACTACAACAACTGAATCAACAACACAAGAGACAACTACAGATTCTACAACAACGACGACGCCTTGTACTGAAACCATAACCCCTGAATCAACAACACAAGAGACAACTACAGAAGCTACAACAACGACGACGCCTTGTACTGAGACCACAACCACTGAATCAACTACACAAGAGACAACAACAGAATCTTCAACAACGACGACGCCTTGTATTGAGACCACAACCACTGAATCAACAACACAAGAGACAACTACAGAATCTACAACAACGACGACGCCTTGTACTGAAACCACAACCCCTGAGTCAACAACACAAGAGACAACTACAGAAGCTACAACAACGACGACGCCTTGTACTGAGACCACAACCACTGAATCAACAACACAAGAGACAACTACAGAATCTACAACAACGACGACACCTTGTACTGAAACCACAACCACTGAATCAACTACACAAGAGACAACTACAGAATCTTCTACAACGACGACGCCTTGTACTGAGACCACAACCACTGAATCAACAACACAAGAGACAACTACAGAATCTACAACAACGACGACGCCTTGTACTGAAACCACAACCACTAAATCAACAACACCTGGAACTACAACAGCGACAATGCCTTGTACTGAAACCATAATCACTGAATCAACAACACAAGAGACAACTACAGAATCTACAACAACGACGATTCCTTGTACTGAGACCACAACCACTGAATCAACTACACAAGAGACAACAACAGAAGCTACAACAACGACGACGCCTTGTACTGAAACCACAACCACTAAATCAACAACACCTGGAACTACAACAGCGACGACGCCTTTTCCTGAATCCACATTCACTGAATCAACAACAAGTGAGGCCACTACATCGGAACCTTGCACTGAAATAGAAACAGTTGTGTTTACAACAAAACATGAATCATCCACTGATACAACATCATCCACACCCTGTAAAGAATCGGAAGCAACTGCAGCAACACCCCCGGAAACGGAGACTACAGAGACAGCCTGCGAACCAGAAGAAGAAGACTCAGAAACAGCTCCTAGTCGACATAGCGTGCGCAGCATCTCTAACAAGGACAATCTGGCGGTTAGTCAAGGTCGCTGGGAACTTCCCGGGTACGATGTGTTCTACCATCAGTACGAAGATGACGCACAGACTGCTAAAAATCCCGGACTGAACGCACACCTAAGTTTGCTGCTCGAATATCCGCGATCCGTCATGATCAATGCGATCTCCAGAAAACGTCCTCATCCCAGCGTATCGACTGCAACATCCTAGGATGTTATCCAAAGGGATAGTGATTGTTTGCCATAAGCTAGAGGCTAGGAAAATTAGAACGCAATCTGGTAGCGACTATTGACGTAATTTTACACATTATCATCCAATTAAAAACTATTATTTGTGACAATTTTTTTTTAAATACATTTTCTTTTTGTCTTATCACATTTTTTTCGATTAACGAAATATCGTCAAATGGAGCATTATGCATTTTCTGTACCACAGCACAATATGGAATAATCAAATTTCTATAATGTCATGTGGTTAAAAAAATGATACCAAATTTTTGATGACGCCCTTTTTTACATCTAAGTTAACGTTTTGGGTTTATAATCCTTGTAAAAAATAAAAAATCGAAAAACAGATGTAAAATTTAAACATGTAATGACGTTGTAAAAAAAAGGTGCTGAACACTGATATTGAAATAAGATTTGTTGGAGTGGGACAATCACTACATTATTTGAAAAAAATGTTTTCAAAATTAAGTTAATTCTCTTAGGTAAGATGCAACAAAATGTGACGCCTTCTGAATATAGGTATTTTCTTCTCGTAAACAATGTGTTTTGCAATTCACATTTGTTGACAGTAAATTTCATTCTTTGAAACCTTTTGTTCGTTCCACCCTTGAATTCAAGATTTTTAATAAGTTGGATATTTTGTAATCATTTTCCCTCCTAAATGTATGAAAGAACTCCATCTATTTCTTAAAGCACATCATTACAGGAAAAGTAAAAAAAAACGGTTTGGACAAAACAGGTTTGATCTGTTAGAAACTTTTTGAGAATTTTTGTATAACATATGGAATAAGATTGGTTTTCATCATTCATTTTCTTCTTTTCGGAGGTTGTCCTTCCTAACCCGAATAAATAGGAGTTCTACCTACTAAAGCTCCCAAGCCAAATCCTAATCGTCATGCGTCATGCAATGCTTCTCGTGCAGTGCTTTTCTTAAAGTTTTTTTTTATAAACATATGTATGTTTTTGTATATTCATGGCTTTCAAGTTCAAGTTATAAAATTATATACGCATAATTGAGTAAGAAATGAGAAACCGATACCGTCAAACGGAGCATCACGCAACATCAAGGTAAGATGCAACATTTGTTATCTACAACACTTATTAAATTTTAATTTTTATATAATGGAATGGAATTATCATTATTTGATGATAATGACATAGTTTCTCACATCGCGAGATAGTTTTTTGAGGTAATTGCATTTGTAAATGATGTTGTTACACAAAGAATAGACTGTCCTGAATTACTTTCAAAACTCAATTTTTACGCTCCTTCCCGTCCATTAAGAAATAAACATTTATTCTACACAAAATTTTACGACGAAGACTATGCAAAACATCAACCTATTAATCAAATGATGTACAAATACAGTTCACAAAGTAAAATTATAGACTTAGCGATGAACAAAACACAATTAAAAAAGGCATTAAAAAACAACTTCATACAACAACAAAACAATAGCTTACATTAGTTTTAAGTAGTTTTAAGTATTGTAGTCTACAAAGTTTGACTGAATAAATAAATTAAATTAAATTGAATTAAATTAAATTGTTGGCGCTCAAGTACTAGAAGTTAATCTACGCTGGAAGTGCTAATGATTTGATGTTTAAGTTGGATCATACATCAGGGTAGTTTTTTGGAGAATGAACTCATCGGGTGCGTTAGATTATTGTAGATATTCCTGTAGAAATACCTAAAATTTACCACCGCACGCTATCTAATTGTCGTAATTCGTTATCCACCCAAATTTGAATGAAATTTTCGTTAGAACCCAAACAGTTCCCCTTTTTCTGGGAAAGCTTTAAAATTTGTCTCGAACTAGGAAAATCTGTTGGTAGGCAGCTAAACAGTTTAACGGACGTGTGATTACCAGTGTTCACAACTAACCAAAATAAACTTTCACTAAGAACATTTTTTCTACATACCTTCAGGCGTTTAAATTACCACAGTAGATTGAAAAAACCCAACAATTTTCCCACATCGTTCACATTGCATTTCGATGTTACCGCATAACGCAAGTGCAACGAACACCACATTAGGTAAGCGGTAACAAAAAGAACATAAACGGGAGGAAATGATGGTGTCTCGAAAGTCTAATGCAAGCATGTCAATCTGGGGGTTTGCGGGCCGCATGCGGCCCGCGGCCTTGAAAAACACCACTGATTTTTATGTAAAAGTTTACTGCAAAAACTAAAATTGAATTTAACGTTTGCAACGTAATGCAAATGTTTTTCGATGTTCGAATTTCCTCTCAGAAAAACACGCATAACATCCCGAATAGGATTGTACCATGAAAAAACAATGAATTCCATGTTCACAAACCATATATTGTATGGTTTACACAATGAATATTATCGTCCAAGATACCGTGAATGCCCATTCGAATTCATAGTTTTTGACCATACATTTCATCGTTTTGACGAAAATAACCATAAAAAAGGGGTATTGTTATGCAGCGTGACCATGAAAAAAATGGCGATTTTCCATACATTGAGAAGCCGAAAAATATAAAGTTCATGGTTTTAACAGCATCCAATTTTTCATGGTAAAACCATGAAAATCCATGATTTTCATTGTTAAACCGCTGTAATAAAAATATTTGCTCCATGGTGGGGTTTTTGTATTTATTTCTTGTTTTGTCATCATTTTCAGTTTTAACGAAATTAAAACGGTTCAATTCGTTTAAATTTATTTATTCAAAAAAAAAATTTAACACTTTACTCACACTAATTGATTTGGACTAATTCGCTGGACCCGTCTCTCACAATCCGGCTTTCCGTAGTCGCTCCAGGCACCCACTCACTCGCAGTGTGTGATGGTTTTTTACTAGAAATGATAAAAATAAACGAATCAACATTTGCCTCTTGGTAATTTCGATTTTTACTCACCATTGGGTCCACTTCAGAACACTTCGAATGAATTTCTCGAAAAACTACCGACCAACCTCGACCGACAAATGTGTAGAGGAAAAAAAACAGTACCGCAGACGTCAAATAATCCATACACGAAAAACTTGGAATGTTTGAATTTCTTAAATTATTCCCGCTCGGATGTACTTTTGACCATGAAGTACATGGTCACAATTAATTTCATTGGATAATGAATGTGATACCATGGTTCTGTTCTATTCGGGATTGCTGCTCTGAACCCAGGCGCGGTCCTATGGGGGGGGGGTGATCGGGGTGATAACCCCTCCCAAGCAGCAAAAAACCGTTACAAAATACCCGTTAATGCTGGAATTTCTATAAAAACTTTGAACTTTCCCTAGTAGATGCGCTTTTGAATTTTCAAAAATTTTCCACTCCGTGGGGGTGTTCAATCAACGAAAAAGTTTGTCTATTATTTAAAGGCTCAAGATTGAAGAAAAGTCGGTCGACCAAACTCAAACAGCTGTAACTTGCAATTCTCTGGACCGAATTATACCAATCAACTTCTGTTGAATTGTGAGTGTTGACTTTGGATTTGCTAACCGTTTATTTACTTAACATTTGAGCTAGGTAATGAAATGTAGGGACATTTTTTTTTTTAAATTGTCACTTATATCCCTCATATGCCTAAATTTACAGGAGCAAATTGTAATAAATTTTGTATCTGTTTCAAAGTCTGAGCTTCTTTATTCTTTATTATGTTTCGAATTTTAATGGAATGACAAATTTGAAAAAGTCGAATAGGGGAGTGGATATTGTTATAACACTGAAATACTCGAATATTTTTTTCTTCTGAAGTCATCACGCAGAAAAAGGAAGGGGAGTCGATATAACAAAACGTTTTGTTATTAAATTTTGTTTTAGCAATGCATATTTAATGGGTAGTTTTGATATAAAATTTGATCCGAAACAAAATCCAACATATTGTAATTTTTACAAAATAGTCGAAGCCAATACACCGTTTATGGCGAGGGGTATCGCTTTATTTTAAAATATTTTTTTTGTTATTTTCAAGTTTATAATTGGATTGTTTTTTAACCAAAAATAAGTTTAATTAGCTTAACGTGTGATTGATGATGTCAAAAAAAGAAAAAAAAAAAGAATGAAATGCAGCAAAGAGGTTGGAGAAAGCGCAACTGTTTTCCCTTTCCCGGATCTTTCCGGCCGGGATACAGATAAAATGGACAAAGAATCATGCAGAAATTGTCTTCCGACAAAGGTAAGCTAGCCTAAATATTAAAAAATTTCATTAAAACATGTAAATACTATGATTAATTTATTAAACTTCCGTTCTAATTTTTCATGTTATTTTTCCTCGCAGGTTGCTGCTTTGTCCAAGGAATTTGCTAAATTTGGAGAGCAACATCCATGGAATGGCTATGTAGCAGATTTAGTTCCTGTTCCGCGTTTCGAAGAGAATTTTTCGGTCTACTGCGCCGTGCGCCGGGCCCGTTTCCTGCTGGAGCTATAGAGTAAGTTTTCAGTTCATATTCAACTGTCCGTCCAGTCCAGTTTGAATACGAATAGGCCGGATATTTTTATATGCTGGAAAAAACTCCAATTTCATTGAACTAACGTCACTTTTTCTTTCTTCTCTCTACCTGGGGACATTTCAGATGCCAGGGATCAGATCATTATATTCGCGCTCAGCTGGGCATAGGGAGAAGCAGTCGAAACACCTATTTAAATCAACATCCGGACATCCGAACATGGAGCTGATATCTAACAGGCGACAGGCTCTGGTGCTTCGAGTACTTGTTGCGGCTTCGGTTAGTTGTTGCTGCTGGAAGAGCTGTCCCGCGAAAATCAAGAAAAAAAAATTGAAAAAAAGTTGAATATAACAAGCTTTATGAATAAAAACTGAATTACATTTATTATGTGTATTATTCACAAATGCAACCAATCCATGAAAACATCAAACAGGATCATTAAAATCTATGACTTTTCTATTTTATTTTGAATTAAAAATTGAATTTTCGCAATCCAAAAACGTTTTTTTATTTTGAACCAATCAAACTTCTTAAATTTAAACCAGTTTGTTTTAATTTTTTTTCACAAAAATATTGTTATTTTGACAAGAAATACGATTCGTTTTCAAAAAGGGCCTATATTATTTTGATAAATACACTCGCTTTAATTTCAACTACACTTTCGTATAAAAGTAATCAAATTTATATTTCTGCTTTTTCCCAACCAAAATTTTTATTATTTTCTTCCAAAATTTTATCATTCCTAAAATATATTTTTCTGCGTGATACATTTATAGCCTGCAGTTTCTTTTGTATTCGGTCAGATTGAAAAAAACAAAAAAATTACTCAAACTATATACATATTAACGGAATAATAAGATTGGTAATTTCCATTAATTTTCACAATAGTCACATTCTCAATTGAAGTGATCAGTTTTCCAGTAGGCGCTTAAGAAACGTGTAACTTCAATTGATAGTCTATGGTATCTTCTAATCTTTCTCGTGACACCAATATGTCACAAAATAAATTCAATCGTAATATACAACATGTTGATGCCTCATGAAATCCATTTTCAAAGAAGATTCGGAAACGGAAAGTTCCTCATTAGGATTTTTCTTTGTAGTTCAAAATATCTTAAAATCCGAAGGAATCGGGACAAAATATTATAATAAAACTTTCCTTCAAGAATGAAGAACTTAGACGAATCTGAAATTCAAATATAAATTGAATTTCCAATTCTGTATTTTTTCTTTTGTTTACAGTTGGTTTATTGACAATTCAGTTGCGTTTCAGGCGTCGAGCTGTTCGGTTCGTTTTTCTCATACGCGGCGTTTGCGGTTGGACAAAGTAAAAATTCAATAATTTAAAAACCTGTCCGAAGACTTTTTTCATGCAATAAAAGGAATTGGAAATAGTTATTTTTGTGATTGAAGTAAAGGAGTCCGAAAAATACAAAAAATATTCCTTTGAATGGAAAATGCCGTGAAGAAAAATGATTTAAGTGAAGGATTGGATCAATGATTGATGTTTGATATTACGGAAGAGATTCAAACCAGAAAAAGTGAAGGTCCTTAAGCCGCAAGTGTTTCAATTTTAAAGGCAAATGGAAGTGAAAATTAAAAGAAATGGAAAATGGCATGCGAATTAGCATCACCGCCTCAAATCTGTTTATTTTTTGCTTTTGAATCAGAAAAGCCTCAAATGAGAATTTTTCCATCAGAAGGATAAGTTGTGTTCATCTGTGTGATTTTGTATTGGGAATTGAAGTTGTTTTGTTGAAATGAAATTGTTTGTTTTGAAACGATATGAGGATTTTTTTTTGTTGAGTTACTGGCGGCAGATAGCGAAAAAAAAAACCAAAAACTGGTGTTCAGTTTCGAGCAGTCACGACATGTCCGAACATGCTAGTACGAAGCGTAGTGCGGGTCGATTGGAAAAGTGCATACATTGATCATAGCCAGAGGTGCAAATGAACGTTCAGCGCAAACGTCGTCGAGAAAAAGTCGCAAGCTGATTATTTCTAGAAAAGGTTAAGATCAGCTACGACGCCTTACTTGTGGTTGAAAAAAATGAACGCATCGCAACGACGCTGTGGCACGATTGGTTCAAATGACTGCATCTCTTAAGTTCATTCCGATGCTTTGCGAACAGTTCGCCTACTGATTTTAAGGCGACGTCAACCAAAGGATCCGTTCGTTTCAATTTATCGGGGATAAGTTCAAACAACCTTATCGAGATAGGGTCGTTTGAACATTCAATTGTATGTTCACTTTTGAACGTTCAATTGAATGTTCGTCTGATGCGCAGTGATGTCAACCTTCCAGATTTTGTCTGGATCTTCCAGACTTTTTGGACTTTTGCCAGACATTTTTTCAGGTTTCCAGACTTCCAGACTTTTGACATTTCTTCCAGACAATTCCAGACTTTTGGGTTTAAACAAAAATTGTTCTAAGAAACTATGAAAATTCAATTTTGTAACGGTGTAATATGGCAGGAAATTATTAGAATTTGTGAATTATGAATTCATAAGGGTTCGAAACCTATTGATATTGGCAAATGCTTCGAAGATGTATGTTAAATTGAGACTCAGGCACAGCACGTGACTGATACAGTGACAGAAAAACACTATTGCAATATTAAGATATGGGGACCAAAAAGATAAAAAAAAAAATGTAGTCACCTTTAAAACTTAGGTGTCCAGACATTTGCAGCCATTTCCAGACATTTTTTTAAATTCTTCCAGACTTTTCTGAAAAATAGTTGACAACCCTGCTGATGCGTTCGGCAGCCTAAGGCAAGGAGCCGAGCCGTGTTAGGAGGATGGGATGGATTATTGATATGGTGCATGGCTTGCGTGTGGTTTTCGGTCGTCGCTGGACGATAGAGGGTGTCGGGTGTCTTGTAGCGCGCGGATGACTAGGTAAAGAGAATTAGGCGCAGTTACAGTTTCATTTAACGGTCCAATTTTACTGAATAAATGCAAACCGCCCAACTACGGTTGGGCTTGTAAGGCTTGTAAGAGATTGTTTATTCTTATTCATTCCATGTCAGAACTGAAGCAAACCATCAATATTCGCTAAATTTAATTTCAGGATCAGTATTCATGAATGTAAAAAGTTTGAAAAATCTGTTTTCAGATTTTAGATTTTAGATTTCAGATTCAGATTCAGATTTCAGATTCAGATTTCAGATTCAGATTTCAGATTCAGATTTCAGATTCAGATTTCAGATTCAGATTTCAGATTCAGATTTCAGATTCAGATTTCAGATTCAGATTTCAGATTCAGATTTCAGATTCAGATTTCAGATTCAGATTTGAGATTCAGATTTCAGATTCAGATTTCAGATTCAGATTTCAGATTCAGATTTGAGATTCAGATTTCAGATTCAGATTTCAGATTCAGATTTCAGATTCAGATTTCAGATTTAGATTTCAGATTCAGATTACAGATTCAGATTTCAGATTCAGATTTCAGATTCAGATTTCAGATTCAGATTTCAGATTCAGATTTCAGATTCAGATTTCAGATTCAGATTTCAGATTTAGATTTCAGATTCAGATCTCAGATTCAGATTTCAGATTCAGATTTCAGATTTCAGATTTCAGATTTCAGATTTCAGATTTCAGATTTCAGATTTCAGATTCAGATTTCAGATTTCAGATTCAGATTTCAGATTCAGATTTCAGATTGGAAATGGACTACCGCTCATTATGAGTTGATGTTTAACATACACTGTATCAAAAAATTGTCCGAACAGCACGTATGTACCTTGAGATCCAAACAATCAAAAAGTGCAGTTTTTCAGTCAATAAAAATACTACAATTACATCATTCGCTGCAGAAACTAATCCTTTTTGTAGATCAGTATTAAAAATGTTTATGAATTAAACCTTAAAAATAATCAAATTCATTTTGTATAGAAAGTCCCAAAAACGATGTTGAAAAATTGTCCGTACACTGAGGCCTTTGTCAAATATAAGTCAAGTAAACAGTTATGTGTCAGTCTGTCAAACGCAGAAACGCAAATTGAATCTCAGCAAAGACAATTTCCAGTGGTATGAGCGATTAATACGGTAAAATGAACTTTATTTAGCATAAATCAGTAGATTTCAACAATTTGTGGATTAAATTAACACGAAAATGTCTGCTCTCCACAAAAAAAAAACCCTTTGACATCCGAAAGCTGATTGTTGACTTGAAGAATGACGACAAAAGCTTGTCCGAAATTTATTTATTTACTTGTCTTCGAATTACGCATAGATTAGCAAAACGGCCAAAATTTAAAATAAAAATCTAGAAACTTGGAATGGTTCTTTCTGGTGATTGAAGGATCGATAAAAGGATGAAAAAATTTGATATCAGGAGTTTATTTGGTTCTTTGATTACTCGAAACTCATAAACATCATAATATAGAGCAATTCTTAGCAAAAATTTGAAAATTGTGACTTTTTTCCACAGTGAAACTTGAATTACTTTGAAACGAAAAGTCATAGCTGTACACTTTCTTCTGCAAAGTTACACATTTTAACGTCGCGCATCTTTTGAATTCAATATTGATTAAAAATCTTAATCCAAAGTACACTTTTTTGTTAATTTTTATTATTTTTTTTACAAAAATTCACAGTATTGTGTAATTAAAAAAAACATACATACAAATTGAGAGTCCAAAATAGTCCAAATAAATTTCAAGTTTAAAACTTACATTATAAAGAAAATTTAAAAAATATTAGAGACACATGTTTGATACTTTTTCAAAATCTGAAAATGTTATTAGGACAAAATTTCGAAAAAATGGCCTTTTTTCAAAAATCGAACCAGTGCGACATCTAAACATCATTTTTCTGAGTCGCCGCCATATAAAATATTGTTTCTTACACCCTAAGCTATCATTTGAAGCTTGAGCCCCCAACATCCCAGACATAGTACAATTTTGGGCCACCCTATTGTTTATTCTTTTTCATTCCATGTCAGAACTGAAGCAAACCATCAATATTCGCTAAATTTAATTTCAGGATCAGTATTCATGAATGTAAAAAGTTTGAAAAATCTGTTTTCAGATTTTAGATTTTAGATTTCAGATTCAGATTCAGATTTCAGATTTAGATTTCAGATTCAGATTTCAGATTCAGATTTGAGATTCAGATTTCAGATTCAGATTTCAGATTCAGATTTCAGATTCAGATTTCAGATTTAGATTTCAGATTCAGATTCAGATTTCAGATTCAGATTTCAGATTTGAATTTGAGATTCAGATTTCAGATTCAGATTTCAGATTCAGATTTCAGATTCAGATTTCAGATTCAGATTTCAGATTTCAGATTTCAGATTCAGATTCAGATTTCAGATTTCAGATTTCAGATTCAGATTTCAGATTTCAGATTCAGATTTCAGATTCAGATTTCAGATTCAGATTTCAGATTCAGATTTCAGATTCAGATTTCAGATTCAGATTTCAGATTCAGATTTCAGATACAGATTTCAGATACAGATTTCAGATTCAGATTTCAGATTCAGATTTCAGATTCAGATTCAGATTTCAGATTCAGATTTCAGATTCAGATTTCAGATTCAGATTTCAGATTTAGATTTCAGATTCAGATTTCAGATTCAGATTTCAGATTCAGATTTCAGATTCAGATTTCAGATTCAGATTTCAGATTCAGATTTCAGATTCAGATTTCAGATTCAGATTTCAGATTCAGATTTCAGATTCAGATTTCAGATTCAGATTTCAGATTCAGATTTCAGATTCAGATTTCAGATTCAGATTTCAGATTCAGATTTCAGATTCAGATTTCAGATTCAGATTCAGATTTCAGATTCAGATTTCAGATTCAGATTTCAGATTCAGATTTCAGATTCAGATTTCAGATTCAGATTTCAGATTCAGATTTCAGATTCAGATTTCAGATTCAGATTTCAGATTCAGATTTCAGATTCAGATTTCAGATTCAGATTTCAGATTTCAGATTGAGATTTCAGATTCAGATTTCAGATTGAGATTTCAGATTCAGATTTCAGATTTCAGATTTCAGATTCAGATTTAAGATTTCAGATTCAGATTTCAGATTCAGTTTTCAGATTCAGATTTCAGATTCAGAATACATATAATTTTAGAATGCCCGAAATTTAGATTGGCCCGTTAGTTCAGAAGGTTGCTCACCCTGGTTTATACGATTAGTCTCCAGGGAGTTAGTCTTCTTAAAGTTCTGAAGGACATACTGAACCGACGATCATGGCCGTTTTGCTAATCTATGCGTAATTCGAAGACAAGTAAATAAATAAATTTCGGACAAGCTTTTGTCGTCATTCTTCAAGTCAACAATCAGCTTTCGGATGTCAAAGGGTTTTTTTTTGTGGAGAGCAGACATTTTCGTGTTAATTTAATCCACAAATTGTTGAAATCTACTGATTTATGCTAAATAAAGTTCATTTTACCGTATTAATCGCTCATACCACTGGAAATTGTCTTTGCTGAGATTCAATTTGCGTTTCTGCGTTTGACAGACTGACACATAACTGTTTACTTGACTTATATTTGACAAAGGCCTCAGTGTACGGACAATTTTTCAACATCGTTTTTGGGACTTTCTATACAAAATGAATTTGATTATTTTTAAGGTTTAATTCATAAACATTTTTAATACTGATCTACAAAAAGGATTAGTTTCTGCAGCGAATGATGTAATTGTAGTATTTTTATTGACTGAAAAACTGCACTTTTTGATTGTTTGGATCTCAAGGTACATACGTGCTGTTCGGACAATTTTTTGATACAGTGTATGTTAAACATCAACTCATAATGAGCGGTAGTCCATTTCCAATCTGAAATCTGAATCTGAAATCTGAATCTGAATCTGAAATCTGAAATCTGAATCTGAAATCTGAAATCTGAAATCTGAAATCTGAAATCTGAAATCTGAATCTGAAATCTGAATCTGAGATCTGAATCTGAAATCTAAATCTGAAATCTGAATCTGAAATCTGAATCTGAAATCTGAATCTGAAATCTGAATCTGAAATCTGAATCTGAAATCTGAATCTGAAATCTGAATCTGAAATCTGAATCTGTAATCTGAATCTGAAATCTAAATCTGAAATCTGAATCTGAAATCTGAATCTGAAATCTGAATCTGAAATCTGAATCTCAAATCTGAATCTGAAATCTGAATCTGAAATCTGAATCTGAAATCTGAATCTCAAATCTGAATCTGAAATCTGAATCTGAAATCTGAATCTGAAATCTGAATCTGAAATCTGAATCTGAAATCTGAATCTGAAATCTGAATCTGAAATCTGAATCTGAAATCTGAATCTGAAATCTGAATCTGAAATCTGAATCTGAAATCTGAATCTGAAATCTGAATCTGAAATCTGAATCTGAAATCTGAATCTGAAATCTGAATCTGAAATCTGAATCTGAAATCTGAATCTGAAATCTGAATCTGAATCTGAAATCTAAAATCTAAAATCTGAAAACAGATTTTTTAAACTTTTTACATTCATGAATACTGATCCTGAAATTAAATTTAGCGAATATTGATGGTTTGCTTCAGTTCTGACATGGAATGAAAAAGAATAAACAATCTCTTACAAGCCTTACAAGCCCAACCGTAGTTGGGCGGTTTGCATTTATTCAGTAAAATTGGACCGTTAAATGAAACTGTAACTGCGCCTAATTCTCTTTACCTAGTCATCCGCGCGCTACAAGACACCCGACACCCTCTATCGTTCAGCGACGACCGAAAACCACACGCAAGCCATGCACCATATCAATAATCCATCCCATCCTCCTAACACGGCTCGGCTCCTTGCCTTAGGCTGCCGAACGCATCAGACGAACATTCAATTGAACGTTCAAAAGTGAACATACAATTGAATGTTCAAACGACCCTATCTCGATAAGGTTGTTTGAACTTATCCCCGATAAATTGAAACGAACGGATCCTTTGGTTGACGTCGCCTTAAAATCAGTAGGCGAACTGTTCGCAAAGCATCGGAATGAACTTAAGAGATGCAGTCATTTGAACCAATCGTGCCACAGCGTCGTTGCGATGCGCTCATTTGCAATCAAAAGTCGGCGTGCTATGTTCGCAAGCCGACGCTTCCGAAGATGAAGTTAGTTTGATGTGGTCGGGAAAAAGTCAAACGCTGCATACAAAATGATGCGATGCTTTGCACCTCTGATCATAGCAAGCGTTGCATGGAATTCGCGCAGTGGCTAGGGTGACTAGAATGAAAAACCAGTAAGGGAAATGCATATTTTTATTTTTTTTCATCTCTAACTAATGGTTACTTATCCAACCATTCGTATTAAAATAAAACCTAATAAAATCATTATGATTGATAATATCATTCTACTTCCTAATTGCATGTGCGAATAAAATGTAGACTAAAAAAAATTTACATGATTGAAAAGATTGGAGTGAAAGTTTCGATTACAAATTATCGTAGTAGGTCTAAGTTTATATAAGGTCTAATGTAGAGGTGCAATTTTCCGGTGTGGTAATGCAGAACGAGCAAGTAATGAAAAAATCGTAGGGGTACAAGGGTGTTTGCTTGATTGGTTGGGTTCGGAATAGAAACGGGAGCAAAGTGAAGAAAAGAAGAATGAATTGCAGATAGCGGTTCAAAACAGCAACAAAATTGCAAAAATTTGGTATTAGTCTTGTTCAGGTAACCGAGTAGATCACTTATGTAATGCAGTATCGGCAAAATCCGCTTTTACAGTTGTGTTACGCTTTTTCTCAACATGTCTCACACTTTTAATATGTAAAAGGGTGTATCTGCTATTTAGTATTCATTTAACTATTATAAATTTCTCACAAAGGTTTGGTATTGATCGGTAAACGGGATGGAGCTGAGGTAAGAGTGTAGCTGAACAAAGTTAAGGTAAAAGGTGAGATTTGGGTTTTATAAAAAGGTAAGATTGATGCATTGAACTTTTATTTGTTTCATTTCATATAAAAATATTAGAACAACCAATCACTTGACAACTGGGCAGGTATCTAAACGTATGCGTAATACCTGTCATAGATTAATAACGTTAAAAATGTTATTAATTTTTATAACGGTTGCGTAAGTGATTGACTTGTTCATCCAAATAACACATACATTTACACATACTGCATTCATTTCATAACAGTTCACACGAAGCCATGGTGTCGGGTATGTGGTGATTTGCATTGAAGATCTGCCGAACTAGTTATCTAAAGAATGCAATTCAGCGCATACGTTGGCGAAACTGCGGTGAATCCGTGCACCCATGGTGGATTATCTACATACATACATACAGTTGGTTTATTGACAATTTTAAATCTTCACAAAGTGATGTCAAACACATTCCAAAATCCTATTCTCACTAGCGTTTGCAAGGAATTGAGTTTTTGAATCACAGTAAAGATTCTCTGGCACGAATTCACCTTTCCCTCAATTTTACATCATTCAAATATGAATTATGAAACTTCAAACTAACCTATATTCAGAAATTAAAAACAAAAAATTAGATCTAATTTAATTTAATTTGATTTTAAATCTATCACATCAAGCATTCATATAATGGATGACCGTAAAAAGATTCAAGTACATACTACCAAACAGAAATTGAATATGAAAATTTTATATTTTAATAGTTACAGTTGAAGTTTTAAATACCTTTTGAAGATTTCTAAATTCAAGTTAATGCGTTAATAAAACACAAGAGATTTCAGAGCAACAATAAATAAAAAAAAAACAAATTGTGCGGAGTGTTTTTAATTTATGCGTTTCCTATGAGTTTTTAGAGCCAAAAAGGAATAAAAATTATTTATGAAAGCTGTTTTAATATGAAGGATTTGGAGTTTTGGGATAGAGATTCAAAAACATCTCCAACACTCAAAATCTATATCCTCAACTATAACACAAGGAAACAAAATTCACATTTTCCGAGGTGCAATGAACTTTAACTTAATTAGAGGTACTGAATGGAAATTTGTATTTTTTCTATCTGCTCTGTTTTCCGGATAATTTTTGAAAATGCAAGGTTAAAGTTCATTGAAAAAATTTGTGCATTTTTTAGCAAAAGTGTAAAGTATCAAAAAGAATTAGAAAAAAAAGGTTCTAACTTCATGGTAATTTTTTTTGAAGACTTAGTAATTTACCAAATAGAATTTCAAAAAAAAAAGATAAATTTATTTTTTCCAAATCAATGTTTTTAAGAAACAAAATCGGTATGGTTTTTTCAGGAATTTGCCACTCAGTGCCATTCTTTCCTAAAATTTGCATCGTTGAATTAATAAAAGTTGATTTATAGATTCAAAATAATTATTTGATGTTCATGTAGGTCAGTTGCCTCATGAGATCGATTAAACTTTAAACTAATTAGTTTTCTGCCAAAAAATATGACAAAAAAACGAGTTAAGGACGCAAACATTTTCCAAAATTACTTTGTCTATATTTTATATTCACCCTTGTAGATTAAAACTTTCCGTTATCAGTCGATTATTTTTTTTGGCAACAAGGCAATCCATCAAGCTAACATTCGAAAGAGCATTTTTTGACTTTTGATTTATACTTATAGGCTATTTCAATTGCAATTGATAAAATTTATTACTATTATTAATATTATTTATTTATTATTTATTGAATACTCTTTACTAAATTAACCCTGCATAGCTTCATTTCACTTTTTTTAATTATTAATCAATCAATCAAAAGTTTGGAATTATGAATAGGTTTTTTACTTTCTTTATAATTTATTTGTTGCTGTTTCATTTATTTCACTTCAAATAAGAAAGAATTTTTTAGTTATAAGCTGAAATTCAAGAGCAAATCAATTAAATTATGTTCCAGAAGATTCATACTTGAGTGTCTGATTTTGATAATCTGATATTCAACAAAATTCATATTTAGAGTGATGATTTTTTATATTGAGAATTTGAAAAATCAAAACCAAAATTTTGAACGAGGATTGTGTTTCCAGGTGGAAAATAATATTATGAATTTTTCAAATCACTATTCAGTGAATGAAAAATTTAATCACCGTTAATCAGTTTGGAATTCATAGCAATATTTAACTATAACTTATCTCAAAACTATCTCAAACTCAAAACAAACTACCTACTAATATTCAGAAGCTCAACAACGTGTGCATAATTTTCATTTGTGAAATAACATTTTTAACAAGAAATTCTTTAAAGATTTTTAACACAATTTCACAAAGTACCAGATATACAAATAATGAAAATTTTATTTTTATTAACATTTTGCACAATTTTTGCAGTGAATATTGCAGTGAATATTGCAGTGAATATTATAGATTTGCTGGTTGTTCTATAAGTATTGAAAAAGTTTAATAAAAGATTTCATTATTCTTCTCTTGTTTCATATTTTTCGAAATACATCTGATTTTGTTCAGTGAAATTGAAGTGGAGGAGGAGGAGCAGTATGCAGCTTATATTTTACCCATTTGAAAGTGGCTTTTCGCTCTTTCGAAATGATCGATTTTTCACCAGATATTACGTTCATTCATATTGACTGATTTTTGAAAATCACCCCTCCCCCCCCCCCCCCCCCCAAGAGACAACTCTAGGACCGCCACTGTCTGAACCACAGTTTGAGGTGATTCCCGCTTCCGTGAAAAATTGTGTGTAAACATTCATAGCGTAAACAACATAAATATCTTCCAAATATTATGGTGCAAATAGGGCCAGAATGGTCCTAGCCAGTCATGTCAGACGAAGCCAAATTGAAAAAAAAAAGTATTTTGTTTCTATTATTTTTGTTCTACCGAAGGAACAACAGACATATTGTGACATTTTTTAAATTAAAGATGTACGTAAGATACATTATTCATAGTAAAAAAGCACATCCTAAATAATCAAAAATTTCCGTGATTAAATTTGTAGCTCTGAATAATTTTATTTCAGTGAACACTTGTCTATCGTTCAGTTAATTTTGCGGTAAGTGTGTTGGTTGCACCGAAATAGCATAGCATAGCATAGCATTGGGTGACTACACACATCTTGAATTGGCTGATACACAGGGTACTAATAATCAAGCCCAACCCAAGATGCCAAAATGAGTATCTGGATTCAATACTCATTTCAAGTGTTGTTATTGAGGATTAGTATGGTACCACAATGCACACCGTGTCAAGTCAATGTAATCATGTAGGGATAGTCTGAAACAGCAAAATAAACTTTTCAGGTGCAGAGAACTCATACGACCCTACATATAAAGATGCTGTTTCAGATAGGTAAGGGAAGGGTTATTTTTATTTAAAGGAAATCCTACTTGGCAGATAGGATTAGTGAACGAAAAAATATTTCAAAATAACACAGATACACAAATAAAAATGAAAAGGGCTCACCAATTTTTTGTACCAACTGAGTTCATAACTTCAAATAATTGGATCGATGCTGCAATGAATCAATCATCTGCTCTGATATAGGTATCCTGGTTCCTTTGAATTGCCACTTCCGGTTCTTCGAAATTTCTTCACTTCTTTTGTATCACAATTTCATATCATCCGGAACCTGTTTAAATTACTCTTATTTGAAGCGTGTTCGTACCCTCCGTTGTTCATACCAGTCTCATAAAGAAAAAATCGGAAATAGGAAAAAAAAACCAATATTAATTAAGATGTGTTATGTTTTGATTTAATGAAAGATAATCTAAAAATACTGAAAACGACAAAAATATGTAATAGAAAACTAACTAAATATTTGAAAATAATAGAAATCTGTTATCTTACCTGAAAAATAAGTTAAAAGCTTACCAAAGTTATAAAAAAATATCGAAATATCGATCACCAAATTGAATTTTCCATTGAATGTGACGGAAATTTATTATTACAACGAATTATTTTACTAGATGATAATTTTGGTCCAACCAGAGAGGAGTAGACGTGTGCTTACACGTAGAGTACGCGTGTGCTCTGTGGTAGCACAGGACATCGTAAATAAGCTTGAACTGCATTTTGTATGCATGAACCACTTGTATTCATTTATCGAAAAAAACAAGTTTTCCAATTACAATTTTTAAATTAAAAACAATTTCTCAACACTTTTCGAATTGAAGTTTCTTACCAAGGAAGAAAATCATAATACTGAAAATTCCATCACATACTAGAGCAAATAGAATTAAAACTGACAAAAGATGTTTTTCGAAATTTCACAAATTTGTAAAAACTATGTTTTGAGCTAGTAGCAATTATCTTGGCAATGATCCCAATCTTCCTCCACTAAAAATAACGATACTCATCCGTCTTTTTCGATTCCGGATCCACCGAATCCACTCCTGATGGTTAAGGTTAAATCGTTGTCTCTCAAAGAGTCGTTCTGATCAGTCGTGGCATCATTTTCACCAAACGCTCCTGCTTTCCGAAAAATCCGGGGGACAATCCAAATAAGAAAAAACTTATTCTTTTTCAAAACTTGATTTTAAATTTTGATGATTTTTCAGCTCCAGAAAAACGTGTCCGTCACTTACAAGCACAGCCTACCTTGTCCATCAGCAACCATGTCAACTATGATGCTTAGTGTGTTGGTTGCACCGAAATTGAACAAAAACATATCCCACCGCCTGGAGTCTTTTTATTGTCTCAAATCTATCCGAATGCGTGAGTATAAACAGCATACATTTTTAATAAAGCTAGTTAACAATATTTGGCTGTGTGGTGGCGGCTTATAGAATACTACCACTGGGATACTGGTCCACGTCGTAAAAGGCGACTTATCCAGTACTTCCCATATGCGTTAGTCATTCTCCAAATGCGACTATCACATTGGGAGGGGGGAACCTTGGCTTGGTTCCAAGCCAAGTTTCTTCAGGGAGGATTCACCAATTGTGCTTATTGCTATTAATGCGCATGCACGAGTTGTATTCTCCTAAATTTTGTAAACACCCGCTTCAAGGTGGTTCTGTGCCTGCGGGCCCCAAAGTGGGGGTAGGAGGGTGTATAATAATCCTATCTTAAGCAGAACGTTGTTAAGGTCTGCACTATAGCCAGGCACTGGTGCAAAGGGCCGTATTTTTCCTGGCAACTCGTGGGATTCAGATTATACACACGATTTTTAAATTTTCATCCTGTATGGGATACCCCGCTTCATGCGTCGATATGAAGGTGCAGAGGTTCTTGTGTGTGATGGAAATATGTGTGGAATTCTTTGATAGAAATGCTTTCTATTAAGGTTGCACAGATAAATCTGCAGCACAAAAGAACCGCTACACTGAACTTATGTCGTTTAATCCTTAATGGAACTGCATCAATCGTCTTGGTCCAAGAACCCTATTTCCGAAATGGAACTTTTTACTTAGGGAATTTGCTCAAACCAAACTTTACTGTGTTCAGTGTAATTGGAATGACTAATGCCCGAATAATGCCTCGTGCATAAACAATTCTTTAAATGCAACACTTATACCCAATCTAACAACAAGAGATATTTGCGTCGTTCAGGTTTTGCTGCCTGATAGAAAATACGTCTACTGTTCAGCATACTCACCATATGAACAATCATCCCCTACGGATGATTTAAAAAATGTCATTTCATTCTGTGAATCACAAAATATACCTCTTGTAATTGGCTGTGATGCCAATGCCCATCATTTTGTATGGGGTAGCTCAGATATCAATCTGAGAGGCTTAAATTTAATGGAATATTTAAGCAGCACTGATTTAGAAATTCTAAATGTAGGAAATAAACCAACTTTTGTTAGGTGTGACAGAGAAGAGGTGATTGACATCACACTTTGTTCTAGAACAATTTCTCAGGAAATTTCAAATTGGCATGTGCCTAACGAGTTACAAATAGCAATGGCCAACAGAACCCGCAGCTCGAGGCGCCCACAGTAAGTCGCATTAATGGCGTCAACTCGGAAGCGCCCACGCTGGCTGAAATAGAAGCGGCAATCAAGGACATGAAATCCAACAAAGCGCCTGGAATCGATTGCATTCCTGCTGAAATGCTCAAAGCCGACCCTGCCTTGTCAGCACAAATGTTGCACCGTCTTTTCGCTGACATTTGGGATACTGCAACATTCCCGGCCGACTGGATGCAGGGTATCCTCGTAAAAGTCCCAAAGAAAGGAGACCTGACAGAGTGCGGTAACTGGCGAGGCATAACTTTGATCTGTACAACCCTCAAAGTACTCTGCAAAGTGATCCTGAACAGGATCCAGGAGAAAATCGACGCTACACTCCGACGGCAACAAGCTGGATTCCGATCCGGAAGATCATGTGTGGACCACATCACAACGCTACGAATAATACTGGAACAAATCAACGAACTCCAGGACTCTCTTCTGCTGGTGTTCGTTGATTTCGAAAAAGCATTTGACCGACTGAACCACGAAAACATCTGGGCTGCTCTTAGACGACGAGGGGTCCCAGAGAAACTAGTCCATCTCATCGAAGCACAGTACGAGGCATTTTCGTGTAAGGTCTTGCACGACGGTGTCTTGTCCGAACCAATCCCGGTAACTGCTGGAGTGAGACAAGGATGTATTTTGTCACCGCTGCTTTTTCTCATCGTAATGGATGAGATCTTGACTGGATCGATTGACTGTAGACCAAACCGAGGATTGCCGTGGAATCCTTCAACCATTGAGCAACTGAACGACCTTGACCTGGCAGACGATATTGTTTTGCTCGCCCAAACACAACATGACATGCAGAGCAAACTCGACGACCTCACCGAAAGCTCCAAGGCAGCAGGTCTCAAAATCAATGTCGGAAAGACCAAGTCGATGGAAATCAATACAGAAAATCGTTCCAATTTCGTGGTAGCTGGACAACAGGTTGAGACAGTGGAGTGCTTCCAGTATCTTGGTAGTCAGATTACGCCTGATGGTGGTACCAAGAAGGACATCGAAACCCGGATCAGAAAAGCCCGATTTGCGTTTGCGAGTCTCCGAAACATCTGGCGGTCACGCCAGATCTCTCTACGAACTAAGATCCGAATCTTCAACTCAAACGTCAAATCCGTATTGCTGTACGGGTGTGAAACTTGGTGCACATATGCGGTGACGACGCGAAAACTGCAAGTTTTTGTGAATCGCTGCCTGCGGAACATCATCCGCGCTTGGTGGCCTGGCAACTGGATCTCAAACGTTGAACTTCATCGCCGGTGTCATCAAAAGGCGCAAGAAATCGAGATTCAGGAACGTAAGTGGAGATGGATTGGGCACACGCTGCGAAGAGATGAAAACGAGATTTGCAGAGAGGCGCTTGACTGGAATCCAGATGGGCATCGAAGAAGAGGCAGGCCCAAAAGCTCGTGGCGGCGAAGTCTAGCCGCTGAAATCCGCACAGTTGACGAGAACCTTGGCTGGCAGCAGGTGAAGACGCTGGCTCCGGATCGCCAGCAGTGGAGATCTTTTATCTCAGCCCTATGCGCCGGTCAATCGGCGCTGGACCCTTAGGTAGGTAGGTAGGTAACGAAGAATCAATTTCTGACCACAGGTTTATCTATTTTGAACACTCAGGTGAGTTTTTAGAAACAATTACATTCAGAAACCCAAGAACAACTAATTGGGACATATATTTGGAGTATCTTGCTACGAAATTTCATGGATATACACCTGAAATTACTACTCCTTTTGAGTTGGATGAAGTGGTTGCAAAAACCACCGAAAATATTTTGAATTCTTATGAAGAAGCGTGTCCCTTACAAACGTTGAAATTCAACAAAAACAGTACACCATGGTGGAACTCAAATCTCAGTAAATTACGAAAAAACTGCAGACGCTCTTGGAACCGAAGGCGCACGGAAGGTTTTGATGCTTTCAAGTTGGCTCGCCGAGCTTACCGGAAAGCAACAAGAGCTGCCGAACGCTCAAGTTGGCAGAGCTACTGCACAAACATTTCAAGCTTGCACGAAGCAAGTAGGTTAAATAAAGTCTTAGCCAAATCAAAAGATTATCAGGTTTCATACCTTAAAACCCCTAGTGGTGATTATACATCAAACGACAAAGAAACATTAAGTTGTCTATTCAATACTCACTTTCCAGGATGTGTTGATCAAGATTCATCGATAGAGCCTGAGTTCTTTTCTGGAAGTCTAGATTCCTTGCATTTTGCTCGGAAAATAGTTACTACAGAATCGATCAAATGGGCAATCGATGGTTTTGCTCAATACAAATCTCCTGGAAGTGACGGTTTATTTCCAGTTTTGCTTCAAAAAGGTTTCGATCATTTCAAACACATATTAAGAAAAATAATGATAAGCAGTTTTGCTCATGGATATATTCCTAAACTTTGGCGGCAGATAGCCGTGAAATTCATCCCTGAAGGGGGACGATCATCATACGACGAAGCCAAAAGCTTTCGTCCTATTAGTCTAAGTTCATTTCTGTTAAAAGCACTTGAACGTTTAATTGATCATCATATCAGGCAAGAATGCCTTGTCCAACATCCGCTTAATACGACACAACATGCATACCAAACAGGAAAATCAACATTAACTCTTCTGCACAACGTAGTACATAATATTGAAAACAGTTTTTCACAGAAAGAATCATGTCTAGGAGCATTTCTAGACATAGAAGGAGCATTTGATAATGTCTCGTTTACATCAATAATGGATGCGGCACTACTTCATGGAGTGCCTAGTGTTATAACTAACTGGATTAGCGCAATGCTAAGTAACAGGAATCTTCATTCGTCTTTAAGACAGGCTTCAATTACAAAAGTTAGCACACGTGGTTGCCCACAGGGAGGTGTACTATCACCTCTTTTGTGGAACCTAGTTGCAGAAGGCTTGTTGAGAAAACTCAATGACCGTGGAATACCAACCTATGGATTCGCAGATGATTATCTTCTGCTGGTAAGAGGTTTGTGCATAAGCACATTATTTGATATAATGCAACAAGCTCTGCGCTCTGTTGAACGATGGTGTTCTCATGTAGAACTTTCAGTTAATCCTCTAAAAACTAATATTGTTTTATTTACTAAAAAACGTATCATCCGCGGGGTGCGCCCTCTGCTGTTTTATGGTTCCGAAATCACCGTGTCTAATCAAGTTAAATATTTGGGTGTCATTCTTGACTCCAAATTAAACTGGTCTGATCACATCGAATTCAGAATCAAAAAAGCGTGCATGGCCTTCGGACAATGCCGACGTGCAATCGGAAAAAACTGGGGACTCAAACCCAAACATATTCACTGGATTTACTCCACAATAGTAAGACCAATTCTGGCCTATGGGTGTCTAGTGTGGTGGCAGAAAGGAGAAGTTGCAACAGTTCGGACTAAACTAAATCACCTTCAAAGAATGTGTCTTTTGGGGATGTCCGGATCGTTCACTACAACTCCTACTGCAGCACTAGAGGCTCTGTTTTCTATCAAACCTCTACACTTGTTCCTAAAACAGGAAGCCTTCATGTGCTTTTCGTCTACAGGCAGTTGGTCTCTGGCTGTCAGGAAATATCTCAAGATCATCGAGTCATACAAATGTGTGGCCTGAATTAGTTAGATTAAACAAGTTTAATCTAGCGCCAAACGATTTAACACTCTCGAGTAGTTTTCCCTACATGGGGTTTAAAGTCAAATTTCCTTCTCCTCAAGAATGGTTATCAGGTTTCGTAGAGGACCAAATGTCCTCTCATATTGTATTCTATACTGACGGTTCATTATCAAACGGCCGTGCAGGTGCAGGAATTTACTGTCACGAGTTGAACATAGAATATGCTCAACCTCTAGGAAAATATTGTACAGTCTTTCAGGCTGAGCTATATGCTATTATGTATGGAGTGCAAATTGCACTTCAAAAGAAGATTATGTTCAGAACAATTTACTTCTGTTCAGATAGCCAAGCAGCTATCAAATCACTCAGTGCTTCCAGTTCTAGATCAAAACTGGTAATCGCATGCCGGAAAGCAATCGAAGAACTTGCTGAAGGCAATGGATTAAACCTTCTATGGGTACCCAGTACCCGGACATAAGGGAATTTTTGGAAACGAATGCGCCGACGAACTCGCTAGAGCTGGGTCGGAAAAGGAATTTTACGGACCAGAGCCGGCTGTCCCAATATCACCATGTTGGTTCAGAAACCAAATTCAAACTTGGTCCTCTGACCAGCATGAACGATACTGGGAAGAGTTGGACACTTGTCGTCAAACTAAATTATTTTTAGAAAAACCATCTCCAATCATATCGAGTTACTTATTAACTTTAAATAAATCTCATTGCAGCATCTTGATCAGAGCACTCTCCGGTCATTGTAAACTCAACTATCACATGCACAACATTCAGCGTGCTGAATCTCCAGTATGTGGTAGTTGTGAATCAGATGTGGAAGATCCCTTCCATCTTATATGTAACTGTCCCTCATTTGCCAGACTACGTTTTCGTACTCTGGGATCTTACGCTTTAAGCGAATCTGAGTTTAAGAAATTAAACTTAAAAAACATTCTATCATTCCTTACCGAATGTAGAAAAGAGCTTTAATGCTAATAATCCCTAGTGGAAAGGCTTTATGCCATCTTAAATAGATTGAATTTATTTCTTCCTTTTATAGGTTTTTCAGGTTTCTCAGGTAAATGATGAAATCTTGGATAAAAAAAAAGGCTAGGCACAATTTTCCCGTATGTTTGGATAACGTGCCGCTATTAAGCCTACCCCCATTCTGATACCTGATACAAGCACAGCCTACCTTGTCCATCAGCAACCATGTCAACTATGATGCTTAGTGTGTTGGTTGCACCGAAATTGAACAAAAACATATCCCACCGCGTGGAGTCTTTTTATTGTCTCAAATCTATCCGAATGCGTGAGTATAAACAGCATACATTTTTAATAAAGCTAGTTAACTATGTTTTTAATTTTCAATTAAGAGTCATTTTTAATACCAGACCGGTCACTTAATCAAAAAAAATCCGAAAATCTGATTAAAGCAGTTTTTGAAATACTGTAAAATGAAAAAAAATAATTGTGTTTTTTTAAATATCTTCAGCTACTGTTCATAAAATTATCTTTTTGCCTTTCTTTCAGAAAGGTATAGTTATCGGTCGATTTGGGAGATCATTAATTATGGGTCTTAGATATACCTTTATAGGTACCTATCGAATCAGCTCGACGAGTTCAAACGATGTCAGTGTATTTGTATGTATTGGTGTGATTTTTTATAAACTTTGTCACTACGTTTTTGCGAAACTGGGAAGTACAATAAAAATGATTTTTGTCTTAAAAAATTTGATTTTTTTCCCTCTTCAATGTATAAAAGAAAGAAAAAAAAACAAAATAGTTTGAAAAATAAATTTTCATAGTAATTATCATCAAATCATCACACCAAAAAACGTGTCAATTTAGCTGGCTGGCCACAACAAGCAATCACTAAAATCAAGATTATCGTATATATGACGTCAAATTATATGTGACGTCATAGATACGCGCTTGCTATAGAAAAGTATGGACCTGTCGATGTGTGAAAGGGGGAACAGACAGGCTTCACTCCCTCTCAGGTTTGATGTCATGGTGACAGAAACCGTATGGGAGGAAGACGCCAGTTCATATTTTCCCGGCCAATGATTGAAATTTTTTCATTTTAATGGTTCAGTTTACACCGAACCATTTCAAAAATTTCGGAACCGAAGCTCCGAAATTATAAATTACAAAATGGTTTTCACCAAGGGGTACGACCCCGAAATTTGTAAAGTCGTTGGTGAGTATGTCATGCCCACACTGCATGGTACGAAAGCGATAGTAACTTCGCCCAACATTATATTCAGGAACAGATTGCTCTGAGAAGGGGAAAACAACACGGGTACGCGGACGATGTATGCACATCCTCTCATCTTCTCACGTGCCGTTCGTGCTTACGAAGCTTTTTCTTAAGCAGCAACGACAGGAGAGTATTCCGCCCGTGAAAGCAAATTAAATCTAATAAGACAAATGCTACTGAATCCTCTCGAGCTTTAAGCTCTCGAGCTTGTTTTTTTGTTCCCTTTTCTCTTCCTCTCTTCAGACTAACGTTGCGTTGTTGTTGTTGGGGTTGGTGTCTAGAGAAAAACGATGACGGCTTTGAGGTCAATCTGAACTTTCACTTGCTGAAGCCAATGGAAGATGACAACCAAACAGTAGCGCCACCAAACCCTCCATAGTAGAGTTTGAAGCATTTGGGATTTTTTTTGGAACATGCATATAAAGCTAAAAAGCTAATAATCATTATTGACAAAGTTGAAGAAACAGAAAAAAATATTGACTAAATAGACCAATTTGACGAAATTGACAAATTTGACATAATTCATTGATTTGACAAAATTCACTTGATTGAAAAAATCATAAAATTGACAAAATTTATAAAATTGACAAAATCGAGAAAATTGGCAGAATTGACCAAATTGACGATGAAAAACTGGATTAAAATTCACTGAATTGACAATATTGATAAAACTGACAAAATTAACAAACTTCAAAAAATTGACAAAATTGACAAAATCGACAAAATTGACAAAATTGACAAAATTGACAAAATTAACAAAATTGACAAAAGAGATGACAAAATTCACTAAATTGACAAAATTAACAAGATTGATAAAACTGACAAAATTGAGAAAATTGAAAAAAATGATTAAATTAACGATGGCAAAATCGAAAAAATTCACTAAATTGACAAAATTGACAAGATTGATAAAACTGACAAAAATCGACAAAATTGACAAAATTGATTAAATTGACCAAATTGACGAGATTGACAAACTTGGCTTAATTCATTGATTTGACAAAATTAACTTAGCTGAAAAAATCATAAAAATTGATAATATTTATAAATTTGACAAAATCGAGAAAATTGGCAGAATTGACAAAATTGACGATGACAAAATCGACAAAATTCACTGAATTGACAAAATTGACAAGATTGATAAAACTGACAAAATTGAAAAAAAAAATTACTAAATTAACGATGACAAAATCGATAAAATTCACTCAATTGACAAAATTGACAAGATTGATAAAACTGACAAAAATCGACAAAATTGACAAAATTGACCAAATTGACCAAAATGACCAAATTGTCAAAACTCACAAAATTGACAAAGACAAAATTGACAAAATTCACTATATTTACAAAATTGACAAAATTGAAAAGATTGACAAAATTGACTGGCGAAATTTACAAAATTGACCCAATTGACCAAATTGACAAAATTGACAAGATTGACAAATTGACAAAATTTACAAAATCGAAGAAAATTGACAAAATTGAGAAAATCGGACAAATTGACAATGACAAAATCGACAAAATACACTTAATTGACAAAGCTGACAAAATTGACAAAATTGACAAAATTGACAAAATTGACTAATTTGATAAAACTGACAAAATTGACAAAATTGACAAAATTAACAAAACTGACCAAATTGACAAATTTGACAAAATTGACAAAATTTTCAAATTTGAAAAAGTTGACAAAATCATGAAAATTGTTAAAATCGAAAAAATTGACAAAATCTAGAAAATTGGTTAAATTGACAAAATTTATCAACTAAGAATGCTGACAAAACTATGAAAATTGAAAAAATTTACATTATTGACAAAATTGAAAAAATGACCAAATTAACAAAATTAACAAAATAGACAAAATCAACAAAACAGGATAAAAATCTCAAAATAACAAAATTAAAAATACTACGCTTTCAAAATTTTCAATATTTTTAATTTTCAAAATTTATTCTACCGATTTTCTGCATTTTGGTATCGTATTTTACTCTAGCAATTGAAATTTTGTTCCAATAATTTTATCTATGTATTTGATTCCTCTACTTGAGAGGTTGAAATATTTGAAATACATGGTCAGGCATCTTTTTTCAAATTGTATTCTTAATTTTTATACCCCTTCCATTTTGAAGATATCATATGCTGTAACTCCAAAAGGAGTAAATTGAGTTAGATTATAATGTCATAGAAACGGAATCATACATGATATTCCAGAATCTAGTCATTCAAAAATCTCCAACTAGTTGCAAATAAGGTTATTTATATGAAAATTATGATTATATAAAAATACTTTTATTCTAATAAAAACTTTGAATCTTTAATTCCTAAATTCATTTTGGATTTATTGCGTATAAAATTCATTAATCATAATTCATAATTCATTTTGTTTTATATGTACCCAAATATAATTTACAGGCTGAAAGAAAGGCTACAATCCACTGTCAAGTGTATTAAATCGGGTTTTTTTTTATAATCTGACCAATAAACTGCTCTTCGCAGATTTTTTTTTGACTTCTATTCGGATTCAGAGGCCGATTTTAAATTTGAAACTTGACGTCAATAAATAAAGTTCAGTTTTTTGTAAACAATTGCTATTATGTTTTCTAACTGATTTTGGATGCGGCCCTCTACGTCATAGAAATTTATTAATGCGGCCCGCACACCTAAACGAGTTTGACATGCCTGGTCTGATGTGTGCATTCACAGACAAAATTAATCTTTTTCAATGTTGTGTTAAGTGGGGACGGCTTGAAACATATGTTGATTAACAGTAACAATGAAGGGTGTGCGAAATCAAATTGCACCGCTTTTAAATTGCTGTAACTTTTTATCCGTTGTGCATTTTCTATTGAAATTTTGGGTGGAATTAGTTCAATGTGTTTTTACCTATTTACGTCAGAGGTGCCAGGTCGTTTTGTAAAAAAATAGGACACCGCGAAGAAAAAATCAGGATTTTTCAGGACACCGCCAAATTGGTGAAAACAAAATGCAGCTCTGCTTAGATTGCATAACTAAAGGCGAAATATAGGCGCTGAAGACGCCTCGAATTATGCCACTGAAGCGAGAATAACCTTGGCTGGCCTGCAGTTAATATCAAAAAACCTCATTTAAATGTCATTTGAATCAAAGAATCTCATTGGTTTAACTGGTTAAACTATTTCATTTAAGATTTGTTTGATGTTGTTATCATTTAACAATAAATTTAGTTATGATTTGGATATTTTTAAAAAAATCTGGACATTTTAAGGGCCATTTTTCAAAAATCAGGACAATTCAATCGATTTTGAAAAATCAGGACGGTCTCTCGAAAATCAGGACAAATCCTGATAAATCAGGACACCTGACACCCCTGATTTAGGTTGTGTAAGTTTCTCTAGCAGATGTGCAGTCGTTTCAAAGATGGAGTCGGAAGCGGCGAAAAGAAATTTTGCGCACGTAGATACCACGAAAATCCGGATATTTCTTATCGTGCCATCCGCAAGAAGCTGAGAACGGTACATTCTACGGTGTCTCGTGTTTCAAATCGGTACCACGAACGTTTGACCATCGATCGGAAAGAAAAAAGTGGCAAAAATGGATCTCTGTATAATGTTAAGGATCACGAGCGGGTAGTTCAAGCTTTCAAGCAGGCCTATGGGGGGTCCTGCAAAAGAATTTCTATAAAAAGTTGGAACTTTTCTTAGTAGCTGTGCTTTTCAATTAGATTCTAGATTCTAGATCGATGTACGCACTGCAACATGATCTACACATTGTTTCTCAATTTTCAACATCATTAAATTTTTGATTTCTCACTTTAATCGATTTTAAAATGCTTTTTTACTTTAATTTGTTCACTAGAGGCGAACAGAGCACTATCAATGAAGGCATAATGAGTGCTTTTTGCCAGAGAATCTAGCAGCGAATTCGTCTGTCGATTTGGCCTATTGGTAAGGTGTCGGAGAGGTAATCAGTAGACTTGAGTTCGATTCCTGGTCGAGGGGATTTTTTTTTTTGCAAATACCATTCATGATTAATTTTTTTTATTGTTACATTATACATTAAAGCATCATCCGTCAAACAAAACACCAGAAACATAATGTATAAGCATGTGTTAATTCTTTAAATTCTACTAACAGACCTAGAATACTTTGTTATTGCTTTGTTTGATGAATCTACGCCTCACCGTTTAGTGCAAAATGCATCGATCATGCATGATAAATGAAAAAAAAATCACCTTGGCCAGGAATCGAACTCGAGTTTACTGATTACCTCTCCGACACCTTACCAATAGGCCAAATCGCCAGACGATACAAGTCAAGCTGTAGCTCTATTACTCAGTTGACTTCATCGAGTCGAATTCGCTGCTAGATTCCCCGGCTGAAAACGCTCATTATGCCTTCATTAATGGTGCTCATACTGCCTCGGGGGTTTCTCATTATGCCTCTACAGTGACTGGTTTCCAGCTTTCGGCAAAAATTTTTAAAATGCATTTTTAAACGTTTTTATCTACTTTTTTCAAGTTTCATCACATTAGGCAATAGACTATTTGAGTGTCTGAGCACGAAACAATGATGGAATTCACATATTACAGCTGTTCTCTATGGTTAAATAAGCGTTTCCTTAAGGTGGCCATTATGCCCTCATCTCCCCTACATATCTGAAATTTAAACATAAATTTGAATTAAAAATTCAGATTTTTTTTAAGAATTTGTAAACTTCATAAAGTCATATCAGATGTCTTATGCTAACTTCATTTTAAAACCTAAAGTAGTGATATTTCCACTTGCGTTTACAAAGAATTCATGACTGATTGCAAAATAAGAATTCAATTTTTGAACAGCAAAGATCTCTTTCGCGAGTTTTTTTCACCCTTAATTTTTCACCATTCAAATATGAATTATAAACTTAAAATTAAAAACCTGATCTCAGATCTGATTTTATTTAATTATATTGAAATGTAACACATCAAACATTCATATTATGGATGACCATGAAAAAATACAAGTACAGTAAACTGGGGGACTTTGATAAGCGGGGTAACTTTGATCGACATGAAATTTTGCAGATAAGCATCGTAAACTAAGTATGAAGTTAAAATATCTGAAAACTGTTTACCACGTTTGAAAGCCTGTAAATTGAGTAACAAATAAGCTAAATTTAATTTTTATTAGGAGACAAGCTGATCCCATACGAACTCCGTTTCGTTTTCAACTTAGAATATGTTATGAACAGTTTGAATTAATGTCATTTGCTAGGCATTTTCCAGATACATTTCCGAATGTATTGTTAAGCAATTATCGCAAAAATGTTGAACACGTAATATGGACGATTACGTTTTCTGTCGTATGGTACTAAACTTGAAATCAGGATCAATTGACCGTGAGAAAAACCCCCCATATATAAATTTTTGTCTCGATGCGATACAGACTCTAGTAATTAATGCAAATACAAATTTAACAGTTAATTGGAAGACCCCCTTTTTGTCGTTTGATACAAATATTGAAATCAGAAATCAATTGACTGTCCCAACCCCCGTGTATGAATTTTGAGTCGATCGTTGCATAAAAACAGAATTATTGCCAACAAAGTTTAACCCCTTCCAGTGGCGTCTTTTACAAACTTTGATATCTGGAATTGATTTCCCTTCCCTCAAAACTCCCCTGTGCAAATTTTCAAACCAATCCATTACATTATAACGTCACTATCGCAAAAAAGGGAATCGTTAATATGGACAATCCTTTTGGCAGACCCCTGACACAATTCCTATGTACAAATTTTCATCTCAATCCGATGTATAATAACGTCAATATCACGAAAATATTGAAAAGTTAATAAGGACGACCCCTTTTGCCGGCCCCTTAAACTGAATTTGATACCTGAAATCGATTGCACGTCATTCAAATCTCTCGTGTTCCAATTTTCATTTTAATTCGATGTATAGTAACGACAATATCGTAAAAAAAGGGATATATATTTATATGGACGACCCCTTTGGGTGGCCCCTTACACAAAATTTGATATCGGCAATCGATTGCCCGTCTTTAAAAATATCCAACCCAAAATTTTCATCTCAACCCGATGCATCATAACGTTAATATCACAAAACTATTGAGAATTTAATATGGATGACCCCTTTTGCCGATCCCTGGCCCAAAATTCAATACCTTAAATCAGTTGTCCATCTCTCAAAACCCTCATATGAAAATTTTCATTACGATCCGACAAAAATTGACGTCAATATCGCTAAAACAATATATGTCTTGTATGGACGACTCCATTGGATGATCCTTAACACAAAATTTGATACCTAAAATCGATTTCTTTCAAAACCCCCATGGGCAAATTTTCATCATAATTCGACGAAAAATAACGTCAATATCGTGAAAACAATGTTTGTCTTCTACGGACTGATGAGCGGTCAGGCTCATACGCGATTCTTCAGGGAATTCGGAAGGTGAAAGGACGGACTCAAACACGCGGTTTTACGAGTACAAAAGAAACTTTATTTGTAGCTTACGATAGCGATACGTCTATTCGCGACGGGGGAAACAAAAGGATTGAATACGATCGGCAAGCAGTGTTGCCGATTGCACTGTCAGTCAGGAAACGATACACACTCAATATAGAGTAAGCACAAGTGCGTACATTGCTTCCCAACACTCCTCCTCAATGGTAGCACTTTCAAAACAGTCCAAGTAACTCACAAAACTTGTTGTGCTTCAGCGGTCCCAACGATTTTGTAAAGATGTCGGCAACCATATCTTCCGTTGGACAGTACACGACGTCAACGACTTTTCCTTCGACCAGACCTTGGACGAACCGCTGCTTCGTGTAGATGTACTTCGTACGATGACTAGAACACTCCGTGCGCACGAATGACAGACAACTTTGGTTGTCCTCTTTTATTACGGTTGCTTGCTGTTGTGATTCGTGGAAATCAGCAAGAAGCTGTCGTAGCCAGACAGCCTCCTGACAGGCCGCACTCAGGGCGATATACTCGGCCTCCATCGATGATACTCCACGACACAACTCTTCCTGCGAAACTGAACACAAGTCCGGACGTGGAACGACGGCTGTCGGGGTCGCCAGCCCAATCAGCGTCGGAGTAACCAACTAAACCTTGATCTGGTTCTCCTCCTAGGCGGAGCCAATAGTCCGCTGTCCTCTTGAGATATCGAAGAACTCTCTTGGCTGCAACCCAATCGCTTTCTTTCGGTGCCGCAAACTTTCAACCTAGTATTGCGGTACAAGCAGCGATGTCCGGCCTACAGACGACGGCCAGATACAGCAACTCTCCAACTAAACTTCTGTACAAAGTTGAATCTTCGAAGGACTTGTCAGTTTCACTCTTGAAATAGCCGGTATCCATGGGAGTCTTTGCGGTCTTTGCTTCGGTCATTCCGTGACGCTCGATCATTTGCTTGATGTAACTTCGCTGTCGTACTTGGAACACACCATTCTGCAACTGCACCTCCATGCAAAGGAAATGCTGGACTTGTCCAAGACACGTCAATTCAAACTCTTTGCTGAGCTCATCACAAACACCGCAAACCATAAATGCTACGATTCAGTTTGCATACCCAATCTTCCTTGCCCGGAGAAGCGAATCCGGGTGGTTGTTTCATGTATATTTCCTCGTTGAGTATTCCATTCAGGTAGGCGGTCTTCACGTCTACATGATGAACAACCAACTTCTGCTTGCCAGCCACGGCGAGAAACATTCTTAAGGTAGCGTGCGTGGTAACAGGTGCGAATACTTCGTGGTAGTCTACTCCACTTCGTTGCGTAAAACATTGAGCGACTACACGGGCCTTGAACCTCGCGACTTCTCCATTTAGGTCCTTCTTCAGCTTGAAGACCCATTTGGATCCTACGACCTTGCGCCCTTGAGGTAGTCTGGCGAGCTCCCATGTTTCGTTCCGCCGATGGGAGTCGAGCTCCTCCTCCATCGCTGCGCGCCATTGGGGTACCTTCATTGCCTCTCTATAGTTAATAGGTTTTTCTACAGCCGCACACGCTGCAAATACAACTGCTTGAGTTAAGTCGTAATCTTCGATATGCTTGGGAATAGCGCCAAAATTACGACGTTCCGATCGACGAGGACAATTATTCTCTTCAGATAGCGGGTCATCCGCTTCAAAAAACTCTTCCAGATGAGAATCATCTGCGTCACTAACCTGGTCCTCTTTCGGAATCACTACATTCTCTATCTTGGCTGGGATCTGTTTCGAATGGGGAATCTCGATCGGTATTTCGACTACGTCGGAATCTAATTCCAAGAATTTGGCATCGCGGCTTATCGTAATAAAATCTGTTTCGGGATCAACGAACCTATATCCTTTATGCTCGGACGAATAACCTACAAACGTCAGCTTTATCGCTTTGCTATCTAACTTGCTACGTTTGTTTTCCGGAATGTGTACATACGCTTCGCTCCCAAAAATGCGGAGGTGCCACAAATCTGGTTTTCGTCCCTGTGTGAATGGATCAATCACGACCTTGGTTTTCCGCCACGAGCGTGCACGCCAGTCAGTCAGCCGGTCGGTCGGCGAGCAGCGGGTCATTCAAGCAGAGTGTGTTTCCTCCGGCAGTTCGTGAGCCGGTGGCTAATTGGTACTACTTCCAAGCTTAGGAGCTGGGGACCGGTCGGCACATTTGGCGACCGTGGCAGGTATTTGTATCATCATGGTCTTTAAAGATCGGAAATGCAAAAAAAAGGAACCGAAAGGAGGAAAAATGCAACCTGCGGCAACTTACACGATGGAAAAAAAGTATCAAAGTAGTGTTAAAATTTAAATAGATTTACTCACTGGGTGCTAGTAAATGAGTAATTTTCAAATTGTGAGTAAAGTTAATTGGTGCGAGAAGCAAGGCTGTGCGATAATTTTTTGGATAAAATTTTAATACAAAATCCCAGGAAAACGTGAATAAAGTAGTGGTAGTGATATTTGGTAATTATGTCAAAACAGAGAATTGTCATGATGCGTAGAATAACTAATATTTATTATCTTATCAAATTGAAAAATCAAGCGAGTTGAGAGGACAGCTTGAGATAAGATTCTACTATGAAGCGAGTCGAGAGGACAGCTTGAAATTTGGAAAAGCGAGAGGACAGCTTAATTATCTTATCAATTGAAATTCAAGCGGATTGAGAGGACAGCTTGAGATAAGATTGAACTATGAAGCGAGTCGAGAGGACAGCTTGAAATTAGAAAAAAAGCGGGTCGAGAGGACAGCTTAATTATCTTATCAATTGAGAACCAAGCGGGTTGAGAGGACAGCTTGAGATAAGATTGAACTATGAAGCGAGTCGAGAGGACAGCTTGAATTATGGAAAAAAAAGCGAGTCGAAAGGACAGCTTAATTATCTTATTAATTGAGAACCAAGCGGGTTGAGAGGACAGCTTGAGATAAGATTGAACTATGAAGCGAGTCAAGAGGACAGCTTGAAATATGAAAAAAAGCGGGTCGAGAGGACAGCTTAATTATCTTATCAATTGAAAATCAAGCGGGTTGAGAGGACAGCTTGAGATAAGATTGAACTATGAAGCGAGTCGAGAGGACAGCTTGAAATATGGGAAAAAGCGGGTCGAGAGGACAGCTTAATTATCTTATCAATTGAGAATCAACAGGTTGAGAGGACAGCTTGAGATAACATTTAACTATGAAGCTAGTCGAGAGGACAGCATGCTATTCGGAAAAGCGAGTCGAGAGGACAGCTTTAAATATGAAAAATCAGGTCGAGAGGACAGCTTAATTATCTTATCAATTGAAAATCAAACGGGTTGAGAGGACAGCTCGACATAGGATTTAAATATAAACGAGTCGGAAGGACAGCTCGAAATTTGGAAAAGTGATTCGATAATCGGGTCGAGAGAATCTCCTTATCAGTTGAAAATCAAGCGCGTTTAAAGGATAGGGTGACTGATAGACTGAACTTTGAAGCGTGTCGAGAGAACGGCTCAAATGAATGGTTCAAATTTAAAGCGAGTTATAAAAAAGCTTAGAATTGTGGAAAAAAATGGGAAAAGACTGTTTTCCCATTGAAGGAAGAGTGAAGAATAGGATGAGGAATCATGTAGATTGAAAGATCTGCTTTAGTTAAGAACGAAACATGAAGAAGGCGACTCGAATGAATTGTTCAAATTTTAAGTGAGTGGGCTACTTGACAATGTGTTGAGAAGACAGCTTTGGTATCTGATCAAATTTATATTAAAGCGATTTGGGGAGGCATCTTTTGATAAAATAGAGCAACGACGCAGGGACAGTTTTAAAAATTGTTTTAAATTTCAAGTGTGTTGGGAAAATAACAAATTGGAAAAGAGTAGCGTGAACAGTGACGCAAGTCGAGGGACTGCTTGGATTAATTGTTTTAAATTCAAAATTGCGAGGACAGCTTAAAAATGAAAAAAATAAAACGCATCGAGGGGAAAGCCTAAAAATCTCACCATTGCGTTAACCAAGCGGACTAAAAAACATAATTTACATCAAGTGGGCAGCTTAAATTAGTACGGCAAGTTTAATAAAAAAAATCTTGAAGTTTAAGAGGATTGAATAGTGATAATCATAAAGATGCGAGAAAACACCTTCGACATTCAAATATAAAAAAGATAATGGCTAACAGTTTCAAATATAAGTGAGATTGACCCTGAAATAAGATGAGGAAAAACGGGAAATTTTTTGGTCAATTGATAAGTCAGCTTAAAAATGAATGACTATTCAAGAGAAGTATGATAGAAAAAATGCTTGAAAACATAATTATTTGGCTTATTGAAAATCAATAAGATGCAATGAATGTAGGTGATTCAATCTTGCATTGAAAGTTCGATTCCGTGGTGGTTGGCAACTTCCTGCACTTATTCTTTTGCAATCAATTCGATCATAATCATGATAATGATAACTGGTTTATCTTTTGTATGAACAATTACGATAGATATGTGAGAGTGCTTACTGATTTGACAATTTCAGTAACGATCAAGTTAACTAACACAATATTGTTTTGTGTTCCTGAGTTTGAATTCCCTCAAAAATGGAACAAACGAGAGATTCTTAATATAATGTTGGAGGATAAATTTGGCTTAAAATATAATTTTAAAATCTTAAAATATCTGGTTTTGTGTTTGTGAGCCTTCAAACAAACAAACATCTCTCCTGATCAAAATCAAGCATTTACTAGCAAATGGGTTGTTTAATGTGAAATTTCAACTATTTTTTTGGTTTAGGTTTAGTTTAAGTGTTATTTTTATGGTCATTTGGTGATAATTTTTGGATAGTAAAAAAAAACGCTCATTTTCCATGAAAAAGCCCGTATAGAAACAAGGCTATACGCCCTATCAAATGATTTAAATTGAAGAAAAAAAGAACAAGAGAACAGTACGAAGACTTAGGGAATTGCGGAGAGCAAAATACTATTTGTTTTCAAGGCAAGAAAATATTGAGAAATGTTTATATTTTTTGCCCCTAAATGTATGCAGCAACATTGTCCATCTTTCGAGTATATTTGTTTTCGAAAGAAAACGTTGAAAAATTCAATTGAGTCCAAACAAAAAAGTCACTGTTATTAATGTTTTGAGCCTTCTGTGCTTAATGGCATCAAAACAATAAATGAAGATGTTGAGATACGTAAGAACCATTATGATCAAGGTAACCCCGAAACACGAAATCTGGTTTTGTAACAAACATTTAATTATGATCACCTAAGTCGTTTAAATTAACTGCAATCAATGATCATGTTTAATACTCCCCACCTCAGTAAGGGTTTAAAGCTTTGAGGTATTACGAAAAAGCAAATCCTTCCAAAATCAAAGTTCCCCTAAGTTACGGTACAACACTTTTTCAGTTTTCATTTTCATATAATGGAATAAAATTATTATTTAATGATGATGATGACATGGTTTTTTACATCGCGAGATAGTTTTCTAAGGTATTTTGATCTCATGGAAAATTAAAAAAAAAAAACAACCAATAAATTTACTATTTTTTAAATTTGTTGATGCTGTAAAAAACTTAACCCAGTATGACGGATTGACCACAAGCTTTATACTGCATTTTTATCCTATTCTTTCCACTGTTGGTGTAAAAATATTTTTCGGACAATCACTCAATTTTTTTTTTCAAAGAAATATTTTCAAAACTCAGTTAACAGAGTTAGCTGAAATGCATAAAATACAAATTAAAGATTCATCTTCTAAATCTCGCTTCTTTGCACTAGAATATGATTTTTATGCCTCACGTATTAGTTAATTTCCAACTTTCATTCTTCCAAACAACAGTGTTTATGATAGCAGCTAGTAGATTTTTTTGTAGTACTTTTTACCCCATAAAGTATGCAGCAGCCTTATCATGCATTTTCTTTAAAAAAATTATTGGCAGATTAAAATGTAAAATTTTATTCGAACAAATCCAAAAACTACTGCAAATGATGTATTGTGCGTAACTACATCACAGGTGTATAAAAAACTAAAATATTTCAAACGTTTTATTTGATTGTTCATTGAAAACAAAGTGTTTTCGCGACTTACCCCTTTTTCTAATTAGGTTGAAAATTGCACATTTTTGTTAATTTAAATATAACGGTCAAATCAATAATATTTCTGTTTACGTCAATTTGATGCCCCAGCAACTTTAAAACTTGATGTACAAGCGAGTGAATATTAAGTTTTTAGAAGCTTTTGAAGTTGAAAAGTCTTGCATGATGCCCCAGTTGATGGTACCTACTTTTTATTCTCACGATACATTTTTCTTCTTTCTGTGCCTATTTGATTGGAATCTTTCCTGAGGGAGAGTCCGAGATTTACAGCAACTTCTGCACATCAATTATTATTATAATTGTTGGCGCTCAAGTGCTGGAAGTTAGTCTACGCCAGAAATGCTAATGATTTGATGTTTAGGTGGGATCTGTGGGATCATAAGGGTACTTTATAGGAGATTGAACGTCTCATCGGGTGCGTAAGATTATTGTAGATATTCCTATAGAAATACCTTAATAAAATTTACCACGGCACGCTATCTAATTGTCGTAGTTCATTATCCACCCAAATTTGAATGCACTTTTCGTTAGAACCCATACAGTTCCCCTTTTTTATGGGAAGGCTTTAAAATTAGTCTCGAACAAGGAAAATCTGTTATTAGACAGCTAAACAGTTTAACGGACGTGTGATCACCAGTGTTCGCAAGTAACCATAACTAACCATCAGTAACCTTTTACTATGAACATATTTTCTACATACCTTCAGGCGTTTAAATTACCACAGTAGATTGAAAAACCTCAACAATTTTCCCACATCGTTCACAGTGAATGAAAGCTTCGTTCAATAGTTGGTAAAAAGGGTTTCTGTCAACTGGTAGATGTTCAACGAGTCAATGTTTTGGTCGAAACTGGTCAGGTCGTTGTTCAATGGAGCAAGTAGAAACTAGTCGAAACCAATCCAGCTCGGCAGCAGGATTCGTTTCGACCTGGTAGAAATCGGTCGAAGTCAATTGGAAAGAAATAGGTGATAAACTGTCAATCCATTTCTACTTGTTTCGACCAGACTTCATTGAACAGACTAGAAGTAACGAAATGGATAGCTTGCAAAGTAAAATTATGTTCGAAGTACTTTTAAACATCATTTGTGTTTATGAGGTCATGAAGGATAGTTTCTTGTTTTCAATTTCGAAAGTCCATAAAACCTATTACCGAATTTGGTCATATTTTAGATAAAAGTGCCAGGAAAAAATTTAAATAAGAAAAATATTGGTATTATGCTATTTATGATGATTTTGTAATATGTTTTTTTTATTGATATTTTATTGTGAACCCTAGATTTCCCATTTGTTATTGAAGAGGCTTTAGAATAAAACAAAGACATAATCTTACAAACAAGATAAGCTTTAAAAAACCAAATCCATGAATGTTATTTGCAATAGGGATATTGACAATAATCCACATAGTTTTTAAATAAATACTTAAATGAAAACAAACAATATTTGACATAACTTTCAAATTAATAGTGGCAATAAACATTCTGAAGAACGTACGAAAAGGATATTAGCTCGGATCAACACACTAGTCAAAAGTGTTTTCTGGTGAAATTCCTTACCCCATACCTAGAATCAAAATTGTTTTGCTAGGATGCAGAGGTGACCTCGGTCCTAAAGCATTAAGTTATAATCTGTCATCCCTTTTTTCTCATTTTCCTATCTATCTATTGACTACTGGGACGTGGCCGGCGGCGTTATTGATGTTCAAAGAGAGAGCATCAGTTTTGTACATTGTGAATGTTTCCATACGCCTTTCTTTTGATTTCTGAACAAAATTGATGGCCTCGGTCAATCACGGAGTAGCAACCATTGGCGATGTGGAATTCGTTCTATTGGGCCACGCTTGCAATCATGAAGTTCAAAATGCGTTTTTGTAAATAAGAATTTCTGTTAATTATAACAAAAAAAACATCATAGAATAAGATAAAGAAGCTAATCAAATGTCACTATTGAATAAATTGAATAAATATTCAGGGATTTGATGTTTACATTGAAAGCGCGTGGATGTTCATTTTTTAATTCGGATTTTTTTTTTATTGAATTTGCGATTTTAAACTGGTGTTTTGTCAATAATTTTAAGGAGACCCGTGATATTCCTAGCGATAAGTTCACAAGTGAAACCAACTGTGAAAATCTAGTGACCGTACTACGATGAGTGGCAAGGATGCTGCTCCTGATGGAGTAGCATCGACACCTAACCTCAAACAACCGTTTCAGAGCTCAGGACAACTGGAAACCATGGAAGACGAGGATATGGAGAGAAATCAAGCTGCTAGAAGAGGAAATGTCGGTACTGATACAACGAGCGCAAGGATCTTAAAAAGACAAGCATATATTCTATTATCCATAGGGTGCAACCGTACATTAGAAAACCAATTATCTGTTTTAAATGTTTACGTTATAACCACTTGTCCAAAAACTGTAAAGAGTCAAAAGAAAAGCGTATGAGTTGTGCCGTAGAACATTCCCCAGAAAATACTTGTAATATTTTAAAGTGTTTGTATTGTGTAAATGCCAATCATAAGACGACTGACAAAGAATGTCCAAGATGGAAAAAAGAAAACAACATTCAGGCAATTATGACCAAAAAATGCATGACCTATCAGGAGGCTAAACAATACTATGAGATTCCGACCGAAAATATGTTCGATGTCTTAAGAACTACTGATGAATACCCAACACCAGCAGAAGCATACTCCAAAGTAGCAGGTAATGGACACAATTTTCCTCAACACCTTCAGCAAAAACGTAACGAGTGGAATTTCAACGAAAAAAGAAATAGACCTAGAAAAGAAAACAATGAACAGCATAGATCCAATGCAGATACAGACACTGTACCGGGAGTAGCTAGTATATTAGGGATGAATCAAAAAGAATTCGCAAAAAAAAAAGAAAAATGGAAGAAGATAAAGAAGAAACTAGAGGTATAGGGTTGTTCAATAAATACAAAACAGGTGAGTTGGAGAGGTTTAAAAAAGAATTAGAAGATTCAATTAAAAAACAATCACAAGATGAATGGAAACAAATTATATCAACAATAAGCATAAAATTTGAGTCCATTATGATGCCCCATGGCCAAATGGGAGGTGAAATATCAGCTTGTGTCATGGGTGAGCTCCACAAAATGGTAGAATCTCCGGGAGGAAAATAACTTCGATTTCAAGGTGTTACAAGCTAACATACAAAGTCTTTTTAGAAATAAAAATGAATTAACACACGAACTTTACACCCACAATTACGAAGCAGCTATTCTCTCAGAAATCTGGGTAAAACCAGAACAGATCCCTACATTAAGATGGAACATACAGGGATATCACCGACAACTAGAACCGCGTGCCGATGGTTTTGGAGGAGTCGGAATCTTTTTAAAAGATGAATTTAAGATTGATAATATCCAACTATCAACTTCTGATGAATTTGAAACAATTGGAATTTTTATTTCAAAAATAGATTTGGCTTTAATAGTAGTATACGTTAATCCAAGAATCCCTAACGATAATTTGGAAACAGCAGTCCCAACTCTTTTCAACGAAACGGCTAGATTTGGAAAAGTTTTGATAGGAGGAGACTTCAACAGTCCAATGTGATATGAGGATGTCCCGAATCAAACAATAAAGGAAAAACAGTGCATGATGCCATAGTATGCCCTTACTTATTGCTACTTAATACTGGTGCAATTACTTATCTCCCTTCTAATGCTAACCAAAGATCTAGTGCTTTAGACTTAACACTACACACTCATCTGGCGCAACCCCTTATAGTGTAGTTTTGACCTGTTATCGGAAAAGACTGGGTTAACTCCTTTTTCATGTAAAGCCCTTGTACCCTTTATAGTGTATACAGCATGTACGTCAAACAGAGGTGAAAATTAGTAAAGTAAACTTGTAAAATCTACACATTATTTTGGAAGCCCGCTTTGCATGGCGATGTCAGCCCTTTGATGTTAGCCCTTTAAAGTGTCAGAAGGATGGAAAGAAAATAATAAAAATAAAACTGATTTTAAATTTCTTTATTCATGTTGGTCATTAATTTATTTTCATGCTGCATGGTGTTATAAAATATAGGTTTTAGCGATTCCATTTCAACAACTCACTTTTTAACTCAAACACAACTTTTAAACTTATTCCTTGATCCACAATGCAAACCGTATATACCATCACTATCGGATAGAATGATAAGTTAGAAGACTACCCTTTATTTAGTAAGCCAGGTTTTCTAAATAATGTGTAAAATTGACTCGATGAAACGACACTTTTTTTGACAGATCTCGGCTGTTCGCAATAATGGGTCAATTTTACAAGTTTAAGGTGTTGCGCCAAATGAGTG